>NC_052022.1:2869021-3169021 GCF_015832195.1 Motacilla alba alba
AAAGCAAACGTTTGCTGCCATTATCGTGCATCACTTACCCCTGAAGTCAAAAGAACTGCTCAGAAGTGCTTGTGATAACACTTGCAGGCAGGATCCTGATCCCAACAAGGCTCAAACAACTGCTTGGCTTAACCCCTGCCATCAGCATCCCTGGCTCCAGCAGAAGCATTGAGGCTCTGCATGTCTGGGGCTGTGTTAAGCTTTTACCCCGTGGCTTCCCAGGGGCAGCACAGCATTTGATAAAATTGTTTGGGAGTCTTGCTTTTAAGAGCAAAACAAAAATTGTGAAAGTGTGCTGTGCACCTGATTTTTCTCTCTGTTTAAAAGCATTTTGGAGTGGACAAGTAGGGACAGAGAGCTTCTTGCGAAGTTTTCCCTTACACATCTGTCACAAAATGAGCAACAATTAAAGCCAGCCTATAACGTAATTTTTTTCTTTTAGCCCTGCAGTTGATGTGAGTGCTCTGGGTATTTAAGTCACTAAGAATTCCTTGCTGTTAATTACAGATCATGTTCTGATATTTGCCTCTGCACATAGGACATTCCGGGTCGCTGGAATCGCCCCGCAAGCCAAAGGGTTCTGGAAACGCCGCCTGAGAGACAAAAGTTCAATTCTCAGCAGTAATAACGTGCCCACAAAATCTCAGCTGCAGTCGTAGTTGATAAGAGCAGTTTCTGGATCAATATATCCAATCTTAGGGTGGGGAGGTCAGCCTGTCACACCAGTGCATCTCTGGAGGAGGAGAAAGTGAGGACTTAGGAGTGGTTTGATTTAGTGGAGTTATTTTCCATGTTTTTTGTTTTGTTGTTTTTTGTTTTTTGTTTTTTTTTTTTAAGGGAAGTGCAATACTACCAGAAGTTTTTTAACAATAATAACAAAAAATCTTTTTATTCTAGAGAATTTCGGAAAAACAACCCAAATATAAAACCCCTAATCCCTACAGCAATTTCAAACGGTGCCATTTACTGATGAGATGCTGGAAATAAAATTCTCAGATTGCACCCCTCAAATTCTGGGAACCTTGTTCATGAAAAGGAAAAAATTTCAATCCCTTTTGTGGCCTATAAACACGTTCCACACAAGGAAAAGTAGAGAAGGATGGAGAACTCGTGCAAAGATAGAGCACAATAAATTCTCTGGAGTCAGAATCTGGTCAGCAATAACATCCACTTTGTTTTAAAAGGTATTTTACTGTGCTCTATCACTCTGGGAAAGAAAGCCTTATAACCACGGCGGCTGCCCTATCAGAGGCTGCTTAAATAGTTTTTGAGATAGAGATCACCATTTCAGAGACTCATATATCCCAGCACTGTAGGTGCAACACCACTTGTGTACTTTTTTCTGTCTTGGCAGGGATAAATGCTCACAGAAACATTTATCAGATGCTGTTTCTCTTTTCTTTTGTGCCCACCGTTGCTGCAGCTCCCCTGAAACCCAAAGGAACTCAGGTTTCAGGCCAGTTTGCAGTGATTTGCATGATTGCCACAAATAGGGGTGGTGGCGGAGCGTTCAAAAGTGGTTTCCTTCACGTTGACAACACTTTATGATCAAATGACTGCTTTCACTTACAGCTCCTTCCTTCTGGGATAAGAAAATTGAATTTTTAGGATATATAACAAGCAACACATGTAGCATGAAATCGTGGTGTTATAGGGCTGTACAAATAAAAGATGGGCTCAAGAGGAGACTCACGGCACCACTTTCTATCCTGAAAAGTCAAATTATTCATCATTTTAAAGCAAGCTGTGCACTTAATGCTACGCAAATACTCTCAAAATGTGCTTAATATTCAGCATTTGTGGAATACTGTTCAAAAACAGGTTTTTTTTTATTTTTTCCTCTCCGCGTTTTCTCTTGCAGAGAATCTCTAATTGCTTAGACACCTTTGAAGTTCAAGATATGTCATTATCACTCACTGGCATAAAGTGCAACAGAAAATCCTGCATTTAAAACCCCAAATGTTCTGAGCTTGCACTCATCCAAATTTCTACAATTAATCAAATTAGGAAAGCAGCCAGTAGAACAAAGGTCCATCAAGAATATTTCAGTTCAAGAGGCATTCTTTTGTATTGGCTCTATATCAAGCCACATCTAAATTCTGCAAAAAGTGTCAGATTCTAGGATTTTATTTCCATCTCAGACATAGTTTTAGGGGTTTTTTTGCATGTGTTTGGGGAGGTTTTGTGGGGTTTTCCCTAAATTTTTCTTCTGAAATACAAATAAAAATATACTGGGGAGGTTTTGTGGGGTTTTCCCCTAAATTTTTCTTCTGAAATAGAACTGAAAATATATTCTATAAAGTGGCTGCCCTATAAAAATCAAAATTAATTTTGCTTTTTTAAAATTACTGTTTTCTGTACTCACATTTTCATTTCTCTCCGTGCTGAAAGTTGTCACTTGTGGGTTCAGCACTAAGGAGAACGGGATGCCTCGCATCCCAAGGCGCAATTCATTCCATACTCTCTGGGAACTGGCAGATACCAGTCCCTGTGTGATGCCCTTCACATTCTCAGGATTCTCTCTTGTTAGCAGAGAAACACAATTTAAAAACCCCAAACTTTGGAATTCTTGTGTGCAGCCCTGCTCCAAAGCCAGTTATCGTGGCAAGTCCCAGATCGCAGCGCTGGGGTTCCGCAGGCTCCCGACGCCACATGGAGCCTGAAACGTGCAGAAGGAGCTGGGAAAGCCACAAGCACTCAGGGTGCTATTTCTTAGCAGTAGTGTGATTTCCAATTTCATGTCTGTGTGCTATGGAACAGAACCACAGCAGAGAACCCCCAAATTAAACTGTTTATTGAGGCACGTGGGTCCGGGCGACGAGGCCTCGGGAACCGCCTGACTTTTTATGCAAAACTCGCTTTTCTGGGTCTTTGATCCTTGCAATTTAGTGCCAGACGCTCACTCTCGTTCACCTTCTTTGGTTTCTCAGGATTTCTTTCTGGATTAAATCAAAGAGATGCAAAGTGCCTCCAGCCCTGCTGCTCCCCGAGCGCTCCAGGCAGCGGGAGCAGCAGCGCACGCGATGCCGCGGGAGCAGCGAGGGTGGGAGGCTCTGCCGTCCCCAAATACTCCAGAGAAATGCAGTCTTTTTGTCCATAGGTGGTGCTGCATGAGCCTGGAAAAAGAGCTGCTTTTCCCATGGCTCTGTGGTCCCCAGCTTCCCTGGGTGGGGTAGGACCAGCCCTTGGTCCCTGATGGCATCTCCCTTTCCAGATCTCTGCCTTTAGGGACTCAAAAAAATTATGGTAGGAGCCACACTCAGCTGTTTGGTGCTGGGCTTTAGAGCTCTTGAAGCTGTTTATGGTTAAATATAAAGTTGCATGACTTTATAAATATATAAATACAAAGTGAAAACAGGAGAGTGGAATGGTCACGAGAGCAATGCCAAGAGTTTTTGAGGGAGAAGCAGGACTGTGACACAGCCATGTCTCTCCTCTGGTTTGTTTAGGGTCAGGCATTTCAGTTGTCTTTGTAGGTTTACCCATCATTTTTGGGCAGAAATTCAAGGAATTGAGTATTTTTCACTCTTTTCTCAAAGATTTTTTTTGGGGGGGGGCAGATAGTGACCAAGGAGCAGATATAGTAATGGTGTGTACTATCCCTTTCCAATTTTTTGTTTTCTATTTTAGCCTTGGAAATGTTAAAATACAGACATTTTCTTAAGAGCCATCCTGTAAAGCAAGAAGGGGTGTAACCAGAGTCCTGGGTCAGATACAGCAGTTTTATGTCAGAAAACATTACAGTAATTGTGGAATATACAGTTGCTGTGCTGACAAAAACAAAAAAGTGCTTTTCATCTAAACAAATTCATTTGATTTATTGTGTTTTATACTTATGTTGTATTTAAAATTTTCATCCCCCTTAAACAGTCCGTGGCTTTCCAAGAGTGTTGGAGAACTACAAGGCCGTGTTTTTGGCATTGGGGGTGACCTCATTATTAATCAGAAAACATCTGGGCAGGCAGAGCAGTGCCTGTGTGTGTGAGTTCAGGGAGCTGGGGCTGGATTAGCAGCCCTTGCACGCACAGGCCACCAGACTTGTGTGTCTTGCTTGGAAAACTCCCTGCTGGCTCCTCGTCTCCAGACTTCACAGGAATTCCTGTAGGAAAATTTCCAGAAGTCAAGAAGGACTTGGACAAGGCTTTGAACAGAGTTTAGATGAGATATTAGAAGGAAATTCCTCCCTGTGAGGGTGATGAGGCCCTGGCACAGGGTGCCCAGAGAAGCTGGGACTGCCCCTGGAAGTGCCCAAGGCCAGGTTGGACAGGGCTTAGAGCAGCCTGGGACAGTGGGAGGTGTCCCTGCAGTGGCAGGGGGTGGTTTTAAGGTCCTTTCCAAGCCAAACCAGTCTGGGATTGTCTCTCAGTTCCTGCCTAGGGGTGGCAATGCCCCAGGGCTCCCTGCAGAGCTGGGCAGATGCTGATGCCAGGTTCAGGCTGTTGGTGAAGGAGATCACTGGTGTCCATCACTCACCTGTGTGTACCAGCCCTGTGGGGGCGCAGATTTCATTGAGGCATTCTCAGAGTGTCTCTCCCAAAGCTCAAATGCTCTATCTTTGTTTTCAGTAGCTCAGTGCACGCTCAGGTTGACAGATCCTGCAGATGAATTAAACTTTCATGTTGCATTTTCAGCAGAGACCCCACAATTTACTCAGTACACATCAGGAGAGAAGATATGTAATAAAAATCAGACAAGTGTACTTATTTCCCAGAATATAGACACTACCCTACCATTATGCTTTTTACATTTAACTGTATAAACAACAATTTAGTTTGCCCTTAATGTCCTAAATATGCTTAGATCCATCACGGTCAAAATTGAAGGGCAAGGCAAAAGGACAAAGAGAAAAGATGCGAAATGTTCCACAGAAATAACCCAAAATACACTTCTAATAGCACAAGCACATTGTTAAAAAATGAAGAAGTAATAGGACGGGAAAGGGTGTGTATTTATGGTGTCAGTGTGGAAACAAAGGCTGTCTCTGGTGTTGTTTACCCACCAATGGAAAAATATTCCTTTGGACCACAGGGTTTTCCCCCCTGTAAACAATTTTTTGTTTATAGAAAGAGAGGAGAAACACCCTGTGCTGCTGCCTGGAGGAGGGGAAGCCCTGGAGGGGCTCCACAGGTCCCTCTGCTGCTGGGGGAACCGGCAGGGTGGGTGTCTTTTTGAGCCACACTGCAAGTTTATACTCAGAAGTAGAAACTCCAAGAAGAAAACTTGTTTTTTTTTTTCTCTGCAGGTGAAGGTTTTTCCATGCAGAGAAGCTGTTTCAGAATAAGCTGTGAGCTTAAAGCAGGAGATTTTACTTGGTGGAGAGGAAGTTTTGCTCAGGAAGTGGTGAGGGGACAATGTCCATGTCAGGAGCTGTGGCTGGATGATTATCCTGAATTCAGACCTGTGTTTGGGCATTCATAAAATTCCAGAATTATTTGGCTTGAAAGGGACCTTTAAAACCCATCAAATTCCACCCCATGCCACGAGCAGCAGCACCTTCCAGGGTGCTTGGATCTCCATCCAACCTGGCCTAGGACACTTGTAGGGATGGGAAGTGTTCAAAAAGAATTGACATGATTTAGAAAAATACCTGAAATATTTATGAATGAGTTAATTTTTTTTTGGTATAGTTTGCTTTGTTTCAGGGTAATTTACTAATGCTTCTCCATTTTTTACAATTATGAAACCTTAAGTCCAAATGTGACCTGTCTTTTATGATGTGTAAATAAAAGCTCCTTAGGCTGCAAATATTGTATTATCTTGTCTCAGCTCAAAGCCTGATAGGCTGCATTGAGGTGGAACAGCCATTTTTCCCATTTCTGAGGGATCAAAAAATGTTAATGGTGTCAGCAAAAATGTTTTCTCATACCTTTATATACAGCTTCTTAATACAATGCGGAACTATGAGTAAATTTTGTAGTATTTTTTCATAAAAGGTTTGAACTTTGTATAGTCAACCTATCAAAAATGTATAAATTATACAAGGAAAAAAAAAACCCTGCATCATTTTTTTTTCCCTGGGAAGTGGAGCAGTTAATATTCAACATGAAATGTCTAATCTTTAAATACATTATAATCTAACTGCTTAGGATAATTTTTGCTTTAATACCTTAAGAGTCTGCAAAGCCTGAAGGATGGGATTATTAAAATGGAATTTTAATGTCAAAATTATCAGAGAAGAGAACATATTGCTAGTGTTCATAAAAAAAATGTATTCAATTTCTGTTTGATTTGTTCAAATAAGAGATGAGAATATATTTGATTATAGCTGGTAAGTATTCAGAAAGTTGATCAGATGACTGCGGGTCATTGCAACATAAGTGCTGTCAACTGTGGGGATTAGTGCATTGGAGAGGCTGAAATAAGTGGTAACATATAAACACACCTGGACTGGTGGCTGGGCTTGCAGCTTCCATGAAGATGCTGCACAGGGATCAGCCAGGAATAAAAACCCCATGGTGGCCTCACAGAGAACGTTACCAACTGCCCAAGCATTAAATAGAAAGGGAACAAGATTAATGTGGTTTACAGGTATAAATAAAAATCTCTGGTTTGCTCATCATTTGAGTTTTAAGCTTTCCTCTCTGGCTGTTAGGGGTACTGGGTGGTGCCCAAGAGCAAAATCACAGAATTGTGGAATGTTCTGGGCTGGAATGGACCTTTAAGGTCATCCCAATCTACTCCTGCCATAGGCAGGGACACCTCCCACTGTCCCAGGCTGCTCCAAGCCCTGTCCAGCCTGGCCTTGGGCACTTCCAGGGATCCAGGGGCAGCCCCAGCTTCTCTGGGCATCCTGTGCCAGGGCCTCAGCACGCTCCCAGCCAGGAATTCCTTCCCAATATCCAATATTCCCAATTTAGACCTACTATCTTTCAGCTGGAACCACTTCCCCTCCTGCGGTCACTCCAGGCTCCTCACAGCCACGACCATCAGCCAGCTTCAGGCGTTTCAGATCCTGTGAAAAACAAGCTCTGAAAGGTAACAGAAATAATAAAAACATCCCACCAACCTTGCCACCTGCCTTCCCCAAATTATTCAATAATTATTCAGTAATCTGGACAGTCAGAACCTCTCTGTCCCCATGGTCCTACAGACAACTTTTCTTTTATTTCAGTGTACTTTCTCAGAAAAGTTAATCGCTTCCCAGAACATGGCCTTGAAGATCAGCATAGTTTGGTCAGTTATTTTTATGTAAATTTTCCACAGATGGTCGGAAAATACTTGGATTTTATGATCTTAGATGTTTTTCCAACTTAAGTGACTCTATGAAAACCAGGAGGCTGCAGCTCCAATAAATAATAAGCCCTTCAATAAATGTCTGTCAGGACTGCCAGGAAGGCACCTTAAAAGGGATCTAGCTCAAGGATAAGGGGGAAGGATTCATGTTGTGTAAATGCAGGTGAAAAGACTTCGGGTTTGGATGCTTAAATCAGGCTTGGAAACCTTTTTTTGGTGACTTCCTTCTTGGAAGATTTGTCTGGAATTAGGGTAATGTTGCATAAGCTAACAAGGTAAAAATTATGGTTGAAAAGTCGCCTGCTGTGTTCACAGGCTTCTCCTGTGATAAACTGTCTGGTGTGGATGCAAATTTGGCATGTTAGAAAAGGAGGAAGAGCAGGAAATGCATGATTTGCCTGCAGGGAAAGAGCCCAGGGAAATTGGAAATGCAGCCCAGGTTGGAAACACCTACGAGAGAAAGTTGCTGCCACCGTGGTTTTTGTTTTTATCTCAACAATACCGCTGAACAAATACTTTAGAGAGAGAGTGAAAGGTGATTTCACAGCTATTAATTAAGATATCAAAGCAACTGCCATATTCATAAATCCTTATCTATTTGCATGAATGATTGTGCACAGTTTTTACTTTGATAAGAACACTCAGAGGGATTGACCGTCCTACAGCCAGTACTAAGCATTTGTGCAAATAATTTTCTCCTTTCGTTTTTCCTATTTGCAAAAGCTGATTTTTTTGTCATAAAGTAATTTTTTTTTTCCCTTAAAGAATTTACGTCATGAATAATACACCTAGGTCACCTGTCCAACCATTTTATTTTTTTTTACATTGGTAAGGATTTATTTGCGTGAGGAGACAATCTATCTCACAATGAATAGTTGAACATTGTAATAGAACAGCAAAAAAAAATACAAATAACCCAGAGGTTGCAATATGTTTGTATAAAGTATTCAAACAATTTCAAATAACAACTGAACTTGTAAAAATCAACATCTGTTCATGGATTATTCATGAACAAAAATGGTAAAATTCCTTCAATAAAAATAGTCTTCAATGAATAGTTTTTGCTGGTTGCTGAGAAAATGATGTTCTTGCAACTGAAATCTCAGCTCCAGGACTCTCCTGCAGTTCAGATTCATTAACACTAAAATTATCCTTCAGTACATAAATTGCAGCAACAGGAAAACTATTCAAAATTCCAATTTAAAAAGAAACAAACAGTGACAGGATAACACTGAACTGTCTGAATCTAGGCAAGTGGGTGAGGGTTTTTTCACAAAATTCCAAAAATTTTGAGAGTGCATCTGTGTTTGTCAGCTTGTGCAGGAGCATTATTCCTCTTGCAATACAAACTTCTCTTGTTTCTCTAACAGATCTCTCCAGTGATGACTTCACAAATAATGATTTAAAACTATTAATAGTAACAACACTAAGAGATCAATAGTTGTTCAGACCTAAAAGTCTAATTTTTTTCCCAGCTGAGGAGAGGTTGGAAGGTACCCCATGGTTTGACAGGCTGACACAAAACCACAGCAGGTATCATTTTCAGAACAATGCACATTTTTAATTTATGAATGTTCTTTTATAAACTTGTATGTACAGTCACTCTTTTTTTTCTCTCCAGTGCTACATAATTATAACTTGCAAAATGTAAATATTTATGAATTCACAGGATGTTCGCTGGAAGAGAAGAATGTTATACTTGCAGATTTTTCTTGTACTTGCAGGATTCACATAATATTATTTGCCATCATGATGTACTGAAAATGCAAAAAAATATAATATTCTACATTTGACTTTTCTGAAAAATACCATCTGGTGTTATTTTTTCGGAGTTGGAGATCAGCTCTCTAATTGCTTATAGTTAGAGATAGACATTACTACATTTATTGACAATTTTATTCTCTACAATAATCTTACATTTAAATAGTGACTTTGTTCCTGAAGGATGCCAAAGTGATTAAACTGATATTCAAACTCTTTGGATGGCATCACCCACCACTGAAATGCAGCCATCTCTGGGGTGAGATATTGCAGCTGTTTAACAGCACTCAACAGCACTGCAGAGCAGCTTTGGAAATGAAGAATTCTGATGGAAACGGGGACTTTTAGGTAGGCAAAATAATTATCCAAATTGGTGTTTGGCCAGGGCATTAGTGCTCACGTGTCTGTGCTTGGAAAATTATATTGGATCCTTAATATCCATAATTAGTCAGGACCTTGGGTCAGCCATTCCTATCAGAGAAGGTATTGCCCAAGTGAAGCCCAGCACTGTTCAGGAGGGATTTTGGGAAGCTTATTTGGAGTCTTTTGGAGTCTTTTTGGAGCTTATTTGGAGTCTTTTTTTTCCTGGCTATATGGTTATCAGGGATCAGCTCTTGTGAAGCCCTCATTGTGCAGAAGGATTCCACTGTGGTGTCTGTGCAGGCTTGGAGGCTGTAAGAGGATCTAAGTTGCCTGTCAGATAACTTTGATTAGGAAAATGGATCTTGGAACATTTTATCTGAATTTCACTGCTCTTCAGAAGGGTGTGGGACAGCAGCTGAACTCATGTCAAGTGCGTGAAGATGATTGTCAATATCTTTGCCCAGTTGGCCACCTCAGCTCTCACAATTTTCAGGAGACAGTGGTTGTGATGTACTTTCCCACCACATCACCTTCCCATCCTGGGCTGGCTGTTTGTATTTCAGTTGGTGTATCCAAGCTGGGCAAACGTTTCAGGAAATATTTCCTCCACAGAGTTTCGCTGAAAGTGTTGCTGCCATGAGATTTCCATCACACTCCCTCTGCTCGTGAGTTAAAAGGACAGCACTGGAAATGTGAGCTGTCAATCTGGGTGTAACAATACATTTAGCTCGAGCACATCATCCACGTTGAAAGAAAACACTTGTCAAAGTTACAAACAAGCAGCTCCTGGGTAAGTCATCCTCCTCCACCACAGCTTCTGTGCTCGGGTATGCCAAGAGTTCCTCCTCACCCACAGCTGCCAACCACAGTGTATTTTTGCACTGCTCTTCTGTTTATCATCTCCAGTGCTTGTTGATGTGCAATCACATCCAGCCACGTGCCCCAGGACTGCTCTGTCTCCTTATCCAGTTGTCAGGGATGATCAGGATATCCTGCCTCTGGATTCCTGCGATTCACGTGCGGCAAACCTCGAGCCCAGCTTTGTCTCTCTGGAGATGTCGCGTGGAGGAGCGTTGTGGAATCATCACTCCTCACCAGATGGGCAAATTCCCCTTCACCTATTTGAAATTTTTCCAATTCCTCTTCTAACTTCTTGATTTTAACATCTTTCTGAACAGTCTCCAGACCACATAAAGCAAGTTTTTCTCTAGACTGCATAGAAAAAAAAAAATAAAAATCCCACTGTCACTGTGAATAAGTAGGGATGACATGGAACATGGCAGGAAAATATCTTCTCAGTAACAGTCTGGTGCATTGAAAACTGCCAGTGAAATGTGTTCTTGGCTTGGAAAGTTTTATGTTTTAGATGAGTGGAGAGTGCTCCGTGGAAAATGTTTGGGTATGGAAGATGGACTTTGGTTATGGGAAGAACTGACATGACTTTTATAACATGTACACCTAACCAAGCGTCTCAATCAAAACTTTTTCACCCAGAAGTGAAAATGGGTCAAAACTGAAATTCTGTGGCAAAGAATGATGACAGATTTTCCAACATGCAAAAGGTTTGAGAAATT
The DNA here is from genome assembly GCF_015832195.1 of Motacilla alba alba. Taxonomy (NCBI): domain Eukaryota; kingdom Metazoa; phylum Chordata; class Aves; order Passeriformes; family Motacillidae; genus Motacilla; species Motacilla alba. Next base: position 2,879,953 of record NC_052022.1, read on the forward strand.
AAATTCTAAAAATAAACCAAACCATTTCAATTTTTTTTTAAGTTTGGGAACAGAAAAATGTCTGGTTTTCAATATTTGGGAAGTACATGACGTCACCTTCAAAATTATGGAAGGGATAATTGTTGAAAGCCATGGTTTGTCCACATGTGATTTTTGAGGTATATTTGAGCTAATCAATTGATTTGAGGTAAAGCACTTGCGTAGAACTTGAGTTGAAAGTGATCCTCTGGAGTTTGGATGATGATGTTTTGCAGCTACTGTCCTTTCTGCATGGAACACCTAAACTTTGGATTTTTCTGCTCTCATTTGTAGAATGCACCTTGTATGTGTGCTGCACGACATACACGAGAGCAGAAAATTGTACTGTTAGAGTTACAGCACAAAGATCTGTCTGAGAATGTGGATCCATGGCTGCAGAGAGGGTTGTTGTGTGAATTTATGATTTTTGAGATTAAACACTTCAAAGCACAATCACAATCAAACCTTTTTCTTGCTTTGGTCCTTTTCTTGGTGACATTTAGGGATTTTTTTTCACTTTTTTTTTAAAAATGGAAAATAATGGAAGTGCCTCATTGTTTCAGGGCAAGATGCACTACTAAAAACATACCTTTTAATATTTTTTTGTTAATTTTACTTATTTATTGATAAACACGCTAAAACACAAAAGTATAAGATGGCACCATTAAGTTATATGGCGGAAAAATAATTAGTATCTTATTTGGAGCCAGTTTCTGTTGAATTTTGGGGAATTCTTGGGGAGGGTTTGAGAGTTCATGTCCCACATCCCTGCTTGGTGCTGCAGAAAGGTTCTGCTACACCAAGAAAGGGAGCTCTGGGGTAAAAACACGATGAGGGGATCCATGTTTGTGGCAAAACTTATTTAAAAAGTTCCTGTTTTCTGTTCTGTAGTAGGAACCAATCTGAGAAATTGACTTTCCTTTGCTTTTGGTGTCTTTGGTGTATTACCAGCCTGACATCTCTGGGCCAGAGGGATTTTGTAGGAAAAAGAGATTTCACTGGTGGCTTCTGGAGATGGTGTCCCTGCTTGGCTTTGTAAAGCATCTGCTAAAATTCACTCCAGGATGCCTAAACTACAGTAAAAAAATAATAATATTCCTTCATCAGGTAAACCAATGTAACTTCCTTTTTTCTCCACCCCTTTCTGTCTTCAGCTGCTCTTACTCCTTTATGATTATCAGGTAAGTATGTGTAAAAGGGGCATTTTATCCTGCAACTAGAAAACAGATCAAACTGTACAAAATTTTGTTTGTTTTCTAGCAATTAAAAAGAGACTTTTCCAATGTTTCCTTCATTACTACTTAAAAAAAAATAATATTTTGGAGCTATAAAAATTAAACCATAAATTCTGGATAAAGAGAAGATGACATTCCACTCAAAATAAATGTCATCCTTTATGATGGGAGAGTGTTTTGGAAAGCTTTTTCCACATCTATTTGAATAATATTGTGAGTGAGTTGTCATTTTAAATTGAAAAAAAAAATTATTCTTCCCGTTTGATATAAAATTGTTCACACTTCTTCACGGTGAAAGAAAAATCAGAAAGCCTGGGGAAATTTTGGGATCATAGCTGTATTTGGGGATGTGACATTGTCAAGCGCCAGATGTGGCAGTCTGGATGCTCAGGACACCAGGAGAAGACCAGGATGCCCATCAGGAGCCAGATTATGACCTTTGCTGCTTATTTTACAGATGGATATTAATCTGGAATTCAGCTATCAATATCACACTGTGGAGAAGATTGTTCCCAATGAGCTGAGACATTATGGTGAGGTTTGAAGGAGGTTTTTGTCATTTAAAATCTATTATTTGGCCTTAATATTGTTCTACAATAACAGAAACATTTTAATATGGAAATTAGGGATTAATGTAAAGACAAAGGATATTTTAATTTTTCTATGCTACAAAAAGAAAATCTGGAAACTGTTCTGCCTTGACAGAGAACGAGAAAGTCACTTCCATTCTGTATTTCTTAATGAAATTGCAAAAATACCCAGTGTTTAGATTGGACTTGATCCTGCATGAATGTATTGAAAATCTATAGAATAATTTGATAAAAAAGGAAGAATGAGTCACCTCTAGGGGTAAAAAACCCTCATGAGCACTTTAAACAAATTGAATACTTAGAATATATATTAAAAAATTTAGTGTTATAATTTCATTAAAACATAGTGGGTTTGCTTTTAAAGGGCAAAACAACAAAAAATATAATGAAGCTTGACAGAAACAAAGATCTACAGGTGCTGTCAGAATTTAGGCTATTTTTAACAAATACTAAAAATACTACTGTATTCTTATGAATGCATCTACTAAAATGTCATCTCAGGAATTCATTTCTAAAATAGAATATCCTACAGATAAAGATGCTCCCCAAAGTAAAAAGTTTTAGAAGTTGTTAAAATCAAATCGTTGTTGAGTCAGGAAAATCTTTGTGCAGTCAGATTTTACAGATGCAGAGGAAGGAAATGGGAGATGTTTTAAGAAACATTTTCAGAGGGTCAGTAAATTTCCCACAAGCCTGATGGATACTTGTTTATTTTAAAACTTTTTTCTAATGGCAACACTTAACTGAATTACATTATTTGAGTCTAGAAAAGTGAGCAAATGCTGGAACTGGAGCTAGATAAATTATTTTCTTCATAATGATGGGTTTCAATGAGAAATAAATGGATCCAGCACACCTAAATGTTCTCTGATGCAGGACCTGACGTGGCAGAGGTGGATGGAGGGACCTGCCTGTGGAACAGAATCTGCTCCTTCTGGAGGTGCTCTAATCTTACATTTAAATCAGCCAGGAAATATCATCCCAAGGCTGAGGTGAGCCCAGGGATGAAGCATGAACTGAAATCCCAGCACACCTACAACTCAGATTTATTCTTATGCAGGTTGAGTGATCGCTCACCTACACCAATTTTATTTCTGGATGTACTCACAGAGATGTGTTTGAGCCAAAAGGCAGCGTGGGCACAAAAAATGAGGAACAGATTTAAACAGATCACAAACAAAGCAGAAATCTTTTAGCCATTTGAAAGATGATGTTCCTAAATACAAAAAAGTGGCTCTAAAGTGAGCAAGGAGCAATTTATGAAAGCAATTACAAACTGAATTTGATAGTGTGATGGATTTGATGACCCAGAAGATCCCTTTTGGTTTTCTTGCCTATGAAAATTGTTATAGAAGAAGTAAGAGTAGTAACTATCTGACATGCTTTTGGAGATTGGTGTTTGCATTAATGGAAATATAAATGCTTTGTGCAACATTTGCACTTAAAAATTTCACATCCAGGTAAGTGGTGCTGGAGGGTCCTCCATGGTTGGTTTGCTATAGATATAAACCAAAAATACATAAAATATAAGTAAAATCTGACACCAAATCCAGGCATCTCTGCCACTACAGTATCTGCACTGATTCATGGGGAACTGCCTGTAAACTCAGAATTATCCAGATTCAGTGTGTTTTCTTGCCTAAGGGTTACTAGTTGTGGTACTTCTCAGATCAGTGGAGGTGCTAGAAACGCTTAAGGGCTTTGTTATACTGGTGTTAATTGCTAAACTGAAACCCAAATTTGAACTCTGAAGTGTTTTCCTAATGTATTGTGCCACTACAAATCTGGACAGGGAGACTGCTGTCAGCTGAAATAAACAAATGTGCAGTGGAAAAGCAAGAGGCTGATGCAGATACCAAGCGTGCCTCTAGTTTAGATCTCACCCTATGACCGGCATAGGTGGCAACTGCTGAATTTCAGTTCTGAAATGCAGGTGAGTATTTCCTTCCCTGCAGGTGCACAGGGAGTGAGGAATTTAGAATACCTGTGGGTAGATCCAGATGGCAAATATCTTGCTGTTTTGCTGTACCTCCGCCTTTCTGCTAGGTATTTTTAGGTTTTAAGAACCTGTTGGCACTTTTTAGGGGTTAGGGCCATAACCATGTCTTGATTTGATTGCACAGTGTCAGTGTTTCAGAATCTGGTTTTGAATGGCTTTTCCACCGTGCTCTGCTTTTCTGTTTAAACAAGGAGCAAGGATTTGATTGTTCACCTCTTTGGGAAAATTTTGAAATACAAGAAGGTCGGAGGGGGACTTTTGGCAATGGTCAAAAGAAATGATAGGACACTGGGGAATGGCCTTCTGCTGAAGGAGGACAGGGTTAGAGAGCACATTAGGAAGAAATTCTTCCCTGTGAGGGTGGGGAGGCCCTGGCACAGGGTGCCCAGAGAAGCTGTGGCTGCCCCTGGATCCCTGGAAGTGTCCAAGGCCTTGGAGCAGCCTGGGATACTGGGAGGTGTCCCTGCCTATTGCAGAGGGTGGAACGAGGTGATCTGTAAGGTCCCTTCCAACACAAACTATTCCATGTTGCTCTGATAATTTTGTGATACCTGCTCTGTTGGGTCACTAAAGTTGAACCTGTGGCTGGGGAGAGCCCCACTGAGCCTAGAGCTCTTTGTGTGCAGCAGTAGCCCTGCCTGGGTGGACTTTACAGGGAAGCAGAGTGATATTAAATATTTGGTTTTCATATTCTGGCTTCCTTTGCATGTGACCACCACCTAACTCAAAGGCTCCTTACTGGAGTCTTAAAATCAGAACAATGGAAGGCAATAAAACAGTACAAGAAAAGCTGGAGTCTAATTATAATAACGGTTTTCAAGGTTCACTCTCACTGTTAGTCATTACATTGTTCTGTGGTATTTTTTCACATGTGAATAGGATGTCTTGGAAATTGTTTGATGTGTGTCAGATTTGGGAGACTTCAGAAACACTTCTGTGAGAGTTATAGGTAAACAAAAAAACCCTAAGATGCCCAATTCTCTGCTGTGGGAGATGTTTATACCTGTAATGGTGCAGCATCCTCATTTCAGTGGGGCTTCACTCGGGTTTCTCACAGGATCAGGGTCTGTGCATATCTGTTTAACTCATTATCTGTATTGTTGTACAGAGTTGGCTTTATTCACATGCTGTTGGCTTTGAAAGCAAAAATCCAGTCCAGTATCACCGAGTTCCCGTGTGTGGCTTAAGGAATTACATATTCTGCCTTTTGAGAGTGCAAAATTATGGTTGTATAAAATCACCTAGCAGTTCTTTATCCCGAGTTGCATTTTATTACCAATTTCAGATATAGCCATGAGGTAACAGCTAAAAAGGTCACGGTGCAAATGCATGTGCAGAATTTAAACGAGGACTCATTCTTTCTCCAATAAACACACACCGGATGCAAAGGAGGAATTGGAGCACTTTCAGAAGGCAGCTCGGGCCAATCCAGCTCTCATCAGGGACCATTTCAAAGATTAGTTTCTGATGTCCACACAAGCATATTGTGTGAGCCTGTTTTTAGATAATGTGCTGTTCCTGGGCTCTGCCATCCCCTCCGAAAGCGTTGTGGCTGCACAGGTCTGATTGCTGGATTTTGCAGCGTCCTGTGAGAGCTGCAAAAGCTTCAGCAGCCTGAGCGGACTGGCTGCCTCTGTAAAGTGAGCCTGCAAAGCTTGGTTTCCTTCTGGGAAAGGAGAAACATATCTGCATATTGCCCAGATTCCCAACGACCTGCCTCAGGACTAAACAAAGATTCAATGGAAGAGGGAAGGGAAATGTTCCCAGCAATGAAACCTCAGGTGATCTGGTTTCTATTCCCAGCTCCGACACTCGCTTTTTTTTGTCAGCCCTGATAAGTGATTTAGCTGTGCCTTTCCCCTCTTCTTTACAATAGGGATAACAGGAGCATTGTAAAGCCAAAATCAATATTGCTGGCGAAACACTGAGGGTCACACTTGCACAAAGGCCCACACAAGTGTGGATGTGCTGCTTAAGACATGAAAGACTGGGCAGTTAAACCCTCCCCTGGGATCTGGTGTCCTTAACCCAGATCCAGAGGGTGGGGGCAGAGAACAGCCATCAGAGCATGAGATTTGCTTTAACAAATCATGTAGAGCCCTTTTTTTGGGGGGGTGCGGGGGGTCATACCAGACAGGGATAGGGGAGAAGGTCTCCCTACCCTGATTGGACTCATAATCTTCCTGGCCGGTGAGTGGGACATGGCAAGGGCTTTTCCCAAAGGGTGTTAGCTCAACATGGTTTTCTCAATAAGCATTAACAAGAATTAGCTGGAAGGAGAGGTGAGAAAAAAATCCCACTTTGCTCCCCCTCCTGTTCTTGGGTTCAGTAGCTTGGGAATGTTTGGCTGAGTCTGCTGGTGTTGTAGAGATGTTGCAGGAAACCCTCAGAGCTGTGTGTTCTCAGAATTACAGAATTGTTTGAGTTGGAAAAGCCCTGTAAGATTGAGTCCAACTGTTTCCCCAGCACTGCCAATGCCACCACTGACCCGTGTCCCCAAGTGCCACATCTGCATGGCTTTAAATCCCTCCAGGAATGGAAAGGCCCTAGGCAGCTGTGCCAGGACTTGACAACCTTTTTGGTGAAAAAAAATTCCCTAATATCCAATCTAAACCTTTCCTGGTGAAACTTGAAGCCATTTAGTCTTGTCCTAGAGTTTGTTAATTGATGGGGGAGATCAGCTTTTACAGCTTAAATGCTCGAGTGGCAACATGTTGGTTGTGGGCCTTCTCCATCAGATCTCCATGGCCAACTCAAGGTCCCTGAGGGAATGTTTCAAAGACTGAGACTTTTGAGTAGAAAATAATGGGATTTTAATCAGAAGGGACCTAAAATTATAATCTAGTTCAACTGCCTGGCCACTTAAGGGCTGCCCAAGAGTTAAAGCATACTTTTAAGTGAGTTATCCAAACGCCTCTTAAACACTGACCGGCATGGAACATCTTTAAGATCCTTCTCAAACTTTCTTGAAGTTTGACCTAGAGATTAATTTCCAAAGGCCCAAACCTGTGGCTGGGAGAATCTCTGTTTTATAAGCTGTCTGTTCCAGTTCCTCAAAGCTGAGTGACTGCTTTATTGGGACGACGTGTCAGTCCTGATTACATTTGCATGTTGGTTTAAACACAACACTACATGCCAGAGCTTCCTAACTGGATGTGATGCAGCATCAAAGTGATGTTTCATGCTCTGGGAACTTTAAAAAGTCATTGGAGGGAGAAAAGAGATGCCTATGGGAGAAATGACACAAATTTGGGTTTGATTCTCCACGTATCAAGGTAAATAGCAAAACATATGTTGACTGAGTTGGAAGCAAGATGGGCTCACAATGACTCTGACAAGGTGGGTGGTGCTTTAGGATTTGTCTCTCCTAAACTTCTGAGTACTGGGATGCCCTTCTACTGTTTTACAGAATTGCCCGTTTCTTTTAAATACATAGTAGAATAATAACTCCTGGTGTTTTATTTATAGAAATGCTGGTGGAGGTATTTATTATAAATGAAATTAATTTTGAATTAGCCTCCTTTTCTGTTCAGGAATGATTTTTGCAAACAATGCTCTGCTCTTGTTATTCACTGTAAAACGTGGGAGGACACAGCTTATGTCTCCTCTATCTCCCCTTGCCACTGCTTCTTCAAATCCTTCCAAGCAGGGACAGAATGTTTGGCAGAATTTGCTCTAATATCCCTGAATCCACCTTATCTTCTCCAGACTGCTTTTTTGAAGGCCTGGAAGAGTCTGTGAAATTTATGGAGTGGTGTTAACACAGGCTGGGTGAAGGTCTGCTGCTGCATATAGGCAGAGGGGGTTATTCCTCAAAACATCTTGGATTTTCTACCAAAAAAAAATGGGTGCCCTACACCTCCAGTCTCAATCTCTAATGTGCAATAAACCCTTCAGATTTTCTATGAGCTTTGTGAATACAAAGCTGTCCAATGTTTTACCTTATAGAAAACCATGGAAAATTACATGTTCCTTGTGTTAGAGCTGAGTGGACTGCAGTGAATAAGGTCTGGGGACATGGGAGAATACGAAACACCAGAATCTGATGATCTGTAAAGGGTTTTTAACTAAAATTTGTCAAATGCCATGACAAAAAGTGGATCCAGACAGCCAGGGCACACCAGCCGTGGAGAAAGAGAAGGTATAGAGAGGGCAAGACTCCAGCAGACAGTCGCTCTCACTAATTGTGGGTTATTCCATTCCTGATTTTGCTTTTCCTTTTTTTTTATTCTTCTTTTTTTTTTTTTTTAATTTTTCAATATCTGCTTGTTGTACATAATTAGTGGACGCTGTTCCCAAGATTCAAGGTAAATGTTCGACTTAATAAAACTCTATTTTTCTCCTCTGATCTGGCAAAAGTAGCACTTACTGTTTGAATTCCTGCTTAGTTTAAAATATAAATCAAATTTAGAAATAAGTCCTTACACCCCCCCTTTTTTTTTTTTTATCAAAACAAATGTTTTCATACTCTCTGTTGTAAATACCATGATTGGCTTTATGTTTTCCCACATAAAGGGGCCAAATTCTGGCTCATCATTACTGTGTCCATTAGATCATAATTTTGGAAACCACATGTATTAACATCGAGCATACGAGTCGAGCCATAGGATCACCCCTGAAATCAGCACTGGACTGAAAAGTTTGTGCAAAGAGGAAATTAAAGTGAAAGCTTTATATCCAGGTTTGGGTCAGAAGTTCGTGGTTGCCTCATCCTGGCAGATCAGCAGCATCCTCCAGGAATGAAAGGCATCACTGGAGTGCGAGTTGAAAACATGAGCTGTCCCGTTGGATTTCTGTGTGAGACGACTGAAGAGCTGTCAGCGACTCGGGGAGAGGATGGGGTTTGGAAAAGGAAGAAGAGAGTGGAATGGGATACAAGATCCCTGTGAAAAGTGTGTTTTTATCAGTGCAGGCTCTCCTCTGTCTTTGGGGGTTTCTTATCAAAGAAACTGCTGGTGGCCACAGACTTTGTCTATTGAGGGCTGAGGCTAATCCGTAACTAATGAGATACCAAGGAATCGGAGATATTCCAGAAGTTACTGCATGTGGATTCATGGAAACCTTGGCATGTCCTAGAGAAGGACAATGTCCCACCACATTGTGGATGGCTCATGGATCTTCATTCCCAGGAACAACTTTCATGGTGAGATCTGTGTGCTGGGTGTGCCACTGCCTGCTCCTCAGCCTGAAACAGCATGGAATCATCAGCTTGGAAAAAAGCTCCAACCTTCAGCTGAACAACCCCATGGCCACTACACCATGTCCCAAACTGCCACATCCACTCATTTCTTCAGCACTTCCAGGAATGGCGACTCCACCACCACCCTGGGCAGCCTGGGCCAGCGCTGAGGCACTCTTTCACTGAAAAAGTTTTCTCTATGTCCAGCCTGAGCCTTCCCTGGTGCAGCCTGAGGTCATTTCACCTTGTTCTGTCCCTGGTAGGTCATTTGACCTTGTTCTTTCCTGGGAGGAAAGGCCAATCCCCACCTTGCCCCAACCTCCAGCATCCCCTGACGTACAACCCCACCCACGGGATTTGTGCGTGTGCGTAAACACACTCTTGATGTTTTTCTCCCTTCTCATCACATGCTTCATTCAATAGACTTATTAATCAACCATAAGAAATGAGTTAAGATGTTGAAACAGTCATGGCCTTTGTTCTGTGTCAGTTTTGTTGGCTTAGCTGACATATAGCTACAAGGCATGACGGATCAAAGTAATTAAAGTTCCAATCATTTACCTTTCTATGTTCAGTGTCAAGACAGCTCGCCTTCACCCTGGGTTCAGAGCATTTTCATATTTTTTTAACATGTTAGAGCTGTGCCATTTGCCTCGCTGTACTTAAGCATTTGACAGCATTTCCATTATAAAGTTTATATACGAAGGCTTGAGATTCCCTCTGGATTCCAACTTTGCCCATGAAATTGCAGACCATAGGCAATCCAAAACCAATCTGGTAGCTGGGGGATTTTTGTTTTGTGTTGTTTGTTTCTTTTCTGTTTCTTTGATTTTTGTTTTTTGTTGTTAATTTATTTAAGGTAACTTAGGTTTTTACCATCAAAGAACAAAAAAATTGCCTGTTCTGTTTCACTTAGTTTCAAGGTGCATTTTTGTGTTTATGAAACTTTAGTGGAACTTATTTTTGTTCCTGTCATGAAATATGGTGGGCAATTAGTTCTAATCTTTACTCCTCCTTCACTCACATTAACTGATGGTAACTAAGAAATCACACGTGTCAGACGGAAAATCAAAATATTTCCATTTTAAAAGAGATTTTTTTTACAGCAATTGCACCAGCAGTGTGGATAAAGAGGAAATATTGTGCTGGACACATCCTAATCAGATGTGCCAAGCAGGTGACACACTGTGACACACTCCATCCCTCCACCTGTGACAGCCATCCTTCGGGCACTTTCGGACTTGAAATTTGCAGAAATCCTTTGCAAAAAGTAAGTAATAATCCTCACACTTAAAGTGTGTCTTGGACTGCAGAATCAGCATTTGAGCTGTGCTTTTTCCTGTTCTTTTTAAGTTAATTTTTATAGGAAGTCCCTTCAAGATGAAGTTTAAATAGTCCACACTGGATTTCTCACAACTAATTTAATGCCATCTTGCAGTCAGCACAACTGGTTCAAGACCCCTCTCTTGCATCATTTGAAGCTCTGGAACATTAAACACAGTCTCATGTTGTAGTTTGAATACGAGATTACTTAACTAGCAGTGAATATCTCTGCAACATATCTGCTCTACAAAGGGAGCTCACATTTGGATGTTGCCTGAAATGCTAATATTTTACAGAAAATTATATATAAAGCTGTTCATTAACTAGCTATTTTTTTCCTTTGTGCAGCATTTTAAAAAATTTTGATTCTAAACTCCAGTTCAGCAACTAAACCAGTGATTTTATTTGAAGAGAAGGACTAAAGAGCTGGCATTAAAAACATTTAACTCTGGTTTTGCATTTTAAAAGTATGCTAATATCGTGAAGGATCAAATTGCCAGAATATTTTTATGAAATCAGATTTTTTTTCCTGAAAGTTTACAGAGTAAAGTTGGGTATAAATAGGCAGAAATCAATTAATTCTTTTGAGACAATTTGCAGATTTGAGTAAATTCCATGTCCCATGGAAGTTAATAGGAGTGCTTTTGCTTTGATTTAAAAGCTGTCCAGGTATAATCTCCTGAATCTGGCACACCTTTATTACATGTTCTAGTGCAGAAACCTCTCCTGTGGACCTCTACAATTTCTTCCAATATTTTCTTACAAGGGTGTGCATTTTTTGAGTGCAGTGTAATGGTGTGTTATGTACATGTATTTCAAACTGGTTTGATATTTGAATGCATTATTATTTTTAGGGCAGCCTATCATTACTCAGTAAAATAGGTTGTTAATTTGGTATAAAATAGAGGAAGTGAAATCCCCACATGATTCCTTGATGCAGGCTTCCTACCCAGTGAGTAATAGCAGAGCAACCTGATAGCCAGGTAGGTGTTTTTCATTTAAATAGCCTCTAGTAAGGACATAAATAATAAGGATGCTTTTGTTATACAAACAGAGCTGGAATTTGTCTGTCTTAAAAGTGATCTTTGTGGCCTACTCTGATTTTCATGTTCTGTCACTGTGGAAAGTTAATCCAGTGATGCATTGCTTAGATCTTTGCTAATAGAATAGATAATTCCAGGGTCACTGAGGTTGGAGAAGCCCTCCAAGACCATTGAGTCCCAGCTGTCCCCCATCCCTTGTCCCCAGCTCAGAGCCCTGAGCGCCACATTTGGGAATTCCTTGGACACCTCCAGGGACGGGGACTCCAAACCTCCCTGGGCAGCCCCTGCCAAGACCTGAGCACCCTTTCCATGGAGAAATTCCTCCTGATGTCCAACCCAAATCTCACCTGCTGCAGTTTGAGGCCCTTTCTCTCATCCTCTCCCTGTTTTCTGGCTGCCCCCCTTGGAGCTCCTTTTCTGCAGCTCCTTCAGCTGCTCCTCATGGGACTGACTCTCTGGACCCTTCACCACCCCCAGAAATAACACATTCCTAATATCACACATCGCTAATGACTGACGTCAGCTGGGCATTTTTATCCTGGAAAAAATAAGTGAGCGTATCAATAGGATATATTTGGATATATCCAAATTGTACAGTAATGAGTGATGAGGCAGAAAGGTCTGTGAATGTCAGGCTGAAGGAAAACTCCAGGAAATGTCAGCTCTGTTCCCATTCTGACCCTGGCCTGCTGCCTGCCCTTGGGCAAGTTACATCGGGAGTCGGTATCTTGGTGGGATCACACGGCGCAAGACGTGGCTTCCTTGGAGAAGTGTTTTAAGACTGACAAATGAAAACCTACTACATAATGCACTATCAAATGTGATTATCATTGAGTTACCAGTTACCGTTATTGAGTTATTAACTTGGCAAAAATGTGTCTGGAGCAAAAAGGGCAGCCAGATAAAAGCAAATGCTGATAAAAGTTTCTGTTCTTCCTTCTGTGTAGACTTGGGATGGTGAAGGAAAGAAAATATTCGTGTGTTGTCTGAGGCCAGCAGGGAAATAGAAATGCTTTCCAAAAAGAGAAACCAAAAAACAAATGCAAGCAAAAAATTCCTAATCTTTTCTATTTATCTAAGAACTCCTGAACTCCATTTAGGCAGGTATATTCTTTCTTGGGGCAAGTGAATTAATTTAAATTAATGTTATATGATCTATAAAAATATTGTTTCAGGTCTCTTGGCCTTTCCAAATGAAAACTGAACCTTCTAAGTTCATTCTCCATAACATAATAAACCTATTTTTAGTGTCAAGAATGTCTAGGAAAGAATGTTTTATCCACCTGTAAGAAAGTTTGGCATTCAAACCTTGAAGAAAACACTGCAAAATATTCTATATGGCACCAGTGCGCTCCTGTAAAATATAAACATTGCTAAAAATTATTCAGTAATTTTGAAGACAGGAAAGCTAGAAAATGAAAGCAGCAGAAATAAATATCTGCTGCTAATCCTTAAGGCTGAAAAACATATCTTTTTAAGTAATAAAAACTTTGTGACTGTAATATTCTTTCATTTTTGATGAGAACGATGAGTAAAAGGCAGTTGATATCTTTAGATTAAGAGCATCTATACCTGTTTCTTTTGAAAATGATGCAAAGCTGTCTTGAAAGACAGAAGTGCTTTCAAAAATGGTGTTGTGAGTGTGTTTCTGTGAGTTGCTTTCTTTTTATTCTTTTTATAAAAGTGTTGTTTGGGGCTCCAGTCTATCCTACACCACATCTTCGCTGCAGTGAGTGAGAAGTGATTCACATATGTTGAGTGTTTTTATTAGGAATTTGTTTTGATTAGGGCTGCAGTTGATTCCTCAAGCCAACTGCCTACATGAAGCAAAAGCATTTACAGTAGGGATCGGATTGATTAGTGAACATTCCTGTCTGGTAGCATAAGGAAAGACATCAAGGAGGTGGGGAAAAAAGATGTGGATCAGCAATCAAAGAGGAGGCAGCAAAAGACAGGTCACTTAATGCACCCCTGCCTCCAGGTAAGATCAACAGCATCTATGTCACTCTCAACAGATGTTTGATTAATTCTTTTTAAATGCCTGCAGTAACAGAGATTCCCAAACTTCCTTGTAATATTATTTCAGTTGGGAGCTATCCTAACAGTCCAGAAGTTTCCCTGAGTCCTTATCTTACCTTTCTTTTTTTCTGCAATTTTGTTTTGCTCTTATATTCATAAGAAGTATGGAAAATTCACTCCAGTGGCACCATAGATACCTTTCATAATTTCTGAAAACTGCTACCATATCTGGGTGAAACAGCTCCTCTCCTTGCCATTCATTCTTTTTCCAATAAGTGTGACCACAGAAGCTCTAAAAGCAAAATTTATTCCTCCTTGTAGAGATAAAGTTTGGGTTTATCCCTCATCTTATCCAGATTCCAAATGAAGCCCCAGGAGATCTCATGAAAGCACATTCTCACATTTACTTAAAGATGTTACCTATGGTTGTGTACTGGTTATGGTTAAAGTTGGGTAATTTTCAAATTTGAGAATAAAACTGGTTTTAGAATCTCTGCCCAGAGCAGCTGGGGCTGCCCCTGGATCCCTGGCAGTGCCCAAGGCCAGGCTGGATGGGGCTTGGAGCAACCTGGGATAGTGAAAGGTGTTCCTGCCCATGGCAGGGGGTGGAATGAGATGGGCTGTGAGGTCTCTTTTAACCCAAACTAGTCTGGAATTGTATGATTCTATGAAATGGTTTCAGTGGCAGCCCAGATTTTGGTTACAGCTAATAGATGTATAATTTTTATATATATATATATTTGTGTATATATTTAAAACCACTATTAAGTTTAACTGAAGATACTTGTCAGTGACTATTTTATATTGAACTGCAGAAAATTGCAGCCAAAAATGACAGAGTGGAACGTTGCACTCAACTCAGCTGTTACCAACTGAAGTTCAGCATTTGTGTAGATCACAACTTATACCAATGTTAACATATTTCATTAATTGAAGATAAAAGCCAATGTTTATTGGCACAACTGTTTTTCTGTCATCTAAACAAATAACTTTTGGTACCTTTAGGCTCTTTACTTTGTTTCTCACAGCCAGTTGTATATCAACATGTCAAGGCAAGCCATGCCACTTTCCAGGTCTCACTGTGTTTTTTCTTCAGTTGTGATTTAAAAGTTTGAATATTCAGCAGTACATATGACCACGTGAAAATATTAACCACTGAAAATGTCTGTACATTGCCAAAGGTGGAGCTAATCCTGTGTGTCACACAATGTACAGATAATAGAGGTCATAAACTTTAAAAAAGCAAATGTTGTGCATGGTGAAATATTTCTGCAAACCTATAGCAGGTTTCACAGAAAAGTGAAAGTCATTTGGAATAATTTCACTTACATTTCTGCAAGAGATTATTAAAAATCTTTAGTTTAAAGGCTGCTTTATGAAGGGGGCAGTCCTATCAAAGTTTGCTACCAGGAGATGCAAAACTTCTCCAGGATAGAAATCTCTTACTTCTAGGATATTACCCTGTTGGTTTTCGCAGTTTTTATAGAGCCAGGGCAACTGAGAAGGGTTTTAAAAGGTTTTATTCCATTATCATCTCAATGAAGAGATGCAGAACTCAACACCAAACTCAACACCATTCCATCAGAACCCAAACTATTTCCTGGTTACAATACCTTATAAATGTTTTTCAGCCCATTAGCTTTCCCCACACGATGCTGCTAATACTTCTAACACCAATCACCTATCATTTTCCCCCACATGGTCCTGCTATAATGTGTCTTCCACAGTTCTAATTCTCTAAAATATCTGGTCATCGTTTGAACCTTGTTGAGACTTGTTTCTGGTTCAGTCTCTCCCTCTCAACAATGACATCTCTATTCCATTCCCTCCTAAATCAGCACACTTTATCTCAGAGTTTGCATACAAGGCTGTGTGAGCTTTCAGTCAGGTTCTGAGAATCCTTCACAAACCCATTTCCCACATCACCCCACGTAATATTTCCTAAACAATCCATAAATAATTCTCTTGTGAAGAATTACAGGCAAAATTGACCCTGGTGGAAATCTCAGCTGTAGAAAAATCTCCTGCAAGAAAACCTGCAGTGGTTTTGGGAGGAGAGAATATTATATTTTGAGGAGGGTTCAGCAGGAAAGCCAAAGGCTGTGCTCAGGTGTAGCATGACCAGGAAGAACTCAACTGGCAGATTCCCACGTTTTAGCTCCCAAGGGATTCACTAACCCCTGGATGACCCCTGCATCCATGGGATACGCAACAGCAGGAGCAGAAATCTCAGCTGCCCCATCCTCAGATGTTCTCCTGGGACACAATAGATCTTCCTCATGGAGACAGGATCCATTTTCAGGTCATTGCACCAACCCCCAAGTTGGCTTTTTTTTTTTTTAGGTCCCCTACATTATCAGATTTTAATTAAGGCATAAATAAGACTCTTCTCCTCTTTTCCAGAATGGCTTTTTTAAATGGGTGTTTAAAGCTTTATTTACACAGCTACATTTCTGACCTGTACCTCAGCCCTAGACCTGGAGGACAATCAAATTGATTTTCAGCTAATTGCTTCTATTTCATTTGTGGTGTTTCATTTCGAAACTGTCACAATGTTCTGTCATTTTTCTTGTTTTTTGTTTATTTATTTAGTGAATTTATGCAAAAAGTAACCAATTCTTTATTTTTTAAAATTATTAAATTTTACCTTCAGGATCAATGAACAAAATAAGTGCACATTCAATTTATTTGGAATTAGTCTCTTGCCATCCTTGACAGGAACCTTGATGCTTTAATAATTTTCCCCCTGAAAATATACACATACACTTTCTCTTTCAAGTGCCATTTTATTTTGGGACATAGCTTCTCTTGGATTATTTTATTCTCTAGAATGCCATGTATTCTTTAAGAAAGGAAGAATAATCCAAATAATTTTCTTAGAGGGCTGATTATAGATTCTAACAACAAAAGTATTGTTATAACTCAATTAAGAAGGGTAAATATCCATAATACCTAGTCTTATATATTGAATATACAGCAGATTCAATATATTGTATATACAGCAGGTACAATAAATTGCTTTTCTTCTGTTACAGGTTAGGCCATTTTTGGTGAACTCACATTTCAGGTATTCTGGATTCAGGAAATTTTCATTTCAAGGTATAATTCCCATTCCTTCCTCTCTATTGGCTTTTCATCTGGTTTTCTTGAAATGATACGGTAAAATATATCAGAATTTTCTTCCTCATTAAAAAAAAATCTCTTACTTGTATAGCACATATTTCTGATTTTTACATTTTCAGGGTTTTTTGAGCAAAAAGATATTTTCAGTTCTTTAAAATATAGATGTAAAACTGTATTTATTTGGCAATATTGGCCTTTCTGTTGCTGTTTTCCTTTTCCCACTACCATCCTACTTATTTCTACTTAATTTTAGTCAAGCACATAACACAGAACAGAGGGAAGAAGAAATATTTTTGGCTGAAGACATTGGAGTAAATCACAGCTCTTGTGAGAAAATGTCATGAGTATCTACGTAGAACAGACAGAACTCAGATTTTATGAGAGAGAGATAGGGAGAAAAGTGCAAGGGCTCAATTTATCTGCATCTGAATGATAACGAACTGGCTGAACCCTTCTGGTATCGAAATCTAGGCTTTTGGAGAGAGTATTTTTAATTTTTTAAGATAGTGTTTTGGTCACCAAACCATTTATTAATCTAATTCAGAAGGAGCCATTGCAGAGATAGTTTGACCTCTACAGTCCATAGGGCTCCCTAAATTAATTCCCTGTCAAAGAAATGGTATATTTTTTAAAAAACATAACTTTAATTTGAACATGTGTTGATGGTAAACCCACAACTCTGGTAAGCTGCCACAAAAATTTTGTTACTTTGGCTGTTAAAAAAACACGAATATTTTTACCTTATTCACATAAAGCGAACGTAATTATTTTTCTTTGCTTACCTACATTACCCAAACATTTTCAATCTTCTGTAGCTATAACTAATTTCAAATAAAACAAATGATAGCTGTGTAAGGAGCATTCAGGGCACACTTTTAGGAGGACATCACTGTACCAAAGGGAGTGTTTGCCAGAGTAGTTTACTAACAGTTTGCAACTCAATGTTTATGAAATACTGTGAAGTTGGGAAGTCAAGGGTAAGAACTGGTAAAGCACAATCTCAGGAAATGGGAAAATGGGATTTTTTTGGTCTCAGTTCTAGCTTGGCTTCTCTTATTGTCTTTTAATGTGGGATAGAGTTTGTTTTTTTCACTATGTGGTGGGAATGGGAATATCTAGCACACATTTAGTTTAGGTGCCTGGGATTCATTTGAGGGTTTTGCCCATTCAATCCTCCATTTCCACTTGGACAGATTTTTGTGGAAATAGTTCTATTTTTCCTTTTTCTTTTTCCCAGAGAATAAGGGCTGCGGGAGTGCCCTGCAAGGGAGGGTGTTTGAAAGCACTGATGGAACAGAAGGGCTGAGACACTATCACCATCCCAGAAACCTCACTAAGCTGGATAATTTGTCCATCACGAGACAAGTCCGACTTAGGGAGAGGATTAGTGGGACTAATGCTGCAGGCACTGCTTGCTGAGACATCTCCTGTGTAATCACTGCATTGTTTCTCCCCTGGTGCTGGAGTGGTCCAGCTCTCCCTGTGCTGTCCCTACAGAGCTTCCCACTGTTCTGCACCAGATCCTGCAAGAGCTGGGCCTGTCCCTAAAAAGACCCACAGAGAAGCCAACACCACCCCCTCCCTACTGTTTTCAGTGGGAATGACAGTGAGTTCCATGCTGATTTCAGATCTGTTTCCTTAATGGTTTTCCTTGGAAAAGGAGATTTATTTCACTGTGGCATCTCACCTGAAAGCAGATTGCCTGCCCCATTTGTTTGCCTGGCCTACACATGGGTCTGTGCTGCAGCTGGAAAGTTCTCGTTCTTCCTCAGGAAGAGTCCTAATCTTTATATCAGTGGCTTTTGTCTTCTTATACCCAGGCTAACCCTGGAATTCTATTCTCTTTATCTGTTTTCCAGCAGAACGTCCACCAAACAGCAGCTCAAAATCTCCTTTTCCACCACACCAGGCAGAAAACTCGTGGGTGTAAGAAAATCAATGGTTTTTTGCCTGATGTGGAGGATTTGAGCTTTCCAAAAACACCTTGAGTTGATAGTGTGCTGTACATAACCACTCATTCTTATTCTGTATGAGTGAGTCTTTGTTCCCTGAATTTGCCATGGGCATCCTGGTGCTTCGTCTCTATCTCTGACATATCACAGAGAGTGTGTTCTTTTGCTGGCAGGTCTGCAAATACACAAACTAACCACCAACAGCCCACAAACCAAAAGCAGAAACTCCTCTAACGCGTGTATTCCCTCAGCTGTTTTAACAAAAGTGCGTGAATTTTAATGCTCATTAAGAGTTTTGCCAGTTCCAGATCTGTGGCATCTTTTTAGATTAAATATTATTTGCTCATTTAATTAATACACTACTCTGTACTCTGAACTTTTTAACTAAAAAGCATTAGCAAATAAGTTGGCTTTTCTCTGCTTCCTGGATGCTACAAATGCTCATAGTTTTCTCCTCAGGTTCCTCTTGCATCCTTTTGGCTCTGTTTGAAGTGGGTGGAATGGTTTTAATGTTGACCCAAACTGAATCGGTTACAGGAGATAAGAAAAACATTTTGATATAAATAGTGCATAGACAGAGATGATAAAGACAATTTCAGGCGTATAGAAAAGGCAGACAAGGAAGCTGAAATCAAGCAATTTCTGCATGAGCTTGGTAGATGACTGATTTCACACGCTTTTCAGCAGAGGAATGTGGATGTTCATGAAAACTTGATCAAGAGCCATATCCAAAAGAGCATTTGCATATCTGAAATAGAGTGTACAAAGATTTTAAAGGCCTACATCCAAGATTGTCATCCAAAACTGCCTTTGCTCAGACACACTCAAGCCTGGAAGCACTGCTGAACTTGGGGGGGAAAGGGAATTCTCAGTGGGAAGCTGCTGACCTGTCCCAGCCAGCTGTAGGGACCGTGTCCCACGGGGACATCTGTGCCTGGCACTTGTCACACAGAACAGCTCCTAATTACTTCCAGAAGGGAAAATCACTAGAGAAATGAGACAGTGAGTGTGCTGCTCCCCACCTGAACTGGAGCAACTGCTGAGGAGGAGTGGAAATGTGGCTTTATATGATAACTTCTGTGTATTAAGGCTCTAAGAGGCTGCACTCAGCAATTATTGATGAGCAGGAGCAAGGAAAGCAGGCTCCAGAAGCTGAGGGGTTTGAGCGAAACCAGTTCAAAGGAAGTAAGTGCTCCGTTGTCTGGGGAAGCAGTGGAGCGAGGAAGTTGTGTTCAATAAAACATTGGGTGCTGAGGATGGGATGCATGGAATTAAAGCACTGAAGGATTCAGATTAGATGGGAATTAGCTGCTGTTAGGAGTGCAAGTTTTTAAAGTAATACAGAAACTGCCTGGTCGCAGCTGACGTAGTCTGAAAGTTGATTTTCAGCTTTATTAATCATCTCATTGGAGGTTTGGATGAGGTCTAGGTGGGATGGAGCTGGGATTTGTAACTGATTGTGGGTTAATGGAAACAGCAAACCATGGTTTGTTTTTTTTTTTTTTCCTGGAAATTATCTGGCTTTTTCCGGGTTTTTGATCTTAAGGAAGCTCACAAATCACACAGATCCAAAGCCATCCTTCATTTGGCTTTATCCTGTGCTTCCAGGGCATCCTCTGGAATCAGGCAGCCCTGGATCCTAGAGACCCAAGGCATTCCAGTGTGCCTTTCCCCATGGAAAGTGGATTGCAATGGCTGATTTTCCACATGGCTTCTCCAGGCCATCCCAGATGCTGTTTATCTGCAGTAGATGAAGGAGGAGGGTATTTGAGCAGGTCAACGTGATTCCAAGTTGGCTCCCACATTCCCATTTGTACAAATTTCCCTGCAGTCAGGAGGAATTGTCCCCTGTGAGGGTGGGCAGGCCCTGGCACAGGGTGCCCAGAGAAGCTGTGGCTGCTCCTGGATCCCTGGAAGTTTCCAAGGCCAGGCTGGACTTTGGGGCTTGGAGCAACCCAAACCGTTCCCAACCCAAACCATTCTGTTTTTCTGTGAATCTCTTTGTTTTGTAGTTTCTCTTGCAGTTACTGCCTCAGATCTTAACTCCCAAGAACTGGAAAGCTGAAGGGAATCCATAGCACTCCTGCAGATTTGTTTCACTTGGATTTAAACCTCATTCCTTGGCCATACAGCCAGCACGAGGCAAGCTCTCTCTGGGATGATCATTTAAGCAGGAAAACCCCAACAATTATTTTAGGTTGGTTTGCACTGTCCATGAAAAACCAAGGGATAAAGTTACCTGTGCATTTAAAAATGGACTGCTTTTGATTTACTTTTTTTCTTCCATGTAATTCTTCTCTGATTGGTCAGGTAGGGTAAAGTTTGGGTCTAGAAGAATATTTAGTACGTGGTCAATGCAGCTGCTGAGCTTACTGTTCTTTTTTCCTCAAAGTTGAGAATTAAAATGAAGAAAAATTTGCATGGCAAGCTTAAAAGTTCCAATCAGAGCTGTGTGTATTCCATGTGGCTGGTTAGAAGAGGCCTTGTCTGCCATCTCACAGCTCCTGACAGCATTGCAGATCTGTTTTTTAGAGGAAATTCTGAAAACTTGTGAAATCTTGTATTTGTCCTTTTTTTTTTTTTTTTTTTTTGCCTCTGCTGCTAAGTCATTATTGTCTCATCTCTCACAAAACGTAGCATCCAATTTCAGAAGCAGACTTCATATCCATTTTTCTGAGGAGGGATAGACAGTTTTGATTGCATTTTGTGTTATAAACAGCAAAGTGACTGTAGAAATGGCTGGACTTATTGCACTGAAAACCCCTCTGTGCTGAGGGCACTGTTTGCATGAAAAGCCTTCTCTGTGTAATGTGAAAGTTTCTACGAATGAGAACTGCACAGTAGTAGTAGTTAGGGCTTTATTACTTAGTTCTAATTTGTATTGATGGCCTAAAAAAAGTAGCATGCTTTGCAGTTCTATGAAAGAAAAGATTATAAATGGAGATTAATTATAATTTTGCTAGCTCAGTACTTGTAAAACTAAAGCAATTTATATTCTTTCTCTTAATGATCTCCATTCCTGATTGCAGTAATGTAATCTAATTGTGATTATGATAGTATCTGAATCATGTGGGCCTCTATGTGATTGGAACTACTCTTTGCATTAAAAAGTAATTTTGGAGTAATGATGAAAAGTTACTGTGGAAAATTGGCAAGTAATATATTTTACTCTGTATCTTAAGTTTCTGCTTTCATTTTTGATTATATCTTATAGCAAGGATAAGTATGATACTATATCAAGGATTTATTACATCAAAGACTTATCAATGATAACTCTGAGTATCGAGGATAAGCATGGTATTATTGGAATAGCACAGATATGGTCGAGGCAAGAAATTGAGGTTTTGAGATGCTGGGCTTGGGGTTTGGGGAGAGGAAGGGGAGATGGAGGAGGAGCCCTATCAGTATTCCTGGGAGATGAGTGTCTTCAGAGGGAAGAGCTGCCAGTATTTTGGCTGACATAGCAATGTCAGAGCTGATAAAAGTTAGGCACAATAAAGGTAGTCAGGTGGTTTTCTGAAGGCTTCTTTGAACTTTTAGGTCTTTGCTTGCAGATGAGAGAGGCCTTCAAGAGCGTCAGAACTTTGATAAGATGGCTTTTAATTACTCCTTTATTGACTGTGAGAAGGTAGAACTAGGGAGGGAATACTCACGTCTCTAAAGCCAGCGCAGGATTGCCTCCAGTTCCTTGTGGGGTTTATTGAATTGTCTTTCAGAAACTATTTGAATTAATTCAAGGGTTTGAGCCAAGGGTAATAAAGGGTGTTGAACTGCAGAGGTATGAAAGATCCAGTGATCTTGACATCATTTGATTTAAAGTATTTGTTGAGGAGCAAAAAGCAATGCAAGCCTTATGGCAGGCTGACTTTCAGGGAGTGCAGAGTGTGCTAAGGAATTTTTATCAGGATTTTATTATAATGTATGGTAAATCTACTGAAGAAAATTGGAATATATTTCAGAAACAGTTGGAGGACATTTGAAATTCATCCTGGTTTAAGTCTAAAGAAGGATAAAGGTAACAATGCCCAATGTGGCTAAGTAGAGTTGTATAGTAAAGAGTATGATAAGCAGTAAGCACAAGGTGTTGAAAAAAAAAATCCAAATCTGGTAAGGTGGAGCAGTTGAAAGGCTACAGAAAATAAGCAGAAGCAAACTGAAAGGCTAATTAGAAAAGCAAAGAGAAAATGCTGAATGCTAACTGCAGAAAAAAAAATAGTTGAGATGATAATAATATCCTGTGAATATTCTCCAGCAAACTGAAAGGAAAAATAGATCCAAAAATCACTGTAGTGTGGACAAAGGCATGGCGGATTTGTTCAGCAGGTTTTATTTTTGTGTGTGAATACACAGAGGCAGATGGGTGGATGGCTGGGCAGATGGAGAGCTGCTGAACAAAGGAGGAATGTTTTCCTTTCTGTGGCAACACGTGCAGCCTCACCTGAGGAACAGACAAACACGACAGATATCGCAATATCCAGCTCAGAATCGTTTAACGTGGCCTGATTGGCAATAAGGGGTGCAAAAAAAAATCACTCTGATTTCCAAGAGTCAGTGAAACTTTGAAGAAAATCAGAGCTGTGGGTAGCGTTGCTTATGGACATAGCCGCAAAATCCATCACGGTAGCCCAGAACTCTGGAAAAAAAGTGTGAGCAGAAGGAAGTGTGGATATATTCCAGTGTGGGAAATGAATTTGTGGAGAAATTATAACTCTTACAAAATAAAACAACTGAATTTCTACCCTCATCACTAACTCAATCAAAACAGAAACACTTATAATCTATTGTAATTTGGAAATAGTTGGCTTCTAATTGTGATGGTGTGAATTATAGCATCTGTATTGTCTCACCCTTCACATGAGACTGAAAATGTTATAAAAGTTTTTAAAATGCCTCTCTGTTGCCCCATCTCCGGGTCAGAAAAGGGCTTAATCTGACATTCCAGGATATAAATATTAACTTAATCATGTAACTGATTGAGTCTCGTATCATTTGCTCCTGGGACTGTATTTGGGCCAGGGTTGTGGCACCACCAGGGCCCTTTCTGACCTTAAATCTTTGAGGGGGAAGCACCTGAGGCCTCCTGGCATGGGGTGGGCTGCAGTTCCCTCCCCTGCAGCACAGCATGCAGCTCAAATAAAAATAAAAGACAAGCTGCAGATATTCCCTGTCCCTTTTTTTTTTCCTTCCAGAGGGAGTTCCAGCACTCCCCTCGCAAGTTAAAAATATCCCAGCTCTCTCCTGACTTCTGTCTCAAACTTGTAATTACTTCTAGCTGCTGTTTGCTTCTGCTAAAGGTTTGCCCAGCAAAGGTTGGGGTAGCCCTGCAGCTCGAATTTGGCTGGAGATAACCGATGCACACAAGAGCTGTTTTCTCCAGAAAGTGTCTGTTTCTTTGCAGAAATGAGTTTTTAATAGGCAGGATCACTGTGAATTCCCCCCGACGCAGTGATTTTTGCTCCCCCTGCTGTCACGACAGCAGCAGATTAACCAACCCTTTTGCCCACTCAGACGTGTGTTGATAATGTGGATGCACAGGATGCTTTTGTTAAAATAACAAACACTTGCAGCAAAGGGAGGAGGGAGCCGTGCAGCATTTAAATAAAAAGCCAGCCCAGGGAATATTCTACATTTAAGACCTGTGTGCTGAGTGAAAAATTGCAAGAATTGATCAACTTGAAAGATTATTTGCTCCTCCAAAAGGCTACACCAAACAAGAGAGTTACTGAAAAAATAAATAAAGGGTTACATTGCTAAAGGTCTTTGTGCCTGGGAATGCTTAAATCCAGGCTGTGAAAAAACTTGGAATTCCTGCTCTGAAATTATTACTTAGACTGAGCCCCTTTCAGAGGTGTTGCTGTAACCAATTTTTTTTTTTCTTTCCAGGGATCAAATCTGCTTTTTTCCCCAAAATTAATTTGTCTGGTTCTGAAATGCTCATGGAGATGGCTGTGGGGTGGCCCCAGTGTGGGATGTGCAGCCTCTGACCCACCTGCCCACCAGAACCCAGATTTTTGGGAGTTGAAGCCTCCTGCAGTTAGGAGTCCTGCAGTTAGCAGTCCTGCCTTTTGCTGCAACCACCTGTGTCATTTAAAAAATGGGGTATGCACTAAATATTTAGATATTAATGATCTGAAGTTGTATTACACATAGGTAGCATATTAGTTATTCTATACTGTTATAGACTGAATAATATATTAATAGTATAATATATATATACACACTACACATATATATTCCATACATAATATGTATATTAGATTATATATAATATGTATATTAGATTATATTTAGTATATGTATACTATATAAACTATGATATGTAGTATATATAGACACTATATAGAATATATAGTGTACTATACAGAAGAAATACAATATATACTATTACTTATACTAGCATAAACATATGTATGTTTATATGCTTATATATATATACTTATTATATACACATTATATATATTATATACACACACATACATATATACTATATAGGTATATAGTATAAATATAGAATATATACATATATACACACTATATGTAATGTATAGTATATATGATCTATATATATAGTAAAGTAGTTATGTTTTATAAGTTTATATACTTATATTAATACATACTAATATATAGGTATATATGAAAACAGAAATGGATTAGATATATGTTTTTTATACTTCTATATAATGGAGGTATAAAACCTCTGTTATAGATTTTTGTACCTCTGTTTTATATTTTTTACATCCATGCATCTATCTATCTATCTATCTATCTATCTATCTATCTATCTATCTATTTTTGTATCTATCTGCATATATCTACACATTTAGTTCTTTTTCAGCTGAAAATCTTTATTCTCTTTGCCTCCCAATTTCCCTGACTACCTGCCCACTGATTTTTGAGGCTTTGTGGGGCCTTGCCATGAATTATTCGCCCGGTGCAGAGCATTCCCAGGGCGTGGGGGACACAATCCCATTGTCCCGAGTGACCACCTGGTGCTGGGGCCGAGTCAGGAGCATCCCTGCTCCCAAGGGGTGACCCAGCCAGGCTGTTTTTCTCAAATAAAAGGAGGAGTGAGGTTCTGGGCAGGAGGCAGGAAGGTTTTTCTGTCGGGGGAAGCTCCGCCGGACACTGAGCGCTTTGTGCGGGCCCGGGGCCGGCTGTCTGCCCGCTCCCTTAAGGGAACTTGACAGATCTTAAAAAAAAATCAATTTTAAGCTCACATGCCCCAGTGGGTGCCAAAGCCACTTCAGAGAGGCTGAGAGATGGCTGAGTCGACAGGATTTGACTTCCCGAGGTAGAAAGGTGACAAACTCCATCATGAGAAAGGGGCAGCTCGGGGCCTCCAAGGCCGAACCTGCTCCCAGGATCCGGGGCCCGGCGTTGTATTGAACCTATTTATCTCTTTCATGGGCCCAAGGTACCACGGGGAAAGAAAAGTTGTTCAAAAAAACGCTGGCAGAATTCAAGGGTGTAAATGATGAATTACTTTTCATCAGCTGAAAGGAAACATACTCCGGAACAATACTGAAAGGGAGCAGGAGCATCTGACCTCCTGCTTCAGAGCAGCCAATATCTTCATTCAAGAAGACAACCATGAAATTACACAGAAAATGGGATTGTCATGAACAGCCCCTTGAAATCTCAGTATACAGTCATTACTGCATGGGAAAAAGCCTTCATCCACACATCATAACTTGTAACAGACAAGGGAGGGAAAAAAAAAAACCCACCCTGAAAACCGGCCTTGGAGTTACCAGTAGGAATGTAGAAAATATTTGTTGATTCAAACTTTTCCCCTCTAGTCTCCCAAATCATTGTAAACAGACATAACAACGTCCTAACCCCTCCGTAAGCCCGGCTTTCTGGCCACAGGCAGCTCGTTGGAGCTGCTTTGTAAATCTGAAGAAAGGAAGAGAGAGGGAAAGCCAGCCTATCACTTTATTTATATTATCTGTCCTTGGTGATTGATTTATCATTTAAGTGCTTTGAGAAGAGAGTCCAGAAACCGTTGTCCAATTAGTGCTGCCCTCTGAAACCACGTACTATAAATATTCGTAATTATCAGAATAGCAAAACAATCTTCATCAGAGCTCCACTGTCAGGGTAACAACTGATTTTCTGGGTTTGCCTAGCAAAGTTTATATTTATCCAAATTAGGCAGAGAATAAAAAGCAAACAAGAGTCTGTTGCTTTATATGCGAGTGAAACCAATCACAGAGAATGAGCAGCCAGGAATATGGGGATAAAAATAACACATTTAACTGTTTATTTCTTGATTCTTGCAGATTTCTACATTGACTTTAATTAAGCTAGCCCTGGGCTAGCGGGCACGGAGAGGGGTGGGTTTTTTTTATTCCTCTTTTATTTTTTTAATTCCTCATTAGGCTGTTTTTTCCTTGGCTCTTGTGGCTTTAATGACTAGTCCCATTAAATAGGTCAATGGGCTGCTTTTATTTCAAGTTTTATATAGACTCATATTCCACTGAATCTTAAACATGGAACACCCAAAGCCTTTCCAGGCAGATTCCTACATTCCTGCAGATAAAGATGCATTTCTTTCTCTTTTCCCTTCCCTCCACAGCAGCTGACCTTTCACTGTGATGCAGCTGGGGAAAGCTCTGGAAGGTTGGTACCATTCTGGGCCAGCCAGGGCAAAAATAACTCCCAGGTAAGTGCTTGGCTGAGGTTTGGAATCTGTGGGCAGCAAGGAGATGGAAGAGGCATGGGAGCACCTGCATTCCCCTCCATCACCTGCCAGGACCTTTCCCTTTCCCTCTTTCCCACTGCGGGCAGGACCAGGGGATGATGGATGAAGCCAACCTGAAGAGTGCAGGGGGCTGCCTGGAGCAAGGGTGGTCACAAAAAGGACATCAGGGACATCACCCAGGCACAAGTCTCCTCTGCTGGGGGCCTGGACCAGCCCTTTGCAGGACTCAGGCCAAAGCAAAGAGGAATATGAATGGGAAATTGCTCTGTGAGAGGGTCAGAAAGACTTTTTACCTGGGAAAAAGAACAAGCCTTGAGATGTGAGAGTGAGGAGAGAGAAAATCCTCTGAACTAATAATTTCTTTATTCATTGTAAGAAGTGAAAATATTTTTTAAATTACTTTGCCTGATGCTCCAGCATTGCCCACGAGATGCTCCCAGCTCTATTTCTGTGTTTCCTGTGTTATTCTGTGACCCTACAACATGATTTTCCGTGTGTAGGTGTTTTGGATACATATCTAGGAAGCTGCTACTCTTCTGGCCAGAGGTCTCCATGGAATTCCTCCCCCTGAGACACAAGGCTGGTGCCATGGGTTTCTCTGCAGCAGAGCAGGGTTTCCCTTCTTGAAAATATTTCACACACAAGAGAGAATCAACATTGTTGATGGTTCTAAATGCTCCCAGCCTGCCTGAGCTGCTGCACCACAACCATATTAATCCAAAAAAACGTCCTATACTGGGAATTATAACTCTTCATCTTCTCCCAGGTTTGTATCAGGCCCTTGAAACGCATTTTTTTTCATGCAGTCGTTTAGCAAGGTAGCCCATCCTAGTACCGAATTGGCAGCACAAAATGACAAATGTCACTAATGTGCCAGACAAAAACCTGGCAGAAAGGTGTCTGGGAAAATTTTTGGGCTTCATCGGTCGCCACAGGTAGAAACACAGCTCTGGTGCAGCAAATTAGGTGATTATTAGCCACTTAAAGATTCAAATTCAGACAGCCCTTCAGACACAATTTAAACCATTGTTTCAAGTGCAAACTGGGCTAAAAATAATTGGATTCTCAGCTCATACACCCTAAGCCTGTACCCAAGGCTTCTAAATGGAGAATGAATCAGCCCATTTGGAGTTGTGAGTCCCAGGCTAGAGGTGCCTGTGTCTCTGCTGCCCCTGAAAGGAGTCTGTTCAGACTTTCCCCCCCTAGTTTGCAGGCTTTCCTCCCCAGCCCAGTGCCTCAAGCAAGGGGAGATGGATCTTATCATCAGGCTGCAATTTGTAGAGTAATTAGGACCTTGACTGTGACAACCTTTAGCCTGTCAGCAGTTGTGGTTTAGCTCATAGTTAAAATGACAGTGGAAACTCTATTGCAGCTACTCTAAATATATCCATATTTTAACTAGATGAGGTGATATGTGGGTTTGCAGTGATTTGTTTAGATATACAGGGGAGTGTCAAAGGACTCTTTAAACTGGGACTGAATCCATTTGATTGTCTGAAAGGTGATTTTGATTGCCTTTTCCTCCCTTGGAGCTGGATGGTGATGAGAGCAGCTTTCCTGCAATGGGGAAGCAGGGAATCCCCAAAGTACAACCAAGGAGTAGGTACAAACCTGTCACATGCTCTATTCCACATCAAAAGATGCCTTTTATTCAGATTTAACAAATTAGGCAGGTAGGGCTAATCAAGCAATTTGACCACTGAACAATTTTTAATGCTCCAACAAACTGACCTCAAACTACACAAAGGCTGTGCAGCTGAAATTTAAGCTCCTTTTATATACATAGATTTTTTTCTATCCCGCCTACATTTCAGAATACTTTTAAGGAGTTGTCATTATCCTAATTATAATTAAGCCACTTGAAATAAATCCAGAGATGGTAAACAGTGTAAAAATATCTAAATAGGGGAGTTGGTCCATTGATTTTATGGCTAAGTTATCACCTCATGTATAAATGCTACAATTGATAAACAATACCTTTAATTCAGCAGTCAAAATGATGCTATTAACTTGGAAAACAGATGAAAAAAAATGCTAATGTGAATACCTCTGTTTCTAAGCAGAGTGACAAGAATCACAGCTCCATACGAGCCAATCCAAGGGCAGATTGAACTTTTGGCACACAAATCAGTGGTGGAGAGGAGGAATTTTCTTCCTGTTGGTAATGCTAGGTTATTCCTCCTGGAGCAGGGAGCTTTCTATCAAAATCACAATATCCAAAGTATTAACACCAGAGACAATTAATGGGATTTCCAAGAGTGTCTGGGCCCTGGATGCCAGTCGAGTTTCTAGGTGATTTCTAAATGATGTCTAGAACCCATCTGCATCCTTTGGCACCCACAGCCCTTCAAACTGTCAGGTTTAGATGTCTGCCTTGATTTGTGATGGAACTAGTCTGGAGCAAAACTAATTGTGACTGACAGTACAAAAAGACAGGTGCAAAATTGTAGCACAGGTCTAAAGCCTTGGGCTCATGGAGCTGATGGACTTTTAGTGTATTTTTAATGTTTCACTTTCACTGGCTCCTTAATTAAATAAAAATATTTTAGATAGAGCAGCAGAAATCAACTTATTTGACTGATATGAATCCTGTTTACTCTCCAACTCTGAACTCAGCAGGTTAAGTAATTGGGAGACAGAAAAGTTCCTATATTTCTATTTCCAGCTGGTGGTACACAAAAGGCAGGAAGTTATCTCATTAATGGGGCACCAGCTTTATGCAAATTATAGTAACAAAAAGGCTTCCCTTCATACTTTTCATAAATTACCTAATAAAGTAGGAATAAATGGCCATATTCAAGAGCCTTTGTTGTATTTTTAGCACAAGACTCTTTCTGTTACTGCAAATATGACTAAATGCGCCTTGTTCAAAAGGGGTGTTTATGAAATAAGGCCACTCAAAAGCTTTTATTCCTTAACAGCCTTCAGTTACTTTTATGGCACAAAATTAACATAATTAGTCACAGAGAATAGATGACATAAGCAGCGTGCCATGCACAAAAGGGGAAACCAGTATCTAAGGAAGGTATTTTGAGAGATCAAAAATTTTCAAAGTGCTCAATACTAGAAGGTCCTTTTTATTTGTGCACAGCCTTAAGATACTTTCTTACTCCGTGAAATTCCCATAATGAGATGCAGCAGACAGATGACATTAGCGATGAGCCATTAGAAAGAGGTCAGTTTCCTCTGAAAGATAGTCACTGTTCCTGCTCGTCATTAATTTGCAGCTTCAAAGCAGCGAGCATATGATAGTCTGGCATGTTAAGCAAGTTGCAGTTATCTTTAAATAACCATTTTTTTCCAGTTATTAGAAGCTAAAGTTTTTAAACTTCTGACTGAAAGCAAAATTAAAGCACGCAGCAGTGTAAAAAGGCTACGGAGAGATTAGAAAAAGGAAATCAAATGTGTTTTAGAAATGAAGTTAGCTTTTCCCCAGGGAAAGGCTGCCTTAACTTTTAGTCCTAGAATTTGGGGTTGCATATCGACCTCAGAGACTTGATTGCTTGCTGGTAGAGGAGAGAAAGTCACTATTTTTAACTCACTCCTTGTTGGTTAACACGGCCTCATGTAAAGGGCAGAAATGCAAAACTATGGAAATAACATTTACCACAAGCAAAGATACCCGAGGTGCTTGAGCAAGGTGGGGGAAGATAAATGTATCTGCTGTGCTTGTGGTTTGGTGGGAGCTTTGGTTACACCTCCGCTTTGGCAGTGAAGTATATTTGGATATTTGGAAAAGCTCAGGTGGCTCGGATCATGTCCTCTCCATGAATCCTTAGGTGCAGTGCAACAGGCAGGAGGCAATTCCAACGTGTGGCACGGAAATCTTGGCGCAAAAAGTCTTGTCAGATCTCTAAATCGTGTCCCACGTCCCAGTGGGAACTAAAAAACCCTCCTGTTTGGGTGAATTACCTGATCATGTTGAGGCATAAACCTCAATGAATTAAATTCTAATTCATAATAATGTTCATAGGGCCAGTTAATACTTCTGATTTCCTAAAATTGGTGCTGGCTCCAGTAACTCTGGCACGGCACGAATCCACTGGCAATGCTCTCCTCTATTCAGCATTGTCCAGGCAGCAGGACCAATTCTTGGCTTAAGGAATCAGCCAGGATTGCTCAAACCAGAATCCTTCTGAGGCTTCACCCCTGACAGACTCGGCAGTGAAGACCAGAAATGAAAGGTATTGTTGGTTGCTCAGACTTCAAATCCTCGGGTTTTGTCATTTTCAAGACCCATGTCTACCATTATCAATGATTTCTGTCAATACCAGTCTACCAAAAGCTATTTTGGAAGATGGGTACAAGGAGGATGTAGTGCAGATTAAAACTGAAAGCTACAAGTTATTCCCTGAGATTCCTGGAGAAAAAGGAAGCCAGTGGCAAGGAAAGGAATACAGGAAGAGGAGATGCTGCTAATTTCTATATGCCACATTCCAGAATGGATTACATCTGCTTTAACTAATAAGAATCTATAGAACAGAATGAGAGAATTATGAATTGGATGTTCTTGTTAAGGTCTAGTTCAGTTTTAATTAAAACACGAGGAATGTATATGTGCATTTGTGCACACAAATTCTGGGTTATACATCACACGCACACACACAAACCAATATATAAAATACAGACGCCCTTGTTCATTATACCTAAAGTTTTGCTTTAAACACAGAGCTTTATACATTATTTTAAACACATTTTTAACACATGTTAATAATATTCATGCTGGTGCTTTGAAAAATCTGCGAGATGTGGTTAATGAAGAGAAACTGCAGCATAAATTGCATGTAAAATATGCAATCCACAACAACATATTTTTTCTCAAGCCGCAGTTTTTTTACATTAAACATCTTTTAGCTTGTTTAAATTTATTCCCTATTGTTTATAAAGAGCATCATCAGCCACCACTGCTTGAAACAACTACAAGTAGTAAACCAGGCAATCTTCTTACTTTAATAAGATTCTTTGGTTAAAAATAGATTTTAAGTCCATCTCACATTAAAGGGTGTAAATCCTAATGAAATTGCACAAAATGTTTCCATTTTCAAGGGATGTTTTCCGTACAGTTGTTTCCGTACAGAAAGAAGTTGTTTTTTGTTTTTTTTCCCCTGAAATTTCACCAAATAAAATAGCCAGAAGATTTTTTTGTTGTTGTTTGCATTTTTATTCCTTTTGTATTTTCTTCCAGACTCTTCTTTTATAGAGCAAACAATTCTAATTCCCTTTCTTTTATTTTTTTCCCCTTGAAATTCTGATTTTCTATATATTTATCATTCCCACTCTTCTCTTTGAGTCTGTCTCCAATTTGTCCACATCTTTTTTGACCTGGGTATTTCATGACTATTTATAGCACTATGGGTGGATCAAGTATTATCCAGACCAAGGAATGCAGAAGGATATTCCACATTATTTCCAGTCGTATCCATAGCTTTCCTGAGGTTTTTTGCATCCTTTTTCTACAGTATCATAACATTTAAGATTCTGATTTTTGGAACTGTCCTACAGTGCTGTTGCCTTACCAGAACATCCCCAGTTCTGCATTTAACACCCTGGTAATTCCTAACTAACCATAACAGGTGTATTTTCCCTTCTTTAATGAAATGGGAATTTTAAGTCTTTTCTCCAATTTGACATGGCCTTTTGAATTTTAATACTACAATTTAGTGTTCTGCTGTGTCCAGCTCTGGGGTCCTCAGCACAGGAGAGACATGGATCTGCTGGAGAGGGCTGCAAGGAGGGACAAGGAGATGATTAGAGGGGTGGAACACCTCTGCTGAGGAAAAGCTGAGAGGGATAAATGGGATTTTGGGAAGGAATTCTTCCCTTTGAGGGCACAAATCCCCAGAGGAGCTGGGGCTGCTCCAGGATCCCTGGCAGTGTCCGAGGCTGGACAGGGCGTGGAGCAGCCTGGGATACTGGAAGGTGTCCCTGTTGATTGTAGATGACCTTTAGACCCACACCATCTGGGCATTCCATGTACTGGAATTCCACTCTGCTTGGAGAGTGGATGAGGAGTTTCCAATTCCAGCTTTTGCTTTTGGTGTCCAGAAATCTGTCCAGTCCTTCTCATCCACAAGAGATGAGGCAGCACTTGGAAATCAATCCAGGCTTTTACAGCTTAAAAGATTAGCCTACCACAAGGAATTGTTTTGCTTTATCATTGTTGTTTTTATTAAAAAAATTGTTGGTCATCCCAAGACTATAATTTATATCAGAATCCTATTGTGGTAAAACCTCCAAAAACACACATGAAGACAGGGAACCAGACTCAAACAATTTGGTGAAAAACTAGACACAATATTGAACATGACAAGGAATGAATGAGTGGTGACTTAGATTTGTAGATGATCCAGTCAATCATGTTATATTCATGCCATGTATCAGGATTTCTATTCATTTTAACAGAGCTCAATTATTTTAAGATATGGGCCAATAAAGGAACACATGTTCATGTCTCAAGAAAGCTGATTTCTTACTGCCACAATGAAAGTCACAAATGTGGAAAAATGGGGGGAAAATGGCCTTGGAGCAGATGTGTTGTAAGTATGGATGAAGGGAGGAGTGGCAGGGACAGGATGGGTGTCACCTGAGGGGTGGCATTGATGAAGAAACCATGAAAAATAAAGAGGAAGAGGTGAAATACTATGAAGGTAAAGCTGGAAAAGGGTGTAAGGATAGGCAGAAAAAGGGTTGGTCAGCACTCAGGGTTTACACAGGTAACACAGAAAAGGAGAAAGAGGCATTCCCATGGGTGAGAATGTCACTGAAAATTTCATGGAATTTATCTGGAATGAAATAAATAGAATGGTTCGTTTCCATGTCTCCATTAACACAAGCCATTGATTTTCCAAATCCATATCAAATTTATGTTTCACCAAAACACCTCAGAGTTGGTGAAAGTGCAGATGCCAATAGAATAATTTTAGATTTGAGTTAAGGCCTATCCAGGGTGAAATTTGACTGTGGTTTTGCATTACTTCTTTCAGTGATTCCCTGTTTGAACTGGTGCTTGCTTTTCCTTTCAGGTATGAGTTTCACTGTATTAACATTACTCAGAGGAGCAACAAACTGCACCACCTTACTTAGCCACAGATTTTTTGGTTCTGCAAACTGATCTCTTGTTGCATTTGTTATTTCACTTGCTCATTTATTTGGAATCTTTAAAATTTCTTGGGACATCCCTGAATCTTTTAGCTATTAGCATAGAATGATTTTGGATGGAAGAGACCTTAAAACTCATGCCGTACCAAGCCCCTGCCATGGGCAGGAACACCTTCCACTGTGCCAGGGTGCTCCAGCCTAACCTTGGACACTTCCAGGGATCCAGAGGCAGCCACAGCTGCTCTGGGCACCCTGTGCCAAGGCCTTACCACCTTCACAGGGTAGAATTTCATCCTAATACCCAGTCTAAACCTACTCTTTGTCAGTTTGAAGCCATTTCCCCTTTCTTGTCCCTCCAGCCCCTTGTCCCTCTCTCCCCACCTTTCCTGCAGGCTCCCTTCAGGTCCTGGAAGGCCACGATGATGTCACCCCAAAGCTTCTCTTCTCCAGGTGAACAATCCCAGCTCTCCCAGCCCTTTTTTCCCAGCAGAGCTGCTCCATCCCCTGGTGCCTCCTCTGGATGTTCCAGCAGCTCCAGGTCCCTCCTGTGCTGGGGAAGCCCAGAGCTGGATGAGTGCTCAGCTCCACCTCCAGCAAGGCAATCTGCTGCCCTCCAGAGATGAGGATGTATCTGATTTTAAGGTTGCAGTCAGACCTTAGTCTCTACATGTCCCTCAGGTTCATATTTGAGCTGTTTTGGCCCTTTTTTACTATTTTTGGGTTATAAAATAACCCAATGCCAGCTTCCAAATTATCGCTTTGTGAAGGAAAGAAAATTAGTCTTATTTTTTTTCATCTCATTTACGGAAGGGGGTGAGTGTTAAAAGCCATAATTCCTAAATAGGTGGAAAAAAATTGTTCCTAAGTGTCCCATCTTTGGGCTTTACCTCAGTAAAGCACACACCCAGCTGTAAGCATGTTTATGTTTTAATGGGCCTTGGCATCAACCACAGCCTGAGCAGGTCAGAATTCCATGTTTCCCCCACTCGTGGTGGAGTTTGGTGCTACAGCAGAAAACAAAGGAATTGGAAGAAGAATCCTATTAATTCCGGCTGCTCTAATGCAAAACTGGGTTTCATTTTTAGACTTCTATTTTCTACTTTAATTATATAAATCTGAACATACTTTTGAGATTATGAAATAAGAGCTGGGAAGCCAGTTATTTTTCATCATTTATTTTTAAAGCAAATTTATCTTTGAATTGTCATCTGTTAAAATTCCTGAGAAGCAGACCACAAATGAGTACAATATGAACATGATTTTCCATGCCAGCCCAATTCGAGTAAAAGATGTAAAGATTTTTTTTTTTTTTTAGGTTTTCCTTTGAACACTTCAGCTGAACACAAAGTGTGACCAGTCCCACTTCAGCAAGCCTTGGGTCCAAGTTTTCAGCGTGTATGTGCACACTTGCACACGTACATACAAATAATACCAAGCTAAGCCCTGTATTGGCAACATAAGCTCAATTAAATCTTCAGTTTAATGGATTCTGAAACCTTGAAATGTTCTGCAAAGGGAGCAGCAATGGGAATGCAGGAAAGAGGTAAAAAATGCTGTCTTGGAAATCACGCAGAGGAGGATGCTGAGTGCTTCCTTTCCTTTGCGGTAAAGGTCTAACATGAAATGTCATGATAAAAACACTTGAAATTCTGTTTTATATGTTGGATTTCTAAGAATTTTGGATTTCTGGTAATTTCTGGGTGTTTTGCTTTGTGCCTACAGGATCCTTTTCTGTCTGAAAGCCCTCCAAGCTCTTTTTATTTCTCTCAAGTTCTGGCCATCAACATGTCACGTATCAAGTCCTGGTTGTCCTTTGTTAACAAGTCCTTTCTTCTGAAGGTGCTGAAAACTGCAAAGTTGGGAAATTCCATCCTCAAAACTGGTTCCTTAACAGAAACTTGATGGAAAGTTTGGTTAAGATTGGAAATGTTTCTCTTCACATGTTGTTCACCTTATTCTGCTGAAGAGCTTTGGAACCAACCTCTTTTGGCCAAGGTTTATCATGTCCAGGCTTTAGATATGGACACAACCATGAGGTTCTTTTTCTACACAGTTTGTCATTAATATCTGTGTAAAATATCTATTTTTGCATTAATAAGACAAACCTAGAAGTATCTCACCTGGCCAAGGATCCTCAAATGCAAATTCAGTTATCCTGGAATTTTGCTCTGCCCAGGCAAAAGGTTTCCTCACCTTTGGATCTGTTTTAACCTAATTCTGTGAAATAATATGATATTTGTAGTCAAGTGATACTTTGCTTCTTTTCAGGCCATTTAAAGTGCTTTTTCTTTCTCTGTGGCAGAGAAAGAATGATTGTAACTATAAAGTATATCCTTGTTCTTCCTTTGTAACTTGCAAGTTTGACATCTAAACTATGCCAGAAATGATTGCTTTTGGGGCTTTGGTGAAGGATTCTGACTGTGATAGAAAGAGGAAGGAATATAAGTAAAACAAACATTTATCACTCTGCAATTTGCATACCATTCTTAGCTCAGCTATGATTTAAACCAGCACATAAAGCCCCAAAACTGGGCTTTGAACAACAAAGTTGAGCTTAACAGCAGCAATGCTGTAAGCATTGTTAGGATATATTGGAACAAAAGAACTTGACATTTATTCTTGGCTTCTCTTTCAAATTTATTAATTTGGTATATTTTTGCATGAACTCTGATGGACTGAGCCATCCATATCTATCTCCAAAGGTTTACAGTGACAACTTAGTGCTTTGAAAAGGTTTCAGTGTTTATTTAGTTGCTTTTATCGAGCTTTGGATTCTCTGCTGCTAAGTATCTTCCCTTGAAGCCAGAATCCACAGTTTCAGGTCTCCATCTTACCAACCTTTTGGGACAAAGTAAAGTTCCTGAAAGCTTAAGCCCACTATTCTGCAGCACAGTTATGAATTGAACAGGGAAAGGAAATTGGAAGGAACAACTGAAGATATTTTACTCTTATGAATTAGTACACAAATACAGATTTATAGCCTGCATGTGTGTTTTGTTTTGGCTGATGGCTGTAACTAAGGACACCTGTAAGCCAGGGGAAAAGGGAGAGAATGAAAACTAAAGGGAGGGAAAATGTAATGATATGCAGCATTTCAGAGCTGATTTGGAGTCCGTTATGTGAGCTTTAGAAACTTGTTTTTCTTCTCCTGGAAAACCTGTATAGTTTAGCTGGTGTGCCTTAGTGTAAAGTATGAAATATAATGATTTTTTTAAAGATTCTTACAGCGTTTCCAAAGGAAATGTTGAGCTAAGTGTAGAATTTGTGGGATCAGTTAGCTTATAAATAATGATCCTTTATGCTGGCATTGGGAAATCCACGTTCCCACAGCTAGTTCAATAAAGCAATTAATATCAATGAATGCTGAAGAAAGCAAATCTCCGTTCACTTTTGTCTGGATTAGTTAACATAAGAAAAATCCCATCCCTCTCCTGGAGTATTTAACCTTCTCCTAGGAAGACATGCTAATGAAAGGTAAATAAAATGTGCTGCTTGACATGTGTTTGCCATTCCTCCCTGCTCTTCATGTCACACACTTTCCCTCTTACAAGACAATCCACATTTTTTTCCTCTGGAAATCTTCACTGCGGTTATTTTGTTTCATGCATCCCTCTGTGCCAAACCTGTCTTGTCATTCTCCCTCGGCGTTCCTGCTGGTGTTTCTAGGCTATTCCTGCTCAGCTGAATTTCATTAAGGAGGGACTTCACCTCCAGAACTCACAGATAATGTGTCTCAAGCACACACGGAGCTGAAATCCGCCACGTAGAGAATTCCTGATTTACTTGGCACCGCATTCAATCCAGGGGCAAGTGCTTCTCTTCATTCAGGGCATATTTCTGTAGCCCACGTAAAATTGTCCACTGAAGGAGAAGGAAGGTCTGTCGAGGGAATGGGTGTGGTTTCACTGACCTCATCCCACAGCCACGAATTTGTGCGTTCGGGCTTTGGAGATCAAAATTTTTGATAAAACAGAGTCGTAAAACCGCCCTGAACTTTCCCTGCGTTTGGCTCCGTTATCTGAGATTTCACACACAAGCAGTAAAAAAAAAGAGCTTAAAAGATTTTTATCTCAGAGCAGCCAAGAAGTGTGGTAATAAGGTAAAGGTTGAGAAGCATTGTTGGCATAAGAAATCCCCTCCTTCCCCTGGATTTATAACACACCCAGTTTAGTAAGAACTGGCGCTGCCGAGCATTTTCTGACAGTGTTGGGATAATATATTGCAAAAGGCAGAGTGGCCAAGTCTCACACCTGAGGAGTAAGACACACTTCATCCTGCCCATGGAGAAACCTAAATCAAACCTTAACGTTACTACAATGCAATTACTCCTCTCCTAGGAGCTCCAACTGCTCAGGGCTGATGTGTAAAACTTGTGATTTTGGTATACTGGAGGAGTTTATTAACCCCTTAAGTATTTGACAGCCTCTGCTTTTGGAGGGCTAGGCTTTTAAACTTTACTAGATGAGTTTCAAAGGGAAGCAATGGAGTGTGATGCCATGGGTGTGAGGCCAAAGGAGCTTTGCAGTGGAGTTTAATTTTTTAAAAAGTAAATAAAGCAATATGTGGAGCTGTGGATTGCTTTTCCCGTCATCGGGGAATGTTGTGAGACCTCCCTCATGCTTCAATAGCGAATTTTGTTTAATGATGAAATAGACTTTCCACATTTGGGAGATTCTGTGGAAGGCTGGGGTTGCTCTTTTGCAGACTCACAGAATGATTAAGGTTGGGAAAGGACCTTCAAGATCATCAAGTCCAAGCTGTGACAGATTCCCACCAGAGTAATGAGTGCCATGTCCAGTCATTCCTGGAACATCTCCAGGGAGGTGGACTCCACCACGTTTTCCATTTTGCATTCCTCTTTCCATATGTGAAACTCTGTATCTTGCCACAATCACTTCTCCTTTCTCCTTGCTTTTATTAATAAAACCCCCTATTTTTATAACAAATCCTGTGCTAAAGATACACAAATAGGAGGAAAATTTTGGTGTGAGATGTGGCAGAGTCTCACAAGAAAGGAGCATGGAGTATGAGCATGCAATGCTGCTACTTTTGCATGCTGTGTTTTTCTGCACATACACTCTTTCAAGAGATCATATTTCACTCCACACGTATTCCAGAATCTCTCTCTCTCTAGTTCTTATCATGACTTTAATAGTTCATTTCCATTCCATACTCTGAGTTGTGTTACTTTTCTCATGTACCCTGTTTGATACCTCCCATGAAATCAGAAGAGAAAAAACAGAGATGCTGAGTTCAAGCCTCATGTTCCATTTATTATTATGACTGTGGGAAGTTTAACTCCAAAAAGAAAATTTTATCGGGAGATAAGAAATAGAAGCAGACATAATAAGACTAGAGTTAAATTGAAAAACTGATAACTGCTGCTGTAATTTTGTGGTATCATTCGGATGAAGACTGATGCAGCTGCTCAATAATTTTATTCTTCTCTTTATAAAATTGGTGAGGTTTTTTTTTTGTTTGATTTTTGGTGGTTTTTTTGTTTTTTACAATATTAGTATTGCAGAATAGGGAACACAAAATTCAAGCCCCTACAAAATTTGCTTCTGATTTGGTCAAACCCAATAAAAATTTCAGTCTGTCATCATGAATAGGAACATTTCATTTCATATCAGTTGACAGTCATATGTGCTGGCTTACGGTGATCCTTTTACAGACTTGTAGCTGAAGTTCCTCAGCCTTCTCTTTCCTGGTAAAAGCTAAAATTTGATGTTGGGTTATAACTTTTTATGATGATCAGCCCAGCAGAGTTATTTTATCGTAGGATGGAGGTTCTGTTATTTTAGGGCAACTTAGTGGAGTCTGACATGTTGGTCTACAGCAAAAAGCTGGGTCATGAAACTGCCATCAGATTTTCAGTGATTTTCTCCTGACATCTTCAGGGAGAGGTTTAACGTGGCCTCTCCTTTTCTGCTGCACAGAGAATGAAACACATTCTTATCTCATGGACATGGAGATGGTGCGTCCTCTCTGGCCAGGAAAGAGCACCCATCTTGGATCTTTTGAACCACACCTGACAGCACTGATTATTTAGGGCAAGCAAAAATGCTCCAAGTGCTGGAAAAGCCTTGAGGTTCTCCTTTGGCAAACTGGGAGCAACCTCCCTAGTACTGCACAGGACAATGAGGGGTATGAATATAGCTCAGTTTGCCAGCTCTTGACTTGGGACATGTCTCAAAAAAGGTTCTTATTTCTTTTAGCCAGCAGGCATTTGCATTTCCAACCCTGCTGGAAATCAGGGAACAGGTTTGGCTGGAGTGCAGGCAGAAACAAACACCATGTACCATTTTCTCCTTGCCCTGTGACAGCTCTGGTGAAAACTGCAGCTCCTGCCCTGTGGAACAAGTTTAATCTCAAGCAGAAATGGACAAAAAAAACCTTTTAAAATTGCATACTGTAAAAAAAAAGTATCCTGCTGCACTAACCATATTTTTAAAGATTCATTTATGCTGATTTCAGATAAAAATGTGCCAGTAGAAGTAAAATAACCTCCAGCAGATAATACAGGTAGCCACAAACTTTGGCTGTCCTCTAGTTCCCAAACACTTATCCCCACATACACTTCCTGTTCCCTGGCTCTCATCAGCTGGAAAAGTCATTATCTGAAGGGAGAGCTTTGCATCTGTCAGCTGGGAAAGTGATTACTTAAATTGATAGCAATAGCAGTTGTTTTAGTTTGAAATGGCCATTTCAAACATTCATTTCTCTTTTTCTTTTCTTTTTTTTTTTTTTTTTCACGGGAGAAGGGGAAGTTGTTATTATTGTTTGGTCATTTTATTGTTGTAAACATCAAAGAATTAAACAACATGAACATCTCAGCTTCTTGCTGACACTCGGATGGGCAAACTTTGGAGATAAACTGGCCTGGACAAAATAGATGGGAATGACTTTTGGAGAGTGTTCTTTGAATTTGAACAATCACACCAATAACAGAAAGTGGTTTTTTGCTGCCTTCCCTTCATGCCTCCTCTCTAAGTTGTCTCTTCTCCATCATTTTTTATCCTGACATGAAGGTGGGACTCAAACACCATCCTGGGCACCCTCTCCTTGTCCTTTAAATACCTCAGAGTCAAAACTGGTAAGAACTGGGATCACCCTAATTAAGTGGAGTTGATTGCAAGCAAATTGATGTTTCTTTACAGGAATTGAAGCCACCTCCCCCCGCCCCCCCCCCCCCCCCCCCCCCATCATCTTTTCAGTTCTGTGAATTGCCTTTAATTGCTATGAAGGACATCATAAATATCTGGTTCTTCCAAAAAAGTTATTGGAAGTCTCAAAGTTTTCTTTAAAAATGTAGGCCAGCTCCAAAATGCTCAAAAGTGTGACTTCATTGAATGCTCTTAACATCCATATTTAGTTCCCAAATAAGTAGCCTAATTTTCCGTAACACTGTGCAATCAGTAAGTCTCATTGACCTCACTGAGTGTGTGCCTTCTCAGCAATTCCAAAAAAGAAAGCAATTTATTTAGAAGTCAAATATACTCAGAGAGTCTTCACTTGTTCATATTTTCTAAAGAATGTATTTTTTAAAAATGTATTGAACTTTCTGTGTTCATGTGTTCTTTGAGGGGCAGAGACAGGATGAATACTTCTTATGTGTTTATCTTCAGATGCTTTTATATTATTTTAGTCTAAAAGGATATTAATCTTTTATTAGATTTGAATAACATGAGAAGATTGAGATGTCTTGGGCTGTGTCGGAAATAAAAGAACAGTTGTGTCCTCTATCCTGTCGGCTTGGAAAATGCTTTATGTGGAAATTTCCATCCTCTTATTTCAAATGGTTTCAGAATTCAAATGATGGAGCAACCTGGCTTTGGACTCCAGAGTTGTTTGAATGTCTGATCCTTTGAGTTTTGTTGTTTTGACTCTTATCTCCCATATTTTTATAACCTGAATAACTTGTTGTCAGTTCATTATTGAATGAACCATTTATTATCCTGAGACCTGCTATACAAACACCGTTAACAATCCTGTTATTTATCCTGTGAAATATCACAAACTGTTATGAGTATTTTATTAAACATGAGGCACCTCAATAAATCTCATGATGGATCTAATTCGTAACAAAAAATGAGCCATGCAAAGTTCAGAATATATTCCTGTAATACTTTTTCCAGACAGGAGACCTGAATTTTAACTCCTCCTGGCAATCAGAGGGTGACAGAGTTATCTGGAATTTAAACTTGTGTGCTAGGGTCTTTGTTTCACTAATACTTGTCAAACTTCACACTTAATGAGCCCTCCCTCCCTCCTATATTTCTTGCTAAAATCTGTTTAAGGTATTTTTTTTTTCCATTAGAACCACGGTGAATTTTCATTGAAACAATAAAGAAAAGCTTTTCAAAAGGGAACTGCCCAGGCTCAGAGCCAGCAGTGGTGGAACTCATGAAAGATGATGGTGCAGACTGGAAGGCTG
This sequence comes from Motacilla alba alba, assembly GCF_015832195.1. NCBI lineage: Eukaryota > Metazoa > Chordata > Aves > Passeriformes > Motacillidae > Motacilla > Motacilla alba. The sequence continues at coordinate 2,922,673 of NC_052022.1, forward strand.
TCTGCCCTGATCCTCATTTTACATTTCCAGTGTCTTCTTCTGTCCTCTTTCAACAGGAGGGGACAGAAGAAGACACTTCCCCTCCAAGTTTCAACTGTTTCACCAGGAAAAACATTCAGCAACTTTAACATACACTGAACCAACCAAGACTTCCATTTTGGTTGATTTTTATTTTATGGTCTCTAGGAGATTGTACACAATTACCCACTAAATGCTCAGACCTCTCTTTAGTCTTTCTCTGATTATTTCTTTCTTACTGCAAGTATTTTTATGACAACAGGAGTGGACAACTCTGATGTGCTGCTGTAAATTTCCCTAATGAGTCTCTTCTTCTACAATCTTTCATCTTTCCTATATTTCCCTCTCATCCAAAGCGTTCTAGGGTGATACTAAGCCAGGACACTTATGCTTGTGTCCTCTTTGCACAGATGAAAATTCTTTCCTTCAGTGTGAGAGCTGGAAGATCCAGGGAATGTGGAGTGTGGAAACACACAGCATCATGAAACACCTGCTTGTTTTACACCTAGACTTTGCTGCAGAAACCAGTTTGTCAATCCCTCCTGTGTGTGCTGCTTGTAAAACCTCCTTGTATGTTTGTTATTACTATTTAAACTCACAGTTTTGTGTCGTGGAAGAATGATTTTGGGGCAAGGAGTTGGGGATGGTGAGAGGAGCTCTTTTATAAAACATGGTTGAAGGTGAGATTGAGTCAGATGAGACGACATCACGTCTGAGAGCCATTTGTTGGGAAGGAAAAGGGAGCTGCCCTGCTACTGAGGAAGGGTAGAGAAGACAGAGAAGGATGAAGGAAAAGGCAAAAGGACACACGAGGCTCAGAGGGCAGCGGTGTCCAGCCCAGCGCCCGGGCAGAGGGTGAGCGAAGAGTGGCAGTACAAAAAGGACAAGACCCAAAAGCCATGCTGGTTAGTGACAAAAAAACTCACAAGACCCAAAAATCCCTGTATCTTGTGTTGCAGTTACTCCTGTACCCTCTGGCTCCTCCCAAAGTTCACCTGCTGGCAGGAGAGCACTGTGGTTGCACCGCAATCCATTGGTGCACAACTTTTTCCATCTGCATGGAATAGCTCTCTGGAGGGTACAGTGTCCTTGTGTTCTCCTGCTGGCTCCTTGTCGCATGCAAGACATGAAATGTTTTCCAGCAAAGCCTTCCCAGAGCCAGGGCTTTCTCCATCCTCTGGAGAGGATTCTTTACAGGGCTCTTTACCTCCCTGGCTGCCTCCTGCCCGTGGCACATTTGCATCCTTCCCCTCCATGCCGCTGCCAAGAGGTGCTGAGACATGTCAGAATTACCCCAGTTCACCTGGTGTGACAGGTGTGCCCCATCCCAACAGCTATTTAAACCCTCCAGTGCTAGGAAATGGGAACCTGGCTTTTAAAGCCTGTTTTCACCCAGAGGATGGCACAGAATAAAGGAGTATTTGCCCACAGGCTGTCTCTAATGCACCAGGAGGCACTCCAGTGTCTTTGTATCAGAAAGAGATTATATTGCCTATAAAAACCAAATTAAATATTTCTAGTAAATTTTAAATCCTATTGAAATGGTAAGAGCTTCAAGAGGAAGAGCAGAGAGATACTGCAGGTAAGATAAATTTTCTGTATACGGCTCTTCAATAGTTAATTGGTTATTTGCATCCATGTGGTTTGGGTTGGAAATTTTTTTTTGAGATATTAGGTGATAGCAAGGAACATAAACATAATTGCTTAGCTTTTATTTTCTTTCTTTTTGTGGTACCTGAATGTTGATTGAGTTCTGTTCTTTAATGAAAATCCTTCCTTTCCTGGACTCTTTGCTCTTCTTCAAGTGTTAGAGGGTAAGTAGTTTTTCATAGCAGTTCTTTCACCACAAGGATTTCCTAGTAGTTTTTCATACACCACAAGGAAAACTCCTTAATATTACCAGTTCAAGTGTGTACATTTTATATCATCTCAGCTTTCTGGAAGATAATACACTGAACAGGGATAGCAGACTGGACTGGGGTTTAATTAAAAGGGCATCACACACAGATACTTTAAGTTGAAGGACAGAAAGCAAACAGGCTTTCCCACCTTGAAAATTAGACAAGTGGTAAAGTGCAGAAAATGGACAAAAAAGTGTTTCTTTTTCATATACATCTAGATTTCAAAACTTAATAGTTTGCCTGTATGACTTAAACCCACGTTTAATGGATGGTCTCTGCAATTTGTGAGCCTCTGCTGCAGTTCAGGACTGCAGACATGCTCAGGGAGGGCAGGGCCAGGAATTTTGATGGACATAGCATGGAAGGGTTGGCAAATGCTGTGTAATGAAGTGATTACAGCATCTCGTACATCTTCTGATTAATAAGACAAAATTCAGTTGCCCAAACGAAAATCAGTCCTGACCAGACAAGAAAACTGCGTGAGATTGCTCTTTCTATCAGTTCAAATAGAAATTGCCCTGTGATCAGTGTGAGTTTGTAGAAGATAACTCCTGTTCCATGTGGCATCTCTGCTCTTGGCATCTCACCATGAAATGCAGTCCTGGACTCGGGCCAGATTAAACAGCTGAGTAGCTCTGCCTTTAGATCCAGAGGCACAGGAGAGCAGGAAAATAATTCTCCAACGTCAAAATCTATTTTCTTACTTTTAGCAGTAGCTAACATTTTGTGATATATATACACAAGCCCATATAATGAAACAGTTTGTTTTATGAGGCTACGAGGACATATGTGGGAAAGAAATACGATGCATTTTAAAAATTTGTAGCAATGGAGATTATTCATACTTTATGTGGTGTTGGAAGTTAATATTTGTGATCTTTGTTGTTGTTGTGCTGTGCAAAGTGAGCATTGGGGTTACTTAAGTGACACATCACCGTGGTTGAGAGACGTCAACTCCCAGAATTTCTGATTTTTATAATCTCTAGTTCTACCACAAGAAGGCTGTGGGAGTTGAGAGTTTGTTCTGGATTTTGAGGAGGTGCTTTGAAACACTTCTTGCCTTGATGTTTTGCAGTGTAATTGAGGGAGGTTCAGAAGATTAAGGGACTTGGTGAAGCTACAAGTGCAATGATTTGCCAGCAAATGTTCCAAAGTCTTCATTTTGCAGGGATTGTCACCCCACAGAAAGTACACTTTTTAAAAAATTCAAATTAGTTGAAAAGCAAGTTGAGGTTTTTATTGAATCAGGCTATAGATTCAGAACTTTTTCACACTTCCCTAAGTTTTTGGTTTTCTTTTGGAACAGCAGGTATTGCTCAGGTGCAAGAAGGTTGCCATCCAATGGAAACTTTGAAGTTTATTTCCTACCTCATTTTCTGGGCTGAACTGAAGCTGTACCCATGAGCTGCGCCTGAACATTCAGAAGGTCTGAGTTTCCCATGGCTGGGAAAACCTGGCTGCAGGAGTATCTGAGCTAAATTCTCAATGACCAATCAAATGGAGAGAAATTTTGTCTAAAAATGATGTGTGCTAAAATAATACAGGCATCCAGTAATGCTTGGTAAGTCATGGACTGCCTTAAAACCCTACCAAAAAAAAAAAAAAAATCAAGACAGATATAAAATAATTGGGAGGTTGTCTTTCTTCCTGTGAAGATCATCAGTTTTCAGTAAGTCTCTTAAAGACCAGAGTTTAAATTATTAAGGCTGCCAGTTTAATGAAAAAGTAACAGCTCAATTCAATAATTCATGACAACAATTTGAGGCAAAGCACACAAAATATTTGTAGCATGTGTCTCAAGAACAGTTAGACACAGGATCAAAATATGCAATGTTACACACAGTATGTTCTTATCTGTTAGCTCTGGTAGAGGGAATAAACATTTTTTCCTGATGAGAAAATCAAAGTTTTGTGCCATTTCAGTGAAGTCAAGTTGACACCTGCAGAGAAGCAAGTCATGACATTTTAGCTGACTGGGATTTCCCCACCCCCCCTCCAACTGTGGTTTGTTTCATCATTTTATTTACCCTGACAGACAAAAGAAAAATGTTGAGATGAGGATTTGGCATATTTTCTAATAATTATTCTCTTTTTTTCTCTTTTTTTTTTTTGTATTTCTCTTCAATTATTTTCCCCCTTTATTAAATAAGTAGCCCATCCATGCTAGGCTAGGACAGTTCTACTGAGGAGGAAAACACTTGAACATATTAATATTAAAATGGTGTCCCTCCTTTCTTGTTGCACCCCCACCCTCAGATTGCTCAAACATTGCTACATTTATCAAGATAATAAGCTTCAGATTTCATAATAGATCTGTTTTCATGTCATCCTGGCATAGACCTGCCTGACTGAGCCAGGAAGGTCCTTAAAAAAATATGAATTTGGGATCGATAATATTTATAGCTCCATTTATAAAGCTGAAGTCAAAGGCATGGATAATGCAGAATTTATTAAGGGAAATTACACTGGGGATTTTGTTTACTGGCCTCTAATCCTACCTCGACTTTTTAGCATCTCATTTTGTCAGGAAAACATAAGTTGCAGGTGTTCATAAATGTAAACTGGCACATAAAGAAGCTCACAAATTATATCTGTTGTGACCTAATATTGCAGAACAGGGTGCTCTTCAATGGTGTTTTTCCTGGCTGCGTGTTATTTTTGTTAACTCTGGGTACCATTAAAGTCTGTGATAAAGTTATTGTAATGGAATTGAAATACATTTTATTACACCAATATAAGTTCCATTTACTGTGCAATATGACAGTGCTTAATAATTTTATATTACAAGCGTAATTATGACATCAAATTAGTAATTTTCACAAAGTACTTGCATTAGACACTCATATGATACGATGCAGTGTGTTTTAATTCTCAGGGGTGCCTGAAAACACTCATTTTAGCAGGGGGAAAGCAGAAATATGAAAGGAAGCACCTCATAAGTCCTTTGAGCAATTTCCTATGGATATTTACCTTCTGCTGGGGTACAGGTATTATCAAGATTGTTTTTAGATTCCAATGCACTGTTGATAAAGCCAGGAAGTTACTGAAGTCTAAAAATGGTGATAAATCTTCCTCTTTGGTGATCATGTCAAAGGTCCCCAAAGCCACTGCCTCGTTATTCTGAGCAGCCTCTTAGTTTGATTAATTCCACTGGACCAGTGAGGCTGTTCCTGGTGGATTGGTGGTGGGAAGGATTAGAAACTCCAGCTCAGAGTCTGAAATTGGGAGCTAGTAGAGCTGCAGAGCCCCCTTGGAAAAAGGAATGAGTTTGTGTTCCGGGGAAATGCAATTCCCTCCAAGGTAGAGCGCAGTGGACTTGGCAGTGCTGAGCCACACTGGTTCTGAGGCAGGAACTCAAGATTTGTATCCAAGTGATGTAACTGTGGAATCTTTGTTTTTTTTCCCCCCTCTCCTTGGGGTATTCACATGGAATTAATTTTCTATTCAGGTGCTGAAAACTTTTGCATTGCAAATTCGTCTGAGGGTTTGGCTTTTATCTGCTAAAATAAATGACAGAATGCGATGAAGGTTCACGAGCATCTTAATAAACCTTTAAGAGTCTGCCTTAAATACCAGTTTTCTATACTAGAAAGCTCATCAATATCTAGACAGCCATGCAAACAGCGAGGAGGCCAGTCCATTAATGAAATGTTAATGACTGAATTAGACCTGTAATAACAGAAGTAGAATGCACTGCTGTGAGTCCATTAACATCAGCAGACCCTGCTGGGAAACAAGTAAACACAACATACAAAGGGAAAACTTGTGCTAATAAACAGTTTTTGTGCAGTAAAGGTGCTCGGAAGCTCAAGCTGTAAATCCCATTCATTGCTGTTCTGGTGGGGATTTTTTTGCAGAAGTTTATCCAAGCCAGATACCCGATATACATTTCACAGTGACATAAAAGAAAACGCTCCACAGCAAAGGCCTTGTCCCAAAAATTAGCCAAAGACTGATGCCATACATCCTGACAAACATTCCTATTGTGATATGTGGTAAGAATAAGAGTTCAATGGCAAGTGCAGCCTCATCCTTGTCTTTGGGGAAAATTTCTTCCCTGTGAGGGTGCTGAAGCCCTGGCACATTGTCCAGAGAAGCTGTGGCTGCCCCATCCCTGGGAGTTTTCCAGGCCATGTTGGAGGGGGCTTGGAACAACTTGGGATAGTGGAAGGTGTCCATGCCCATGGAATGAGGTGGCACTGGATGATCTTTCATGTCCCTTCCAACCAAACCATTGCATATCTCTTTCTGCAGCCAGCCCAGGTGGGCGGCAGGGAGCAGCAGTTATCACCTGATGGATGGCTGACCCAAGTGAAACGGAGTTTATGGGCCCTCACTGAGGCCCTCGTGGCCATCACAGAAACTGCCACTGTTGGCACTAATTAGGAGCACTGCTAAAATTTTATCTTGTGCCTTAAAAGTTGATTGTGCTTTGCAGAAGGTGCTAACCCCAGCAAAGGGGATGGAAATACAACAGTGCCAGGGGCTTAGTGGGTGACCCTGTAACCCTCCATGTGAGAGTTCTTGCCTTGGGATCTAGGAATTAATGACTTGACTTTTTGGAATGAGAGCTTCTTCTTTCCTCTTCCAAAATATATAACCTTTTTATTTTATTTTTTTTTCAGTAAAAGAGATATAAAAACAGTTGAATTCTGGTCTTGAAAACCTCAGCAATTTCCTCACATAGGAAAAGCCAACATGTGTGGATCTTATCTAAATGTCTTCCTTTTTGGCAAGGTTCAGAAATTTACGTGAAATTAAATATCCTCTTCCTGCTCCTGGAAGCCTCAGTGTATCTCCCAAGGGGCTGCTTCTCTCCCACCTTGCAGGGGTTTGGTTTGTATTTTACTCTGTAGTAACACAAGTATTTTCCCCGAATTTGCCAGTGCCATTAAAAAGGATCCCCTATGGTGTTTCCAAAGAGGATTTGCTGCACTGAGGACAGCTGACTCTGGTGGTCAGATCCTGAAGGAAAATGGGGAATATCAGTTCCCAGATCCCCAGGCTGGCACAGACTCCGCATGTCACCTCAAGTGAACAAACTGCACTCTGTGCTTTGGGTCTGTACCCCTAAATTAGGGGTAATTTCACCTCACAACCCTACAGAGCTGCCTTGAGGGTGAAAACATCAAAGAAAATCACACTGAGAGGGGCACATAAACCCTAAAATTGGAATTACATACATTGTTACCTTCCTGTTCGTACCATTAGGATTTAAATTTGGCCAACTCTGTGTCTGAGGCCGTGGTGGCTTCTTGGTTTTATGGCCCTGTCTTTGTTTTCTAGGATTCTATAGAGGAAATGAATTTAATTAGAAAGAATGCAGTGATCTGATTATGTGCATTGAAGAAATAAATACAATATCTGAATACTGAAAGAAATGGTAGAATTAACTGTAAATTATGTGAACCACCCACTACTCTTCCCTCTGCACAAAAGAACTGAACTAAGCTGGACTTCTGAACCACCTTGCCGAATATAAGTAACAGCTTTTTCTTTTCAGAAAAAACAAATTTTGATATGACAATTTGAGCAAGTTGCACTGTGTATAACTGACTTGTCAGCAGAACAGCTTTTGCCATTTTTACTTGTGTCCTGAAGCATTTGTCATCTTTCTTGAAATGCAAATTTTAAAAGTCATTACTAATACAGGATGGTGCATGGGATGTTTTGTCTGTGTGAACAGTCTGGGCAAAGTGAGGAACTTTCAAAACAAACTTTAGTAATACATTTTGTACTACATTTTTGCTTTGTAATCCTCAAAGGAGTCACACCAATTTCAAGTTAGATGTGATGCAGAAGGAAGGGAAATAGCAACACAGACGTAAGGTAATTTAAAAGGATAAAAGGAATAATTGGGAAAAAGTTTGTAGCTAATGGAGATGAATTAAATAAAAAAAAAGTCTATGTTTTCCCATAGACATAATGAAAAATCTGTTCTCTTGAGAAGGGCTTTGGTCAGTTGTTGGAAGTGAGGACAGAGGTTTAAAAATTAGGTGGAAGGAGTGGAGGGGACATGAAAAGCAGAAGCTTTTGAAGCAGGGAGAGGTGTCTGAGAAGCCAGATCTGGAATGGAACAATATCCAGACTCATGAATGCAGTGTGGGAGAGGCAGAAGGAGATCAGCAGAACAAGGAAGATGTGGTGAGGCTTCCTTGGCTTTTCAAGGATGATCAGTGGCTGCAGTTTCATGCAGAGTGTTGCAGACATTTGGGGTGAGGGATGAGGGCAGCCATCAGAAGCACAGCTGGAAACCTCTGGAACAAGAAGTTCTATCTTTGGGTACAGACAGAAAGGACTTTAGAGGTGCAGGTGGGAATTCAGCACCCAGGAACTCCTGGCTCTGTTGCAACATCTCACTCCATCTGAAGAGCTGGCTTAATATCCTAATATTCTAAACCCACCTGGAGCTGAGGGTTGTGGAATGAATTTAAAGAATTTATTACAGCCTGTTTAGAATAAAATTGCATTCGGGTTTCTTCTTTCCTTTGTTCAGGAATTCCTTGATGCTGCTGGGAGCCTCCCTGGCAAACCAGCCTGCCCTGAAATCCCCACTGAGTGAAAACTGTTGCTTTTTGACCACTTTTGACCAGCTTCAGAGGGTAGGATGATTTCAGCAGATGCATTTATTTGTCTGACTTTGCTGCCTGGTGTCATACAGTGAGGTTTTCTAAGGTATTAACTATCACTTTAAATTCTTCTCGCTTTGAGTCATCCCATCCTGTATATAATTTGAACAGGTTTTTGTATAATTATTTCTCTCAATAATTACCATTATACGATTGCTATAGCTGCCACTTTTGTTTTTCTCTCCTGCCAGAGAACAGCAGAAATGTATTACACGTTAGTGTAACTTATGATCTTGGATTCATGTTTAAAATGCATGGAATATTTTTCATCTTCTGTTTGAGGCAATACCTCATCTGGGATCATATCTCACAGTGTAAGTTTACACTGAGTAAATGGATGCCTTGTACTGCAAGTACAGTGAAAGAGAAAAGGATGCAAGAAATAAATAAAATCTAAATTTAAAGGCGTTGGAGGGCCAGTGAATATTAATGGCTACAGGTAGTGACCTGGCACATCTGGACAGTCGTGCAGAGAGGTTTGTGTAAGGTCCCTTTTCCCTCTTAAATAAATTGGATTTGGCCATCATTGCAGCCCTTTGTTGTTGTCTTTTGATGAGGATTCTAGGAAATTGGTTTGCTGGCATGCGTGGTTTACTGGCAGGGAGAGCAAACTGGAATTTGCAGGCACAAGTGCTCCTAGTGGATATCAAATTCCAGAAGTTGTGCTCTCCAAGAAAAAGTTCCTTAGCTTTGAGTTTTCTGCGTGTGCTTGGTTTTACCCCCAGGGTAGGTGGGAATAGATACAGTAGGATGGAGGAAAGGGGTGGGAGACTTTTAAAGTCTTTTAAAATTTGGGAGAAGAAAATTTTTGGCGCCTAATCCAACTGTAAAAAGTCAATGCTCAGTTGGGCACACAGAAGACAGGAGGGGAACCCTTGTAAGGAACAGTGAAATAACAAAATGATGGCTCATTGTTCTAAATGAATCCGTGCTGCTTTTTAAAAACTGATTTATGGCTATCGCCTGACAAGGGTAATTAGAGATAAAACAGTTTAATCTCATGAGTCATGCTGAAATTTTATTTCAGTGACACTTAAAACTGGAATGCAAAACAAAAGAGAGAAAAAGGAAAAAAAAAACCAACTCAGAATATTTCGAGTATGTAGGTATGAACATTTTAGAGAGATTTGGACCAGGATGCAAGTTGGCATAATGACAAACAATTACTAATTGCAGGTATCACAGGGTGATTGGAGGAGAGCAATCAGGTCATCTGTGTCCATTTTGTATGTCAGGCTTGTGGGGACTTGGGCACCAAACTCTTCTTCGCCTTGTAGTGTTTTAAGTGAGCAAACAGGCTGAGTGTGCAGATGCATTTGATTACTGATGGTCATTATGACATGAGCAGCACCGTGATTTATTAGAATGGCTGTTGACTGGGATTCCAAGAAAAGGTAATTGTTTCAGAATTATCCCCACAATTAATTTCACATGTGTGAAGTCCATTAACAGCAACTCCAGGCCATGGGATCCATGGGATGTAAATGCTCACAGCAAGAGATGAGGTTTGAGGTGGGAAGGATGGGCCTCCAAATTTCAGGGGAATCTGAGTGAGGATTGGGTTTTTCTGCCTCTTTCTCACTTCCTCCAAGCCCATAACTGATTATTCCATTCCTCTGAAATGCCAATGTGCATCAGTGGGTGGAAATGTTGATGAAATGGACACATCAGTGATGCAAAGGTGCTTGGACTGTGCCAATAGTAGCTTTTGAACATGGTGGGATATGTTTTAACACATTATCATCGTTGGTCCTTAGTCATCCTTGTGTTTTAATGCTGCTGGTGCTGCTGCTTGACAGTGGAACAGGGATAAGGAGTCAGACTACTGTAAGAAATCTGTGTTAGCAGAACTGCTGCCTGTACTATACCATGAAATGCTCACAAACACCATGTGCAGTTTGCACCCTCAGCGAACACAAAATACGACTCGTGATACGATGAATTTTGAGCAGAATTAATCCTTACTCAATCATTCAGCAATGAGAAATATTGAGTTGTTTTTCTTAAGGATTAGGAAAATTCTTTTGGAAGGAGACAAACATTTGTCCCTGCTGGAAGCTCCTTCAGCTGTAATGCATCATTGTGCCTGACCAGCCCTAGAAACCTTGGAAAGACAAAATATGTACAAGCTGGTTGTTAAGCATATGTGATATGTTTTGCCTCGTCACCTGGCAACGAAAAGGTTTCTCTAAACAAATTTCACACATTGCCAAAATTCCAACTTTTTTGAAACACGTAAGCTGCTTATTTTTTATTTATTTATTTCCCCTTTGTCAAATGCAGCCCAAGGTACATCTCTCTCAGAAGAGCAAATGTTAGTATTTCTACCAGGGAAGGAAATCACTTTTGTAAATTTAAATCACTCAGCATTACATACTTCATGTAACAGCATTGGGACTGTATGAAAAGATAGAAAATACACAGTCTGTGGAGTGATTCATAGTCTGTCCTACAAGTGTTTTAAAATTAACAAACAAATCGACACCAAGAAACCTTTGATTGACCTGAATTCAGCAAATGAGCATAAAAAAGAAACAAGCCTGGCTTACTATAAAGTTTAAATAATAAATAATAAAAGCTGTAAAGATAGTGAAGGCCCTTGAGGGGAAGCTGTATCATGAGTAGCTGAGGTCACTTGGTCTGTTCACCTGGAGGAGACTGAGGGAGGACCTGTCCCAGTCTTCAGCTTCGTCAGGAGGTGAAGAGGAAGAGCAGACACTGATCTCTTTCCTCTTGTGACCAGTGACAGCATCTGAGGGAAGGCTGGAGCTGTGCCAGGGGAGGGTTAGGCTGGATTTCAGGAAAGGTTCTTGCCCAGAGGGTGCTGGGCACTGCCCAGGCTCCCCAGGGAATGGGCACATTCCCAAGGCTGCCAGAGCTCCAGGAGCATTTGGACAATGCTGCCAGGGATGCCCATGATGGGATTGTTGGGGTGTCTGTGCAGGGCCAGGTTGAACTTGCTGATCCTTGTGGGTCCCTTCCAACTCAGGATATCCCATGATTCATAATCTCTGTATCTATATATTGTTTTGGAGGAATATGACGAGAAGTGAAATTAATGATTTTTCGCGTTGCAGAAATGATCACACCACTGGCTGACGCATCTCAAAATATTTAGGTTGGAAGGTGAAAAAACCCACTGAGATGGAATTTCTTAAGTTTGAATGAGAGGTTTTAAGGGCAATACTTCAAATTGCAGTGAAAAAGCTGCATTGCTGCACTTGGGCAGGCTTTAATAACCTCATACATTTGGGTGCCTCCTTCTGCCAGTTGTTTTCTCTGGGTCTGCTGCTGGCTATCAACGTGTTTATCTTGTGCCATCTTCCTCCCCTTCGTGTGGCAGGGTCAGTGCTGATCCAAGCCAGTGCTGATGGGATTCCAGCCCATTACCACGCCGAGGGGGGCTGGGATTTGGGTGCACAATGGGGTGTGACACCTCAGAGTGAGGGGAGGCAGCTCCTCGTAAATGACAACACTCCGGTAACGTCACGTGGAGTTTGGGAGCCAGAGCTGCTGAGGAGATCTCTTAGCTGGGAGGTAGAAAGGTGATGCCCAGGAAATAAAGATGGATGATTTCCATGTGTTTCATGCAGGATTTCACCAGTTCCATGCCACCAAATACTGGCACCAGCATGACAAAAATGATGGGTTGTCACCGGATGGGCGCTCCATGGTGTAGCCACAAGCACTGCTGGCGTTGTGCTGCCAGGAAAAGTGTTGAGATTTTTAATTACCTTAATGGTGAACTAAAAAGTGCCTGTGTTCCTAGTGCCATGAAGAGTGCAGAAAAGGGCTGTAAAATGCTAAAACAATGGCAGGCTCCTTGCTGAAGGATGCAGCACGTTGTAATAATGCGTCGCGTTTCGAAAAGATCTGTATTTTTTCAAAGGCAAACATCAAACAGAAGGAAAAAGGTTATGTCACCTTCACCCTCACAGTACTGTCATTTATATGCTATCAGCTCATTAAATTCACATTAAGATACTCCATGGGACTTTAGGAGCTATTAGTGCACCTAAAATGGCATAACAAAATCTCAGTTCACTTTAAGAGAGATGGCATTGCGACATTTTGTATTTCATCACTGAATTATTATAGTCTCAGATGCATTCTGCTGTGATGGTAATGGAAGGAGGAATACTATAGAGGAAAGCTGTCCATTTGTTTATCCCCAGGGAGAGAAAAAAGAAAGTTTGATAAAAAACTAGAGTGAAAGTAAAGCATTAACAATTTAACCCCTGTAGCAATGCTAAAGAACACGCAGGATTTTTGTATTCTGCTTTTCAGGATGTTTCAAATAAAGAAAGAAGGAAAATTTTGTGTGTAGGGAGTTATTCCAGGCAATGGAAGGTGCAGGAAATGTAGTGCATGAATGCAGACATCTGAGTGCTTTATAGGTGAAGTCTCTCATGAAAGCCATAAATAACCTTCCTTCGAATCAATTCTCATGATAAAAATGGTTATTGTGATTAAAGTTGATGTTCTTGTTAGTTTGCTGTTGTTTTTCTTCCCCTTTGCTTTCATCAGAAAATAAGTGTGCTCTTCCAGGTAAATCTACAACCTTGTGTCTATAAATCCCACGTGGGATAATTCCCAGGTATCAGGTTCAGGAAAGAATAAGGAAAAGTAAAGCCATGCCAAGTTATCATGAAGGAGTTAATATATATTTATACATAAATACTAAAAAAACACTACAGTGCTGATAAATAATAATTAAAAATGATATCTGAATTAATGACTATATATTAATATTTTATATCTAGAAATAGCTTGATCTGAGGATGATTTTTCTACACAGTAACAGCAGCTGTACATGAAATACATAAATAATGTGTATTGAAGGGTAGAGAATAAGTTAAATTCAGTTTTTGAGGCAAAGGTAATTGTCTTATAAGAGTGTGAATAATCAAAAAATCAGAAGTGAGATGAAGAATGTTCAGTCACTTTTTGCAATATCTTTTTCTTAATACCTATTTAGAGCTTTTTAGAGAACATAATAATTCCTTAGAAGTGCTTCCTTCCCTCTCCAGTCAAAAAAAATTTCCATGAGCTTAGCCTCACATGGAATAAAAGGCATCAGAAGAGGAGGGAAACTTGAAAGTCTAAAGCACTGTGGAGCCTCCAAATGTGCACATTCACTGGGGGTGAAACTCATCCCTGCGTGAGAGTCAGGACCAGCCCAACTTAAAACTTCCAAAATCCCTTTTAACTGCAAGGACCCGACACAGAGCACTTTGGTGGAGCAGAAGGGAATCTCTCCAGTGGGGAGGGAGCTCAGAGACTTTGGGAGAGCATTGCAGGAGAAAGCTCAGTGTTTTGAAAATAGAGGAAAGCAGAAAGAGAATAATAATAATCACTGAATAACTGCTAAATTTAATGTTTGGCTACATTAAGAGCATAATCTCCTCAGCACTGTGATTCTGCTGCTTATTAGATAGTTCACCTGTTGGAAAGCATGAGATATTCCAGTTTTATCATCAGGGAACACCTCTGGAGTGGTGACTGCAGGCTGAAACCAGACCTTGGAGAGAGTTTTCTGTCAGACAGAAAAGATGTGTGGCACTTAAACTCTTGAGTTTTATCTGCTCTTGTTGGTTTGCCCTTCCCTGGTGTTGTGGGATCCTGATGTTGGACACTGACCTGAGCACTGGGAATCTTGGGAAGCAGCACTGTTTATTCCTCTTAATTAACACAAAGGAATTAACAGGGAATTTTGTCCAGTCTGGGGCAGGATTTTTAAAGGTGAAGATTTACAGTCTCAGTGTTATTGCTAAAGAGCACTACATTTTAACCTTTCTTCAGGCAGTGGTAGAGTTGAAGCCATTAGGAGTTGTTGCACATAAACAGGGGAACTTAACATTTAAGACCATTTGAGACAAAAATCAGGAGTAGTTGTGCAGTTTTGGGGAAATTGGGGGAACCCCTGAGAGAAGATATCAAACCCAAAGAATGTAAGGCAACTGATAGATCCATCTGGTGAAGGTGGCTGAAAGTGTCTGTATTTTAAGAGTTCTGCTCTAGCCTTAAAATGCAAATTAATTGGAATAGTTGGACAAAAAGACAACAATATTTAGGTTTATTTGTATATTTATTTTAAAAAAAAAGAATCAAAGTGTGAAGAAAGCACAAAGTTAAACTTTTTTTGATACTTGCCATGTTCCCAGTGACGCATTCAGAGATGCATATTTAGAAGTCAATTTTGTTTTTTCCAAGGGAAATCTCCATGGTCAGGAACAGAAATTCCAGCCTTGATGCTGTGGCCAATTTAATCCAAACATCGCAGGAGCAGTTGCACCAAGCTCACAAACTTTAAGCTCCAAGTCATGTTTTGTGACTCCTTTGTCAGGGATTATGGGCATTCACTGGCTGAATCCATGAAAACTTGACCATCTAGGTAGGAATATAGTTTTATTACACCATTTATCTAATTTTAAAGCTAGATTTAGATTATATATCAATTTAGATTTTGTTCACATAATTTTTTTTTTAGCTAGAAGTAGTTCTTGCTGCTCTTCAGTGGCAGTGTGGTTGTGCAGAAGTCACTCTTGCCATCAATGGATGAATTAAAACTTGCCTTCATGTGCTGGCTCAGATGGAGGATTGCTTTGGACCCACACAGCTTTAAATCCAGAAAATAATTTCTTCCCAGAAGAGCTTTTCTTGACAGGGAACATCTTGCAGCAAAGGAGCTCCAGCACAACACCCTGGGAGCAGAAGAGCCTCCAGTGCTGTTGAGAAGACTGGGAGAAATCTTTGTTGTGCTTTTTTCCCCAACCCAGCATAGCAGTCAGGTTACTGAGAATCACATTTGGTCCAAAATTGATCAGAGTTGACTAAAAGTGTCCTTTCCAAAGGAAATGCCAAGAGCAGTTGGACCCACTGCTACTCCAGGCTAAGGGCACGGGCTGGGTGCTTGGATGAGGACATGGCAGAATAGTTGTTTTCCATCCTGTCACCCTCCAAAAACCCCAATGCGAGCCTTTCATCTGCTGGGCTACAGCTGAAACTGCCAAATAGAAATAAAATAAACTTACACATCGTTACCCTAAACCAGAGTGGCTGATTTTACACCAAGAGATCCAGTGACTGTGATATTTCATAGCGTTCAGGGATATCTAATCTGCAACCTTTTCATCAGGTTCAAAACATTCATGTTATTTGTTTGCTATTATAAAGCAGCTTTTGTTTCACATCTCTCTTGGCCAACCAGGCCCTGTTAAATGTCTTGCACTGTGTCTTACTGATCTTTAATATTTATTTTGTAAGGTGAAGCAGAGTCTATCCTCTATTCTTGCTTAACCACCTAAGCCAAAAATCCCCTTCAGTTAGTAAAGAGCTTAATTTTGCACCTTAGTTTTTTGTCACACCTCATGACACGGAGTAGATAATCATTACTGCCACTAATGGCCCTGTTAATCCTCTCACAGGTATTCACTGAAACTGCTGGAGGTAACTGTTGCTTTGGCTGATCTGGGGCTCAGTAGCTGGGTATTATGTGGTGTGTCAAGGAAAAAAACATGGGATGCTCTTGCTGTAAATTGTTCTTACAGACCTGCACAGCTCTGTGACATCTCCACTGTGCTGTCAAAAGTTGAAGTGAAACCAGAAGTTAAACCAGGACCTGCCTGGGCTGGTTTGCAGAGTCCACCCCACTATCCCACTCCCATAATGTCTTTATTTCCTCAGTCAGCAGTTGGAGAGGACTGGGAGTAGAATAAATTGAGCTGAATAAATTCATGCTTTTTTAAAGAATCACATAATCACAGAACAGCCTCAGTAAGAAGGGACCAGAGAGACCATTTCACGTCCTCTGCCATGGGCAGGGACGCTTTCCCCTATCCCAGGTTAATCAGATCCCATCCAGCCTGGCCTTGGGCACTTCCAGGCACCCAGGGGCAGCCACAGCTGCTCTGGGCACCCTGTACAGAGCCTCACAGGCAAGAATTTTTCCTAATACCTAACCTAATATCTATCTGCTGTCAGTTTGAAGCCATTCCCCTTTGTCCTGTCCCTCCAGCTCCTTGTAAATTGTCTCTCCCCACCTCTCTTTCAGGCTCCTTTCATGTCCTGGAAAGCCACACTGAGGTCACCCCAAGCTTCTCTTTCCCAGGCTGAACCATCCCAGCTTTCCCAGCCCTTTTTTCCCAGCAGAGCTGCTCCATCCCTCTGCCCATCTCTGAATTCCACCTCTGGGCTCTCTCCAGCAGCTCCAGGTTCCCCCAGGCCTGAGGCAGCTCTGCAGGTGGGGTCTCACCTGAGCAGGGCAGAGAGGCAGAATCCCCCTTCCCTCCTTCCCTGGCTGTGGGATGAGCCCAGGACTGTGGGCTGTGGTCATCCTTTCCTGGTCCGTGTCCAGCTGGGCCCCAGTGTCAGGGCACAGCATGTTTTGAGCTGTTTTTGGCACTTACACTCCTTCAGCAGGCAGGAGAGATCCTGACCTGCCTTCCTCCTGTGGCTGCACACAAGGTTCTCTATCAATAAGAAAATTATTTGTGTTATCTCAGTCAATTAAGGAGTGTATTTAGAAATAATGAGGTGAAGCTCAGAGCTGTAAGGTGTGGTATGGGCTTTAACAAAACAAACAAACAAATTATGGGGATGGAAAAATTCATCCCAGCCTGAATTATGAATAGCAACTTTAGTTAAGTATGTAAGCAGTAATATTCTGTGAAATGTAGAGTAAAATTAAAAAAGAGAACCCCCATCTCAGAGTGAACCTCAAGTTAAATCAGAAAGGAAAAAATAATAGAGATTTGTGGGTTTTTTTCTGGGGGAAAAATAAACACAAAAGGTCACAGCACGTCTCTAACTTATGTGGACAGGGCTGGAGGGAAATGCTGTGTGCAGAGCCCTCCCATGGACTGCAGGCTGCAGCTCAAAGCAGTAATTGTGAGTGATCAGTCAGTGCACTTGTCTGAGGCAGAAGATCCTGGATGTTGGGATTCCTGGGGGAAAATCACTGCCATTGGTGTTGAGATGCAACTCTGGATTGTGGCCAAATCCCCAGCTGGACCAACCACCACAACAGAAAGAGTTCTGTGACATTTTCTTGTGCTTGATAACAGCACATTAACATCTTTAGCCATGGTTGACTCTTGCTTGGGGTTTGGCTGTGGGAGTGAGTTACTGTGGCTTGACAAATTAACAGACATCAGATGAGCCCCAGAAACCAATTTGGTGCACCCTCATGGCCTGTGGCAATGGGAAGGTAGAACATATTATAAGAAAGAGGAAAGAGAGAGAGAGAAAGAGATAAATAAAAAAGAGAAATATTTTCTCTCTTTCTCTCTCTCTTTCTCTCTCTCTTTCTCTCTCTCTTTCTCTCTCTCTTTCTCTCTCTCTTTCTCTCTCTCTTTCTCTCTCTCTTTCTCTCTCTCTTTCTCTCTCTCTTTCTCTCTCTCTCTTCCTCTCTGTTTCTCTTTCTCTCTTCCTCTCTGTCTTTCTCTCTCTTTCTCTCTTCCTCTCTGTCTTTCTCTCTCTTTCTCTCTTCCTTTCTGTCTTTCTCTCTCTTTCTCTCTTTCTCTCTCTATCTTTTTCATTCTCTGTCTATCTCACTTGGTTTATCCTTTTTTGAGGTGGCCCAAGACCATGCAGATGAGGCAGAGCAGATAGGAGTTTTTTAGTCTGTGGTAAATTTTGTGTCTCAGCTCTTGGCCTATACATTTGCCTGTGCTCTGGTTGCTTTGAAATCTTAAATAAAGCCAGAGTCAGATTAGTGTGGATGTCTGCAGCTCCCTGCCTTTGGTGGGAATGATGAGGGATGGGCCATCAGCTGGTCTGGTAATGGGTGAAAATCAAGCAGAGAAAGTTAATGCCAGCTCTTGAGTGCATGATCTCCACAAAATCAGTGTTTGTCAACTTTTAGACAGATCCACATGAAGTTCTTGGCTCCTTTTTGGATTTCACATTTCCTGTAGCACAGGGTCTCATGTCAGAGGAAGGGTGGTGGGGGCAGAAATTAAGATATTGGTTAAAGTTTGAAGTGATCAGTTTCTGAGTGCGGATTTCTCCAACATTTTCTTTCTTTCTGTAGAAGCAGTGTGTGATGTGACACATGTCACAATGCCCTCAGACACCCTGTTAATTTTGTGGGGGACAGATAAAGCAGATTTTGGGGATGACTTCAGCTTTGTGTGTCTCACTTTATTATGAAGAGTCATAAATAGCCCAACCTCAACCTGACACCCTTCAGGAAATACTTATTCTAGCACTGAAATTGCCAAATACACCAATTTTTGTACTAATTATGGACAGCATTGCTCTGGGAAGGGTAGAAGAAACATTCTGGTGCTTATTTGCTTGTTGCGGGACAGAAATATTTTTAATTTGGAGGATGAAAATGTCTTTTTAAAGAGTGAACAGGTAAAAATATGACTTTCTTTTTAGGTTATTTTCTGTGGAACCTCCTTCATCTCTCTTGGAGAGTCTCAGCATCTCACAGTACAAGGGTTTTCTCTTGTAGATTGTTGTGTGGGTTTTCCTAATAATTATTGACATCCCACTTGGCACACAGGGGTTTTGTGGGACAGGGGGCCTAAAATGTTTCCTTCTAACTTAAATTCTTGGCTGCAGTATATGGGAACCTGGAGGGCGAGTGCTGTGATGGTCTGTGATTGGGAAAGATAATGAAATTTACTTCTTAAACTCTGCCACTATGGAGTGCTGAGCTATGAGAGGAATACTACTTGGACTAAAATCTTGGGTTAAAACTTGGACTAAAATCTTGGGTTAAAACAAGTTGCAGACAGCAGAAAACAACATCTGAGTCCAGAAGAGTTTAAAATCTGTAACAGCAGTAAAGAGAATGATTACAAATCAATACAATAAAAGGGACAGATTGGAATAAAATAACATAGAAAAGTTTGAGAAAACCAATGTTATAAAATTGTATAAATCAAGAGGTGGCCAGGGTGGCCACAGGTCCAACAGTGGTTTCAGGTCTTGCTGGTTGCACTCACTGCTAGATCAGATTTCAAAATATTTATTTGTCCTTGACAAAACCCACCCTGGTCCGTGTTCACTTGTGTGAACATTTATAAATGCATAAAAAGCAAAACCCTGCTGTCCTTAACTCAGTCCTGATTGCCAGGAGGGAATTGAAGTTGCAGGGATGAGATATGGCCCTGGGATGTTTTGGGAATATTGTATTCTCAGGATGTTTGTTGGTGTATTTAACAAACCTGCATGTGAATGAAAACACAGTATTTGTTGGGGCTTTAACTGCAGGTGAACATTTTATTTTTTTATTCTTTTAAAATAATGAGACATTTCAATATGTGGCATGGACGTGTATGATCTGCTTTTAACTTAAATCTGGCCTAAGCACAAATAAGTGGTGCAGTCAAAATAAAATGATATTTAAAGCTAGACCAGAGTCCTATACACTCCACCATCTACCCTTATAACAATAAAATTATAAATAAATCGGGTAGTGGTTAATTGAGGGATGTGGACAGTCCGACCCACAGCCTGAAATGTTGACCTGGTGCTGAGGTGACAGCCTCTGACCCCTGTCAGGTGGGAGGGTTTCAGGCAAGTCAGGTCACCCTGGCTGTGTCTCATTTAACCCATAAAATAGAAATAATTAACAATGCTTGTGTCTTCTAGGAAATCTTGGGATTTGCTGCTGAGCAGGATGTCCCTGTTTCGTAGGAAATCCACCAGATTTATAACACTGGTTTATAGCTTAGGAAAACATGCAACCAAAAAAAAGAGAAAAGTCAGTATAGAACACCAATAACCACTCTAATAAATACTTTTATTTTTGAATAAATTAAAAGAACAAGAACAAGCAGGAACATTTCAGAGTTTCACTAGGGCTGTCTGTTATTCCTGCCTTAGTTATATGTCAGACTTAAGACCCACACCAGACAAAACCTGCTGTCTGCTCTCCCTGCCTGACAGCATTTGCTTGATGAGAACTTGGACTCTCACTGGTGATGAGAGAAGCTGTTCCTGAGCTCATCTGTCGGTGCAAGAACTGCCTCAAGAGCATCCAGCAGCTCTGCAAGGTCTGAAAGGAATCTGTCAGTGCGCTGACCTTGCCTTTGCCCTTCTCCCAAGTATATGCATTGCTAGATATCAACAATCTAAACAGAGCTAAAACCCTAAGCAACCAAAACATAAACAATCAAAACAACAAATGCATTTGTTGCATTAGCTGACAGCACCCATAATGTCACTGGACAAATATGTAAATACTGACCTAAATCCCTTTTGCTGGAGACTTTTGTGCTCACTTTAAATGTTGGAACAGACAGCAGCTCCAGCATGGGTAGCCCTGGGTCTGACCAGGAGCCTTGGTGCCCACATGGGCACTCCACAGGGAGCCCTGCTGGAAGGAGGATTTCATTCTTGTGCATTTTGGCACCACTCATTAGCGTTCAATTAATTAAAACCAAACTTCTAATATCTTTTGGCCGGGTTCAAAAAAATAGACATCTGAATGTGCAGAAAACTGGAGTGCTGGCCCAATCCATCAATTAGTTGGACATTAATTGCATTTTTTCCCACTGACTTCAGGAGCTGTAGATCAAACTAAATGTGGTAGTCTGGGCGGAATCATATTTTTGCTGCTGAGCCCAAAAGACTTTCCTAGGTGTTTCCTGAAGTGGGATGATGAACATGAATGTTCCTTTCCACCAGGAAGCAGGATAACAATGCCTTGGTGGGGCCTGAGCAGGGTATTCCAGCCTCTCCAAGCTCAGATTTTGCAGCACCGTGGTAATTGATATCAATTGAAATCTCGTTTTCAGCCTTTTGGCTGAGCAGAGGGTGCTCAGTTTTCCCAGCATTGCGTCCTCCCCAAAGAGAAGGAGGGGCTGATGGTGTGGGTCAAGATCAAACTGAAAGGCTGGATAGATTTTTAAATTTTCAAACATCCAAGGAAGGGTTTTTGGCAGTAATGATGAAAATATCTGCTCTGTACAGCTAGTTGGGATACAAATTGGTGCATCGGCACTTTCCAGGTTGGTCTGTAATTACCTGTGTCCACATAAATGGAAAAAAAGTAGCCATTTCATCAAAATCAATAAGCATTCAACCAAATCTTTATATTGCAATAACTTGCATAAAACAGACTTAAGATAGTTTAAAAAGTTTCTTTCCCCTCAGATAACAGAATTTTTTTGGTAAGGATTAGACAACTGCTGATGTTAATAACTCTGTAGGACTTCTTAACTTTTTCTGGAGCACCTCTTCCTCACCAAGGTGGTGCTCACCTCGAGGGAGGCAGCATTCCCTGACTTCTGGAGATCTGTGGTCTGCTCTATGCACGATATTAAGTATTTGTGGTATTTCCAAATGCTTAACTCAGACTGATTTCAGCAGGAGCCAGGCAGCTCTCTGCCTTCTGGGATCCGTGATGCAATTTAGTATGTATAAACCAGCCTTAATGCCATTTACCTGCCTCAGTGAAATTTCATGAGGATAAAACGAAAGCTGGAATCGTCCTTACGAGTGTTTCTGGCAGCACACTCTTCAAGAGCTTTTTTGGGAAAGCATTTTCAGTTGCTGTGCTGTGAGGAGTTGTGGGGGGAAACAATTTATTGTGATTTTAAGGGAGCTGAAAACCAGAATTTAATATTCTCTATTGATGTTTGCAGTGTTCAGAATTTCTGTGGGCAGTATTTCTTTTTGGAAGAGTTTTTAACAGCAATCTGGATGATTCTAAACATGATTGGAAGTGATTATTGAATTCTAGGCTGGGTTGGGTTGGAAGGGACCTTAAAGCTCATCCAGTTCCACCCCTGCCATGGGCAGGGATACCTTCCACAATCCCAGGTTGTTCCAGTCTCATTTTGGTCTGTGACAGTGAAAATAGAATAAAATCCTTTTTGCTCTGTTACAGGGAGACTCTCCAGGGTCTTGTGCAGATTCCTGTTTGGAACTTTGCTGTCAGTTCTGTGATTTCACCTCAGTTCTCCTCATTTTCAGTATCAGCACATGAAGGAAAAAAAAAAAAAGGATTGCTTAAACACACATCATCCTCCACTGAAATGACAGGTACTTATAAACACAAACACAATAAAATACCTGAGAAAACAAGTAATGTTTGAACACTTCAAATATTTGGTTTCTCATATAATTTTGGAAGTGCAGCAAGTAACTGCTTCTCTATAATACTGCAAGTAGCATTTTTAATAGAAGTTCTGTTATCTGCTCTTGTGTAATTTCTTCTAAAATACTAAATAACCAAGGAAATTTTTCATTTGTAATGTAATTTAATTCTGGATTTTATTTTTGATTCTGGTCGAGGTTAACTTTGATGTTTTCAAAATGAATTTCAAAGACCATTTATTCAGCTAATTTTGAAGGCAAAAACAGACTGAAACTTTTATCCCAGTTGGTAAGCAGCTCTCCCCTAGTTTTATTCAAGTTTTCACATAAAAATGCCAGTCGGGAATAAAACTGACAAATATATTCAATCAAAGATGGAATATTTTTTTTCCTCTTAAGTTGCAAATGGCTTCATTAAAATAAAAGCACCACCTTAGGGATTGCATAAAGCAGAATATTGGTACCTAAATGGTATTTATGACTCGGCTAAATGTAAAGTGAATTAAAATTTAAAGGATTATAGTCAGGTAGGCCAGAGAGGAATGTCCATTAAGGAGATGAAAGAACCTGCTGTCCCCAGCGACAGGCACACGGTGGTCAGGCACCTCCACACTTAGTGGCACTGGAAATGGAAATATCCTGGGTCAGCCCTGAGCTGCTTGCGGGGGGTTTACTCCAGGCAGAGAAAACAAAATCCTCCTGCAAACATTCAGGGATGTGCTCAGTTTTATGTACATTTTGTGTGTATGAGATAGAGACTTATGTGAGTGTAGGTAGAAGTATATCTATACATGAAATATGTATAATCGCTATAATAATATATAAAAATGTATAATAAACATTAATAACTGTATAATAAATGGTTATACATTAACAATATATAAATATATAATTATATTACACAATATATAATTATATATAAATATATAGTATAGATATTATATACTATATCATAGCTATTTTATATAATATATTAACTATAATCAATAATATCTATATTTTATATAGAGATTAATGATTGCAGTATATTATTTATTATATCTATTTATTATATATTAATTTTAAATCTAGATATACATAATATATATTGTATGTAATAGAGTTATCTCTATAATATAAATACATATTATATCAAATTATATACAGATATGTATTATATTTAAAGTACTACTAGCACTAGCAGGAAATTGCTGATGAAGAAGAAAAACACAGTTAAAACACAGTTAATGATTTAAATTATAACCTATTTCAGGTTAAATTCATTAAAATAAATTCGTTTTACACATACCACGACAAACTCTGCTGCTTCCACCTCTTAGTAAAAAGCCCAAACTGCATTCTAAGGAATTCATCATAGGCAGAGGGACAAGGAGCTTTCACAGTTAATCTGCCAAAGCACACGTGGAATCTTTGACACGGGCAGAGAGCTGCTGGGTTTGTACTTCATCTGCACACACTGGCATGGATGTGTTGCAATGCCTCCTTTTCTATCTTTAAGAATGAAATAATCACAGACGGTTTGGGTTGGCAGAAACTTAAAGTCCATCCAGTGCCACCCCTGCCATGGGCAGGGACACCTTCCACTGTCCCAGGCTGCTCCAAGCCCTGTCCAGCCTGGTCTTGGCCACTTTCAGGGATCTGGGGCAGCCACAGGGATTTCTCTGGGAAATCTGTTCCAGCTCCTCCTTACCCTCACAGCCAGGAATTCCTTCCCAATATTCCATTTAACCAGTCAACATTTGACTCCATGATCAGCAAGTGACTGGCAGAAATTCTTGGAAGATTTCTTCTCTTCCCTGTGGTGCCTTGTTCAGGCTGCCCTGGAGCAGAGGCTGGGCAGAGTCACAGAATACAGCAGGGATTCATTCAAAGCATCTCCTCCATGGATCCACCTTGGGCAGCACAAGAGCCCAGCCAGGGCTGCAGCCAAGAGGAACCCAAATGGTCCCAAAATGCACGAGCGCTCCCGGTCTCTCCCTTGGCTCAGCTCTGCTCCATTTGCACCTTGCAGTTCATTGTCCAGTTCCAGCTTTAGCCCAGGCACTCCCACCCTGCTTGTTTTTCTCTCTGCAGCCCACGCTGTTGGTGCTCCTGGCCTGAGCTTTGGATCATTTGTCCTTGGTGCCCAGCTGGAGCAGGAATTGTTTTGTCTCCCTGCTCTGTGCACAGAGCTCAGCAGCGCTGAATGTGAAGCTCAGAGCTGCACACTAAAGCTGCACAAAGTCTGAAAAATAGAAAACCTAAACCTGAGGCTGCATCCTGGTTTCTCATGGAATAGCCACTGTTGAGTTACTGAACAGTGGGGAGCTGCTCAGGAAGCAGTTCCTCATTACTCAAAGTGTTTGGGACCAAACAATAATTGTTCTTCAAGCTGTGTGCTTTTAATTTACAAATGCATTTTATGAAAACCAAGATTTTCGGCTACAGTTTTGAAAAAGCAGTTGGAAAAAATACCCAGCCCTCAGTGTCTGACACCTGTCTGTGCACGCCCTTGGCCATATTCATGTGGGGTTTTGCTCCAAGTATTGGTCTTGTTGCCCTGGAAAAACCCCTTTCATCCTGGATTCAGCCAAAAATGCTCAGTCCTGAAGTTTATTCACCAAGCACCACCCCCCTGAATATTGTACACCCAGGATCATGGCAATTATTGGTGTGGAGAAACAGATACAATTCAATCCCCCACTTTAAAAGATGTGGCTAATTTTCATGGCAGTCATTTGCATAATTTTGTTTATTTCCTGTTGCTTCTATCCAGCTACTTACTAAGGCAACATTTAACTTATTCTGGAATGCCATTGTGATATTAGCAATCGTATTTTAAGTGCTCTTGCAGAAAGTTTGTAGAGGAATGAAAAAAGAAAAAGGGGTTCTGGTGGGCAAAGGCAGAGGGAGATGCATCACCAAACAGCAAACCTGTTCCAGGTGAGTGGTTCAGAGTGGCCACTGAACATTGCTTGGAATAAAGGAATGTAAGGAAAAAGGAAGTGAACCAAGCCCAATCCATTTATGAGGATAAATTCTAAACCACTTTGCTTTCTGGGCTGTTTTCAGTTGGTTTGGATGATAACCATAAAACTGTGCTGCAGAGATTTGAATAGAGCATG
Organism: Motacilla alba alba; assembly: GCF_015832195.1. NCBI lineage: Eukaryota > Metazoa > Chordata > Aves > Passeriformes > Motacillidae > Motacilla > Motacilla alba. The sequence continues at coordinate 2,948,383 of NC_052022.1, forward strand.
CCACGAAAAAAAAAAAGAGAATGTATGAGAAAGAAGTCTTTAATCTGAGGCATGAAAATAAAACAAAGCTATGGATGGATTGTGCTAATTGCCTCTTGCAGTTATGGGGATCTGACTCATAAAAGTACCAGACTGACACCAGCCGAAATCACACACAAAAAAAGCAAACAGAACATTTGGAAGTAACTTTTGAAAAGGTTAATATTTGCTAAGGAAGGGGAATCACATCCTGGGGGAGGGATGTGCAAACTGCTCTTGGAGCAGAGAGAACTCCACTCACAGGTGAGGCCAAGACAGAAATGTGGTTTGTACATACTGGGGTAGCTGCTCCAGCTTGGCAATCCCTGGGAGAGGATGACAGGGATACAGCAGGGACACTGGATGGAGACTCAGGAAAATCACATTTTTATTTCAAAGAAGTGTGTCATGGGAGGCTTGTTTGAAAATCATCAATTTTGCCCAGTTCAAGGGGAAATCAATTTATTAAGCTTGACTTGGGTAAATTCTGTGTTTAGAAGAGGCTTTGGTGTTATAAATATTTTATTAAAAAAAACTTTTTTAGAAAGCTTTTGATAGTAAAACTCAGGACCTGAGGAAATTAGAAGGTTGGTTTTCCTGAATGTATCAACACATTTTGAATCTGCGAATTAACTTTTGAAGGAGTTCTTTGTCCCAGAGTTCCAGCATTCATCAACAGCATGTGCTGGGAAAAGGCAGAGGTGTGAAAAACTCCATCCAGAGATGGAAGCTGGACTCCTGCAGCCAGAGGTGGTCTGGGCAGAGCTTTAAAAGGAGCTGGGAAAGCTCAGCCTCCCCCAATATCCTTAAAAAGGTTTTACTGCAAGGTAGGAGCTAAAAACTGGTCTGTGATAGGCTCATTTCTCTGGGAAAGAATATGGGAAGCACAGCAGGCACTGCAGGAAAACACCCAGCAGATTGGGGGGCACAAGAGAAAATGGATACAGGAAACAATTTCCATTGTCTGTAAGGGCAGAAACGCCTGGGGGATGGCTGATGTCAAACACTTCTCTGCTGCTGGATGCCCCAGAAGGGGACTGGCAGGTCACTGTGTGCTTATTCACATTTAGCAGGCCCTTTATTAGAGAGTTTCCACAAAAATGTCATTTGGGCAGTGAGTCAGCACTTGATGTAGGTGGCAAAGGGAAATAAAATACATTTTTAACCCCTGGAGATGTTATAAAGTGTGATGTTTATAGAAGGTATGGGGATGGCACTGGTGCATTTTGCAAAAGAAAAATTTCTTCATCATGAAGAAGTTCACAGGACTTAAGTAGGAGAATGTAAAGAACCCAGGAGTTGGGCTGGGGTGGAAACTGTTGAAAGAGAATTCGGCACAGAGAAGCAGCGGGTGAGACTGCAGTCTGTGTGATCCCCAGCCATGAGGAGAAGAGGCTTCCTCCCTGCTGGGTAAAACTCTGTTTTCCCTCCTCACTTTGGGTAATTCCCATGGGATGTGCCCAGAGGAAACTCCTCTCAGTCCAAGCTTTACAGCATCACTTTCAGCCACTTCATTTGCTGGGCAGGCTGTACCCCCACACTCGCAGACATACATTTAATGCATAGATCTGCAGCACTCTCCTCACCTCCCACACCTCTCTGGGGTTACCAGAGAAACTGAGCTCCTGCAGAGGCAGCTGTGGGTCATTTTTGGGGCCATCTCAAATTGATTACCACGTCCTTGCAGGCTGTGTGTGGCAGAAAGCTCTGTCCAGGGTTATGCAGGGAGAGGAGTCACTTCAACAGCTGTGCTTTATACAGATGAGGAGTCAGGGTAGCAATGCATAGGAAAAGCTTTTGGTTTTGTTTATTTGATAATAAAGAACAAAATAAAATAATTCTGGCTTTGAAGCAGGTTATTGTTAGAGGAAAAGCATTTTGTTGGAGTGAGGGTAATTAATGCCCTCTCAAGGCCGAGACACACCTGAAGGACATTTGTTAATGGGATTGAAAAAGTGGTGGGTGCAGCCTGGAGCTTGAAATTAAGGTCATCAAAGGTAGAAGTTCCTGGGTGGGGTCAGGCTGATGCTGCTCACCTGGGGGAGTGATGGCTGAGGAGCAGCAGCTGGGCTGAGCTTCCTGCAGTGAAATCACCCTGGGCGCCATGGAAGGAGGGTTTGCTGTGTGCTCCCTTCACATCAGAGGGTGATCCTGGAGAGCCACCACCTCCTCTTCCTGTGTCTGACCATCACCTACAGCTCAAAGTAGGTGTGATGCAGTTTTTGTCTCTTTGATATTTTTGGTGCCTTGTGCAGAGTCCACGGTGTTGTTTGACTCAGTGTTGGAGGATTTGGATTAAACCTGTCTGGTGTTAATAATGAGAAGAGATTTGAGGCTTGGTGTGGTTCTGAGTTTTAGGGTGATTTTAACCCAGTATCTCTTTTTTGTGGACCAAAAGGTTTTCAATTCACGTTTTATTGTGATGAGACTGGAAAGTGTTTTCAATAGAAGAAATTCACAGTGGGTGTGGAAGCTAGAAATGATTCTTGTGTCTGAGTGCTGCTCCGTGCTTTTAGGCTTGGTTTTGGCTGGGTAAGTGGCTGTTGGAGCTGTAGCATTTTCTGTGCAGCATTGGAGAGAATTTTTAGAAGTTTTATTTCCATTTCCATGTTAATGCCTGGCTTCTCTGTTCTCCACCACCACCCCTTGCCCCAGCAGACTTGGCTGGCTGCTCGTTGGTGCTTTCCAGAGGTTTCTCTGTGATGTGTTTCTTTAAAGGTTCATGTATTTCTTGTGGACGTGATTTTGTCATTGAAGAAATTGAAATATCAATGATTTGTTGGCTGAATCTAGTGCAGTGATATGGTAGCTATTCCTGTAATTCATGGAAATGCAAAACCAGTGGTATAAATGAAACACAGAGGACTTTGGGTACGAACTGAAGGAAAAGGAGTCTCTGTAGCAAAATTGTTTCTGAGTTGCAAAAAACAAAAGGAAGAAAAATCTGCTACTCTAGACTTCTTTTCTCATTTTCATGCAGTAAACTACCCAAATGTCAGCGAGTATGGTAATGTACATCTAATCTGGTTTTCCTAAATAGTACAAAAGGGATATGTAATGATGAGTCAAATATCAGCATGAATTTATGTAGTATCTGATGGCTTTGGAATGTATATGTATCAGCACTAGTTCCTACTAATTGTTTAATGGGAAAATGCATTTAATTCAAGTGGCTGCTGGAAAACCATTTGAAATCCTGATTTTTTTAAATTTTATTTTATTTTTTTGCCAAGTACAAGTAGCTGTGTGCGCTTATGGTGGAAGATAATAGTGCTAGTGCCAGAATAAAGAAATTGTTCTGGAAGAGATCAACCTGCAAAACTGTTGGGTGCAACCAAGGGGAATAATCTGAGTCCCCTAAATTGTGTGTGGGATGTCAAGAATTTGTGTTGTTGAGCTTTGGCTGGGGAAGGGGGTACAGGGCTGTGCTGCTGGAATTTGGAAAGGTTTTGGCAGTGTAATTTTCTAGTGACAAGTCAGATTAAAATATGAACTTGAAAATTTTCAGCTTTTTTTCTGTGGCAGTTTCCTGAAAGTGGGGTCAGCTTCTATAGGCTCTGGTGCAGGAGATGCACCTGGGCTGCTGCAGCAGGGTAAATCCAGAACCTGTGGTGTATTCATACAATTTTAACTGATTTTTTTCATGATACTGTGCTGGGGTGGTTGAACTCTGGGTTTTTTCCCCCTTAAATCAAGATGGGGAAGGCCTGTGGTAGAGCTTGTACAGAGGCACATGCCTGGGGTGGGAAAGAGCTGCTATCCCCAGCTGGGCAATTACTGCACTGCACAGAATTCAACAGAAAACTTCTGATTTGCAGCAGCTGTGGATGTGGAAATAATTAAAAATGTGTTTTCTGTACCTGAATTATTTTCTGTGTGTATAAGTGGAGCTCACTGAGATTCTTGGTGGTTTTTTTTTTTTCTGTGCTGTGACCCAACTTATTTATCAGTAGCAGCAAATTGTTAGTCATTCTCAGAAGTACCCTGAACAAAATGTGCCAGCTAAACTGCACTAAGAGTGGGGGAAGGAAAAGAAAACCCCACAACAAAACAAGCAAAGAAAAAACCTCCTCACAACCTGATCTGGCTGTTATGGGAGACGATTATTATAGTTCTTCACTTGCAAATTTTCCATTTGTGTTAAGTTGCTTCCCACAGTCTCTCACTGTCACATTCATTCAGAAGCCAGAATGGCATTGATAGAGTTCAGCATTTTGGCTCGTTCCCCCCAGCTCTGCCTGGAGACTGGACGCACAGGATGTAACAGAAATCTTCCCCCAAAATTCTGCCCTCCTGGTTGTCTGTCTGTTTTTTACTTGAAAGCACTTCTTAGGCTCTCCTCCTCTTCCTTTTGTCCTAATTCAAATATGCTTTGAAAACAAAACAAAACACTTGAAATGGCAATTTCGGAGCTTCCCCCTTGCAAAGCTCTTCCTCTTTCAGATGATTAATAAAAGAAATAAAAAACAGCTCAAAAATGCTGGTTTGGAGCTGCCCTCGCTTGTCCAGAGATGCTCTGAGGGCCGGAGCCCCTCTGCTCTGGAGGTAGTCTGGGAGAGCTGGGGTGTTCAGCCTGTTTAAAGGAAAATGCATTAGATTCAAGGAGCTGCTGGAAAATCATGTGGAATCTTCATTTCTTCTCAGTTTTGCCCAATAGCAGTCGTGGTGTCCGCTTCTGGTGGGAGATAATGGTGCCATAGTCAGAATAAAGGGATTTGTCCAGAACAGATCAACTGTTGGAGTTGAGAACTCAGCTATGGAGAAGAGAAGAATCCAGGGAGACCTTAGAGCTCCTGGCAGGGCCTGAAGGGGCTCCAGGAGAGCTGGAGAGGGATTGGGACAAGGGCTGGAGGGACTGGAGCCAGGGAATGGCACCCACTGCCAGAGGGCAGGGATGGATGGGAGATTGGGAACTGGGAATTCCTGGCTGGGCTGGAATTCCCAGAGAAGCTGTGGCTGCCCCTGGATCCCTGGCAGTGCCCAAGGCCAGGTTGGAGCAGCCTGGGATAGTGGGAGCTGTCCCTGGGCATGGCAGGGGTGGGATGGGGTGAGTTCTAAGGCCCAACACAAATCCAGTTGTGCTTCCTAAAGCAATGCAGAGTGAGGCTCTATAACTTTCCTGAATTAATTAGTTTTGTTTGCAGCTGGTTGCTATCCTGCTCTGGAATATCCTAGTTAGGTCAAAGAGAGCACTGTGCCTGTTGTAGATGTTTCAGTTTAGAATTCCCACCACTCTTCCAGCAAGGACAAGGAAATTCACTCCCACTCCTTTGTGCCTCACATCCTCCTCCCTGCCATGATTCCCTCAGTGTTCCCCCTTCTCTGATGCAGAGGAATTTGCAGCAATGATAGCAGTCTTCTAAAGGAAACTTAATAAAATGCGTGCACACTTTTATTATTTTTTATTTTTAAGGGCTTGTGATTTCCTCCCAACAAAACTGTCACTGAAGCTGGTAGCCACATTTAGCAGGAATGATTAGAGATGTGTGACAAATCTACAGCAAAACTGGGAATATTTTTCTTCTCATCAGCTCTATGAGAAGTGAGGAGGGGGAAGCATATTTTCCTCTCCCTTTCTGCCTGACAGAGTTCTTGAAAATTTAGGATAGGGGAGTATGACTTCTGAAAAATGTTCCTAGTAAAGTATCAGACAAATTTTTTTAATAGAGAAAATATATTCTAGATGGCAATCAGTGCCAATGGTCGCCATCATTAATCAACAGGGATGGGGTATCGTGGGTTATCATAACAAAAAGGAGACAAAAAATTTCTCTTGGTTTTACAGCAGTTAATAAGGCAAAATTTTTTGAATGAAGGATAAAAGGTATCTGTCCCATAACACACATATTTAAAATACTTATAAAACACAGAGTGGTGTTTACATTTTGGTTCTGTACTTCTTGTGCCCACAAAAATGATGTAAAAATATAAATATAAGAGCCTGTGCTCCCATGGGAGGGACTAAACCACTGAGTGATTCAACAAAATAAAGAGCTTCAAGGTGTTTCTTTGCTGATTTAATCACTATCCAGCAGTCTTTCTTATTCTCTAGTTTCTATTAGAATATAGAATTTCTCTTTGTTCAGGTCAAGGTAAAAAAAGAATTCTATTTTTAATAGATGGTGTTTTTGAGGGCATGGACTCTATCTACATATTACTTATTTTTTATGAATATTCTTAGAAACTGTTTTTAAACAGTGTTGAACACAGGTAAAATTATATCTCATAGATTGCATACAAAATCCTGAACAGAGTTAATGAAACACCATTTTTCCCAAGCAGAGAGGTATATCCTGTATTGGGCTGAGATTATCAGCAGCAGAATGGAAAAAGATTAGGGGTAAAAGTATGTGGAGGCCTCAATATTAACGCAAGTTAATATTAAAATTATGTCTGGAAGTCATTTAAATCCCCCAGTAATGGCTAAGTTGAGGGAAAGCAGCAGCATTTAAGTGTTAAAGGAGGATATTGGCCTGTTGGTTGTTGGGTGGAGGGAATGTAAAGGTGTTGGACAACTTTGGGAAAATATAACGCACACCTCCATGGTCTTAGATCGTTGTTAAATACCAGACCTTCCCTGGAGTTCCAGTACTTCAGTTGTGCTCCAGGAGAGGCTTATCAAGAGAAAAGCAGAGTTGTGAGAAAGAGGGTTTTGGGATGATGGATGTCCCAGTTGATATTCTTGTCTGGAAGTGAATTGCTCATTTTTACACTTGGGTTTTTGTTGAAAATATCTCAGGTATTACTGGGTGCTTTAAGTTAAAATCAGGTCCTGAGCATGCCGCATGATCTATGTAACCTGTGACAGTAGAGACATGTAAATTCTGTTTTATAAACTGCCATTTTTTTTGCATTCTGGGGGAAAACACTGAAGCATTGTGTCAGTGTTTTGGTTTAAACCTGGATTTTTGACTGTTCTCAGGGAATTAACTGCAACAGAAAAAAAGTGTGGTTTCTTTTCTGTGCATCTGTAAGTATTGATCATGCCATGTCACCAGGAGCTTTATGATGATAAATTTAAGTTCCCATTTGAACTGAGGTGTGTTTAATCACAGATACTACCCAGTTTTGCCCATGTAGGTTTTATGCAGATAAAGAAAATGACACGCATAAGAGGAGGTGACAAAAGGAAAGGAAAATAAAGGGAGAAAGAGTTTATGGTGCACTGCATCACCATTTTGATGGCTCAGGGAAGGGAAAGGGGCTTTGGTTTTCATCTTCCTGGAGGAATTGAAGAGATCCTTACCCCGAAGGCCACGCTAAAATGCCACATCATGTGCCCTCATCAATAATCCTCCAGCGATATTGGGGTGTGGGATTATTTTTGACTCTGTTTCCCATCCTGAAAACCAGGGTACTGTTCCTCATCTGTCTTGCAAGGATGTTGTATTTACCAGGGAATGCATGCAGAATGACTTCTGAAAGATGCTCTAGAGTGCAAAGAATTATGGCATTGTTTTTATTCATGACTTGAGCTGGGTTTTAGTTAGTTGCACGCCTTTGTATGCCGCGTGTTGGGTTTTTACAGCAACGCCTGTGTTCTCTGGGCACCTAAGCAGAGCTTTTCATTTTCAAACTACATCATTCAAATGCTGGATTCGTACCAAATCCACCTCCTCCACACGTTTGAACCGCATTATTAATAATAATATGGTTGATTGCTGATGCTGTATATTTGTTTTGCGGAGAGCTCGTTGAGAAGCTGGGCGTGTTAATAAGGTATGGTGTGTTTCTCCTGTGTTCTCAGCAAGGCTCCTGCCTGGAGCACGCAACTGGCACTGCCCATATTCTCCTTCCACCACCGCTCCTAGGCAGAGCACGCAGGCGTTTTCAATTCACCAGATCATTCACAAGTTACCTCCAACCCAACCTTGTCATTGCGATTTGTCACACTTACAGTGGATGCTTTTATGTGCTGCATCTCGCCGGAGTCTCATCACGCCAGGCCGGTGCCACAGGGTACGAGACAGCAACAAAGATCTCAAGCGTAGTTTAAAAGGTAGCACTATAAAAGAGGGGAAATAATGGCTGCAATCGCTGCTAGATATCCTGTTCCCACAGATCCTGCAGCCTTTCCTTGATTTCAGACCAAAGCTGAGTGGTAAGAAAAGACTGCCTTCCCCACTGCCACCAAGCCTGGTATATCTGGCACCCTCAGCGTGGAGAAGCCTTGGCATGGTGTTTCTGGAGGGAATACACTGGGCATAGTTTCATTGTGAGAAATGTTGGAGGAGACTCTCCCTAATCACCTTTTGGCTGACACTCTGTGGGAATTAGGATGGTGTTATGAATGGACCTCTAGCTGTGCAGAGTTCTCAGGTTTGCTGAAGGTTTTTGGGGTGTGCTTGGACAAACCACCAAAGATTGCTTTATCTCTTGCTGGAAGCAGTGAAGTTTTGCTACTCCTTACAGGAAAAAAAAAAAAAAAAAGGTGTGAACACAATAGGTCTGCTTTTCTTTTGTTCTTCATCTGGAAAATGCAAGTCATAATTTTCTCATAATCCTTTCCCATCTGGTTTCTGCATACTGGAGTTTGTGCCTTAGCATGTTTTCATACAGTCCCTCACATAATGGTTTCTTGGTCTCAGTGATGACCCTCAGGTCACAGCAACTTTATGGCAATTTCTGTCAGGAGATGCTGTTGCACTGTCAAGCGCCTTCTGCAGGGACTTCAGGACAGTCTGTGCACCACTTCCTCCCCTGGAGTCTCCAGTTGTTATTTCCTTTTGTGGCGCCGGGTAAACTTTTGTTTTCTGTCAGCCTGGGTTAGATTTGGTTACAAATACACCCCTGTGAGTTTTGGCACAAAACCTGTGCAGGCCTTAGCATGGGAGGTTACAACTCCAAGCCCAGGAATAGCTGCCTTGAGGTCCCCTCTTAAATTTCTCCTTTCAGTCACCAGAACTGTGCTGAAGCTGATTTCTTCAGCTTGCAATAAATTCCTGTCTCAGGAGAAAGAGAGGATTTGAACTAGTGCTGAACTGTATGAATGGAGAGGATTTTTTGGGAGTGAGAACTTTTGTAGAGATTGGAGGAAGGTGGTTGTCCTCAAGAACAGCATTTCCAACCCCATGACCAGGGATATGACGTTACAGCAGGCCAGTCAGTGCTGGGGAAAGTGCAGGAGGAGCCAGGTCATCAGGGATGTGGCTGCTTAGCCAGTGGATCTGTCCTGCTGCTGGTATTTCTGATGTTTAAAGCCAGTTGGCCACGGATATTGTGAAAAGGATGTGTCTCTCTGCCTCCCCTCTTTTCCATGCACACACTGGTGCTGGCAGAGCTTTTGACAGAGCTCACTGGCTACTGGCAGAGGAGCAAAGCCAGGTGTGCACACGGGGATGAACAGCCTCAGTCGTCCTGGGGCACCAGAAATCCTAGAATTGGTCAGGTTAAACCTCTGAGATCATGGAGTCCAGCCATTCCCCCAGCACTCATCAATGTCCCCAGGTGCCACATCCACAGGGCTTTTTATGCCCTCTAGGAACAGGGACTCCACCACTGCCATAGGCCACCTGTTCCAGTGCCTGACCACCCTTGCAGTCAATAAATTTTTCCTGTATCCCATTTAAGCTCCCGTGGCACAGCTTGAGGCCAATTCCTCTTGTCGTGTCCCTGTTCCCTGGGAGCAGAGCCTGAGCTCACCTGGCTGTCCCCTCCTGTCAGGGAGTTGTGCAGAGCCAGAAGGTCCCCCCTGAGCCTCCTTTTCTCCAGGCTGAGCCCCTTTCCCAGCAGCTCCTGGTGCTCCCAACCCTTCCTCAGCTCTGTTCCCTTCCCTGGACACACTCCAGCCTCTCAATGTCCTTCTTCTAGAAAGGATTTGAGTTGCAGCCTTGAAAATTCCAACATTAAGCTTCACTTCTGGAACTCAGAGCACAAGCACAGACTGTCAGCAGGTGCTGGATTCTGGGAACATTGTGGCGACTCTTAAAGTTAATATGAGTTTTGGGGTTCTTTTTTGTGATCCCAGTGAAACTGGAGGTGTGGAAGTTCCGCTGTTCACTTTTTTTCTTGCAAGAAGGTTTTTATGTCTCATTAAAAAGAGGAGGGGTGGTCCAGGACACCCTGGACTGGGTGTGTTTGTGCTGTGCCTGAAGCTCAGAGAGAGCCTCCTTTGCTTCCCTACCCACCTGGCACTTTTTGTATGTTTCCCTCGCTGTAAATGAGTGTTGCTATAATGAGATTAGACCTGGACTTTTCATTGCTGCCTCTCGAGTGTTCTGTGAACATGTTCTCAGATCGCAGGCATCTGCTCAAATACACTTCCTGCAGACAGGCTCTGCTGCCCTCTCCCCTCCTGCAGAATGAAAGGATTGAAAAATGAGAGTGCTGCCCGAGTCCTTGGGCTTCCTGAGGAGATGCAGGATCTCATTGCAGATAATATTCAAAAGATTTTTTTTTTTTAATGATTTGGTCGACAATGGACAGGAAGAAAAGGTTAAATAGCAATGAGAAACTCCACTAATTGCACTTTTGAGGAGTGGTGCTGTAAGTGATTACACGCATGATTGAAAACCATACGTTGGCTCCACAAATACAGCCTGACCTACCTGTATATTTTCAATAAGAAGTAATGTCTCCGATTTCTAAGAGAAACTAAAAAAAATCCCCCTCACCCTGCTGTTTTTAGCTATATACAAATGATAAAAGCAGAGACATCAAAGTGTGCAGCCTTTCAACTCATGCTCAATTAGAATAAAAGTTTGGTCGCTGTTTTAAACATTTTGGGCTAACTGACTGTGACAGCATCTCAGCTCTGCAAATGGGTTGATTTTGGATTGACTTTTGGTCTGACTGACAGTTTCTTATACACTTCAGTGTTGGTTTATGGCGTACAAGTCTGCATTTGAATCCACGTGTGACTAATTAGAAACTGTTTATGGGCTCCATGTATACGTTCACACAAGAGTAAAAGGGTTATTTTCAAACTGGAGCCACGTTATTAATGAAAGAGTTAATTTAACAAGGTGCTTGGTGTGCTATTTTTATGGTGTCTACAACAAAAGATGTGAGAAATGAAAACACAAAAGAGCGTATTTAGCATAAAGAGCGAATATACAGAAATGTTAATGTCAGATATGGAAATTGTAACAACAAAAATCTCTTCAAAAAATCATCTAAAATTGTTTGGTGTTAGAGGAAAACAGGTTGAATTTTAGGCATGTTTCAGAGTGCTTTTAAAGTTTACGGGTATCCTAGAAATTTCACTGTAGTTTCATAATTTTTTTTGCCTTTATATAAAACATGACAGAGGATTATACATTTATATTGATCTCTTCATGTAACTTCATGGGAAGGACTCCTCACACCTCAAACGAGGAATCCGTGCCCCCAAATACAGCTGGGGGGTTGGAAAAGTTGGCTAAGAGGAGTTCCAAGATGAACACAAGCATAATAACGTTTCCTTGATAAAATAATGCTTCCGTGTCAGGGAAAAGGGAACTGTCAGCACGCCTTTGTCGGCCTCTGCCAGGCTTAAGAAAGGGTCCCTGACAGTTTCAGCATTGCCTTTAAATATCTTATTGAAATGTAGATTAAGACTGTACATCTTATAATAGTTGGAAAGCCTTTTCATTTTAAGTCTTGTAGAAAAGCAAGAATTAAATAAGCATTAACTTTAGCAGTAATATTTTAGCATTTTTCTCAGGTTGATCCCTGCTAGACCTAATATTTAGATTTATTTAAAGAGGCAGTAGATTACCTGCCAGTACAGTAGTAGAGCATTGTGCATTCCTCTGAGTCTCCATAAAGTAAGATTAGCTGTATCTTTTATTAGTGCCATCATCTCTCCTGTATTTCACAGAGGTGTCCCGCGTGTGGCTGCTGCTATAATCAATGAAGCCTCACTGTTCCTGGTTTAGCATTTTCAAGCGCTTCTACCATCAGTTTAATATTAACTTATTTTAAATAAAATGCTGCTGAAATCTTTTCTATAAGTAGGGCTTTTCCAGACTCTCCTGTAACTCAGAAATCCTCATTATCCTGCTCTTATAATGTAGTGATGTGAAACACAGTTTAGTATAGATCGTATTTATCAGTCTGGACTCTGCTTGATATGTAGACTGTTTATCCACTTTCTATATTAAAAAAAAGATATTTTAAATCAGTTTGTGGAGCTCAGTTTCTGGGTGCTAATTTTGGACTCTGGGACTTGCCGGGGAAAAACTTCAAAAAATCCATTTCCACGGGTATTGGTGTCTTCTTTTGCTTAGAAAAAGATTTAAATTGATTTTATACTTTAAATTTTAATTAAATTATAATTAATCATTTGTGCACCTCATGTTTGTAGATGTAAATCTCCACCAGAACCCTAGATCAATGACCAAGGTCACAGGAACCTTGGCTTCAAGGTGGTGACATGGATGTGACAAGGTAGCCATGTTATTATCTGTATTTCTTATATAACCCTTATTTTTTTCCTTCATATCTAATTTTCATGATGTATGTAATGAACTAGATTTTTTTTGCAAAGCTGGGCTATCAGAAGGATAAATTCCAGCTGCACAGATGTGACGCAGAGCTAATTGAAAGCCAATAAAGACACAATTTACACACTCTGACATTTGAGGATGGGTCCCTGCCTTAAACGAGTGCAAGAAATACTGGGCTGCGATGGCACTTGGGCAGTTCATCCCTGCCGAATATACACAAATAAATATTTGAGTACACGCAAGGAAATATCAGCCTGGCTCACACGAGATGGGGACTGGGCAGCAGAAGGAAATGATTCATGAATGAAAAGAGAGAGACTGAGCAGTGCAGTAACTCCATTCAAAAGAATATTAAAATACTCCCTGGGAGATGCTCAGTCCTGTGGTAGCAGTTCAGACCCCAGATGGTCAATTCATAAAATTTTGCAGTTGTGTGGAAGATTCTGCTGGGTGTTTTCACGGCCTTTGAAAATACCAAGGTATTTAAATATTCCAGAAGTTCCTTGTTTTCTTTTTCTTCTGGATGCTTGGGTGGGCTTAAATATGAGCCCTGCCCTTTAGCTGGGCTCACATTCTGTGATTCTGTCAAGAGCAGAAGGAAGAAAAGTTTTGCTGGGATTTTTAGTGGCCAAGTTAAAATTCCTCAAAGATGCAAAGACTGGAAGGGATCTGTTTTCCTTAATTGGTGGAATATCTGTCTCAGGGCTTTGGGTGTGAGCAGTGTTGGTGTAGAAGAAAACAAGGAATTATCTTAATAGAGCAGTTCTGGAGATATTTAATATACACCAGAATTATCAGCTGAAAATTTTGGCCCTCCTTTTCTCTGTTTTTTTTTCTCCCTGTGTCTCTTTTCCTTTCTTCTACAAAAAACATAGCTCTCCAAACTGCTGGTGTAAAAATATTGCAAACAAAATATTAATATTTTTTATTTCACAGGGATTGGGTTGGTTTGGAGGGGTAGCAAAAATACAACAATAAGATACTGTGTTTTGGCTGGATTTTCTCCTTTGGGGAAGATTGTCCTGGAGTGGGATAGTTCACTGTTTTAAAGCTGTTCCATGAGCTACTGGGTCTTCAGAGAACTTTGACTGGAGAGCAGAATTTTATGTAATTAATTTAAAATTATGGGAAGAGCATAATCTTGCATGTCCTCAGTCATGTGACTGTGTTCAGCCCTCTGCTAGGGATTCATAAACCAAAGGATAATGCAGTTTTATGCACAGGAATGAGAGGAATGTTCAGCTCCGTGGTTTGCAGGCATCCATGGTGGAGTTGTTTGGGTTTTTCCCTCGCCTTCAGCCTCGAAATGCACATTAAACTTTTAATTTAAATTGGTGTAACGCTGGAAGAGCACCAGTAAAATCACTGTTGTGGTTATTTATATCGGGGTTTATATCCAGCGATATGAGGAAGAACTTTGTCCTCCTGATCAAACTTTGACATTCAAATCAAACTGAAATGTTGAAACGAAGTGCACACAGAAATGCAGTGTTCTGGTTGATATTGAGCCAAAACCATGAAAAATAATTCAATTTCCCATAGTTTTGATTAAAAAAAAAAAACATAAACGGTTCCAAGTTTGCTCCAGCTGAGTCCGGAGATTTCCGGCAGTGAGGTGGGAGGAATTCCTGAAAAATTTTGGGAATTCAGCAAATTTGGGATGAATGGGGACTGAGGTTTGTGTTTAATTACAGAATCTAAACCCAAGCAGATTTTGTCATCTTTTCAGTTATGTAATGAGGTTTGTCCAAGGTCCTCCACAGAGCTGCTCATTTCTGATGGGTCCTGATGAAATCTGCTGTGATTATTACATTTTATTACAAGTTCTGCACTGAGCATGGCCAGAAATGCTTTGTGGCAGTTCCTAAAATAGGAAGTTACTCAGCATCATGATTAAGATGCCTATTTTAAGAAAGTTACTTGGTTTTCTCTTTGGTGAGACAGCCTTCCAGCTCTTTATGTCTGCCCTGCTGAATTTTGGGGGTTTGGGTTTGTTTTTTTCCTCAAAACAACATGACTGCTTTATATAATTTTTAAGTGTGTCTCTCCTGGTGAGGCCAGTGGGGATATTCAAAAAAACAAACTCCCCAGTAATGACGATTGGGTGTAAATAAGGATTTTTTGGTAGTCCTTTAACATTTTGCTGTGAGCTCTTGTGCTCCCTCTACTGACTTTCCACCTGGGAATGACAGAACTGCTACAATAGAGAATTTCCTGACACCATCACTAGGAAGAATATCTTGTTTTAATTAAAAAAAAAACAAAAACTTTTTTTTTTTTCCAATTTCCACTCTAGTTCTTGCAGTTTTGGAAAAAAAACAGGGAAAATAATAGGTTGTTTGCAGATAAAGGAGAAAAGTATCCGCTTTCTTCTGATATTGGGGAAATTCAAAAACAGTGAGGAGATAATAAAGAGGCAAGAGACTCTAACAATTGATTTTGAGGGATTTGATGGAGAGATAAAGGGTTACATGATAATATAGAATATAGAAAACATAGAAGCCATTGAAGGAAATCTACCTATGTGTCATTTGTTACCTCTGTTCAGTCCCATCAAACTCCAGGAAGTTCTTCAGAGGAAGTTATTGAATTCCATAGTGAAATTTGGGCTTGGATATCTGGAAATCTTTCATTGCAGCAACAGAGCCCCTTAAAAATCATAAGAAATTAAGACTAAAATAACGGTTTCTTAACTTGTCTAGACCAGAGCTGCTTTCACTCAATGAAAATGGTATGTGAAAAAAGAAACTGATTCTACAAAGACATCATATCTGACTAGAGTTTTGATATTTACCTTGATACGGTCTAAAGTCTTGAAAGTTTTTTGATTTTTAACTCTGTTGGAATGAGCCTTGGTGATATTAAAAAGTGGTTTCAGTGCAAAATGTGCATTTCACTTGTGACTTAAAATTCAATTTCAGTAATTGGAAGAATAAACCACTTGATCCACTTGTTGGGTTTTTTTTTGGTTTTTTTTTTTGTTTTTTTTTTTTTTTTTGTTCACCTTCATGTGTTTTGGTTTTTTTTTCCCCTGAGTGTCTGATGATGAGATGAATTCTGAGAATAACAACAACTTGCATGCGAGGGTGGGAAATGTGTCCTTGGGCTCTTGCTGGGGCATTTCATCTGCAGAAAGCTGCAATTGTTGTGCATTTTTCTGTTAGTTCATTAGTCATGGGAGTTAATTACCTGTGAGGCCACACGAGACTGCTCTTTTCTTGGCAGGCCAGCTGGTTGTGACCTGTTGGGTGTTTTTTGTGGGAGCCACATGGGTTGGGTTTCACCTCCCTGCCTTTGCCTGTCTGTACTTTACCACGGCCCTCATCTGGGATGCCATCATCATGGAATGGTTTGGGTTGGAAAGCACCTTGAGGGTCACCTAGCTCCAGCCCCAAATTAGTCAGCAGAGAGGGATTCTGCCCTGCAAGGTGTGGTGAATAAAGGGAATTTTGGCCACAAGCACCTATTTAATGAGGAGCTCCTGCTGCATCCCCTCATGGAGATGTGCTCCATCCACATTCCCATGGCCTGCCATTTAGGGGACACACAGATCATCCTGCTGGGCACCTGAATCAAGCCCTACGTTTCTTCCTTTTAATTAAAGCAGTTATTTCCTAGAGGCACCTTTTGATGTGCATTGACTTTTGAGGGGTTGAGGAATGACCTGCTGAGACACAGATACCTTGTTAGGTAAAGGAAGCATCTCCAGTGTCTGTGAGATAAGCCCATGAATTTGCTGCTGTGTTTTGGGGTG
Organism: Motacilla alba alba; assembly: GCF_015832195.1. Taxonomy (NCBI): domain Eukaryota; kingdom Metazoa; phylum Chordata; class Aves; order Passeriformes; family Motacillidae; genus Motacilla; species Motacilla alba. The sequence continues at coordinate 2,964,583 of NC_052022.1, forward strand.
GGTTTTGCTGTTTTTTGATGTGTAGGTTCTTTATATTTTAGCTCTTTCTGATTCACTTTTCCTGTTGCTTTAGGGGAATTCTGGCGTCCCAGTACCAGGTGTAAATATTTTTTTTTTCCAAATGAACCCAAAAGCTCGAGTGATGAAAACACATATCTGTAAGGCTGACAGTACCACAAGATGTGCAATTATTGGATTCCTGTTGTACTGCATTAATGTAATTGTTAAAATATCCTTAATCCTTAATGTGGTTTTGGAATAAAATTTAAAAATATATATATATATATTGCAAATAGAAGTGTATGATGGTTCTGAATGACTTTGACATTAAATGGGGAGAAGGGACCACCCTGGGTGATTCTCCTCCTCCAGCCAGAGGTGAAAATTCACTGCAGATGCTGGGCTCCAGTCACGCGCAGTGACCAGCTCAAAGTGTGAATCTGTCACTTGCTGAACAATTTGTCATACAAAAGTCATTCCAGATTTCTTTTCCCTCTTACTGCTTCTCCCAAAAGCCCTACTGGGAACCTGTGGTAGATTCCAGGACCCCAAGACTCACAAACTTATATTTCAAAATAATTTTGTCTCATGGAAACGAAGTGAAATTTTCATAAATCCAAAATACTAAAATTTTTCAGAATATTCATGCTTTTTCGAAATATTTAAATTTTTGGATGAAAATTGCATTAAGTTTTATGCATCTACTGCCTGATTTTGATCTGAACTAGAGTGAGTTGTTAGGACCATGAATATTTTTTCCTTAAGATTTCTTGCTTTTTATGTGAAACACCAGTAGTAAGCAAACTTTAGAAAGCAGGAAAGATAAAAAAAAAAAAAAGAGAAGGAATTGTCATTGAAATGCAAAACTGAAGTGTTGGTGTTTCAAACAACTCATCTGGGCTCCTGTAAGTTATGCACCAGCATTTTATTGAAATGGTAACTAAATAAAGAACACCTGAGTTAGTTTTCAAGTGGATCAGGAGTTCTTTATTTTCATCTTTGACCCTTATTTTTATTTGCAGTGGATTTCAGGTTTCTCTTTGTTTGCAGCTTGAAAATGGGGCTGATTTCTTTTATAAGCTGATGGCTGCCTTTGATTGTTGTTTGGAGCTACTTCAGGTGCAATTTTCTGTCTCTCCCCGTGGATGACTGATCCACCTACAGGAAGAGCTGGGAGCTGATTCATCCTTTAACGGGCTTGGGTTTAAGATTTATCTAATTAATAAAAAATAATAAGAGAACTTCTGCCCAGGGCCCAGAGTTCTTCAGCATCATTTGTCTTTGCTGCTTTTCTTTGTCCTCTCTCACTGGGAGAGGTTAAAAATAAAGGGCAACAAAAATATATTGGTTAAGATTTGGGTCCACTTTCAGGAATAGGTTGAAATAAATTTCTCCCCATGTTAGATGTTGCAGATGAGATTTTCCTCAGCGTTGCACTTGGCTTTATATGAACGTAGCTGAGAAATCTCTCAAATTTCCTTTCTCTTGGAAGAATATATTCAATTATAATTGCCAGAATGGTTTGTGATGATCCTATTTGCTCAGGTAGGGCTACATTTGTTTTGACTCCTGTATATTTAGTTTTGTGAGTATTAAAGCAGCGACCCAGTGATTCTTTATTATTATTCCCTCTGATAACACCCCTCCAGCCTCATAAATAACAGTAAAAAGTGAGTCATCGATACTTTGCAGCTTCTTAGCTACAAGGTGTCTGTAAGAGAAGTCAGTGCATTGCCCCGAGGGAGCAGATTAAAGGCAAAATGAGTGTGTTTCTGCTTACTTTCTTGGCTCATTGCTTTATGGATATGTGGGATCTAAGGAATAAATGGTGGTCAGAAAAGAACAAACACATTTATTAGGGCAGTTAGAGAAAGACACTGTTTTGCTGTTTGCCAAGGTCCTTCTGAACAGCTACCAAACGACATGGCCTGCGCAGAGCTGGTTTTGACGAAGCCTCTGGGATGTGTTAAAAAGTAAACCAGAGCAAATCACGTACTGGAAAGCATAACTCAATCAAGGAAAAATGCATGATGAAGGGCGACATGGGCAAGGAAAGCTTTGCCAGAGCTCAGGGTAAATATTTGTATCAGTGTGAAGTGAAAGCTTCACATCGCTGATGTCAAGCAGCTGGAATTTTCATTGTTTATAAACTTTTGTTGTTACAGTTGGATTTTGGCAGAAAAGGTACCAAAGAGGGAACCGTTTCCCAGCAAGAAAGTTTGAGTTTTGATAAAACAGCTTGAGCACATAGGAACGTAAAAATGCAAAAATTGATGGGCCTTTTTGTAGCATCTCTTGTGACCACCAGTTGCTTTGTGATGTGCAGATGACTCATAAAGCAGGAGTTTTTTGTGGGCAAAAAAACAAGGCTGACCACCAGTCTCTTCTCAAGAAGGTGACCAGCAACAGTCAAATTGAGGTTTAAATACTTGCTTTCATAATTACAGCTTTACCTTGTTCCGAGTCCAGAGCTCATTTATCTGCGGAGAACATTGCCAGTGTGAGTCAAATATTTTAATGAGAGAAGTATGACCTACTTGGGGGTTCAACCCAGTTTTTGGGTTCTATCCAGGAGCCTTAAGATAAACTAATGCGCCTTTTCCCCCCACCCCTTACCCTCAGTGCCTTCAACTGCAGTTATGGGCTTGTGCTGCTATATTTTACACCGTGTTTTATTCAGCAAGAATAAAATTTTGAGCATTTTAGAGCTAATCTGTGGTGATATCAATCTGGGGGAAGAATAATTTTATTCTACAAGAAGTACAAGGTTGGTTTTGGTTATTGTTCTCTAGGTTGGGTTCGTTCTTGTAACACAGGAGGGAAGTGATTTATGCAGGAGTTGAGTCACTGTGAGTGGATATTTGTAACACTGGAGGTTCTTGCGATTTGGGTCTTAATCCCAAAAGTTTGTTATGGGGCTGGTGTTTGGCCTTTTTGAAGGCAAATTTGCTGCTGAGAAACATTGAATCCTCCAAAGGAAAAGAGAGAAACTGAGGTTTTTAAAAGCCCATTGGAAGAAAAATAATAAAAAAAGTTTCTTGGGTGAAAGCTGTGAGACTGGTGTTTAGATTCCCAAGTAATGAGTTCCTGAGTTAAAGGAACCTGGGCTCTGCTAGAGAGTTGGATGTGTATGTGAAGTGTATGTGTTTTGTTACATATGTGAAGACACTTCAATTTCAAGAGCTTTATATTTTTGTCAGAGTAAACCAGGGGCTACCGCTGCCAGTGAGAAACAGAGCTCTGCAAGAACCTAACAACATTACCCAGCTGCACTAAGAATAGAAATCAAGCCCCTGCTGGTATAATTAAGAAATCTTCACTTCCAGTCCCTGGGCTTTAGAGACCTGGATCACTAACTAATTCCAATTTAGAGAGCTTTTTTGATAAGAGCTTTTGTAAACTAGGAAATAAGCTGAGAATGAAAACTTTTCAGTGCGAGTATTTTAGCTGCGTGCTCAGCCTGTTCAGTGTTATTTAATGTTTGGTCTGTCCTGGAGGGAAATCAGATATATCAGCATTGAATTGAAGAAATACAGCACACTCATGCTCCTAAGGGTTTTGTAAAAAAAAAAAAAAAAAAAAGGTGGCACTCATCCATGGTCTTGGATCTTACATTTGGAAAAGAGCAGCAATTTCATTCATAAATGTAGGGCCTGGCCATGCAGCCTCATGGCAAAGGAACCTCCTGTGAGAGATGGGTTTGTTTTTTGCGTTTGTTTTTTTTTTTTTTTCCTTAATATATTTCATATATTTTTTTTATTTTTCTTTTTCCCTTTTTTTTTTTTTTTTTTTTTTTTTTTTTTTTTTTTGTAACGTGAACTTCATAGTTGATTCTGATCTCATTTGTAATGTGTGGGAGCTGTGGCAGGGAGTTGCTCTGGTTGACAGTGATGGGAAGGATCAATGTCACCTGTTCTTTCATTCTCCAAACAAGATTAAACATATATTTATCAATATATCCTCTCCACAAATGGGAAGCATTTGTCAAGGATGAAAATCACCAGGAGCTTGACTGACCATCATCTCCTTTTTTTTATATACAAGTAGTTACTCTTGCTTTGTTTTCAGTATAGCTTCTATTCTGCTCATCTCATTCTTGTTTCAGGTTTTATTAATTTCCTTTATTCCTCACCAGTTGGCCACTCCTCCTCCTGCAGTTTCCTTGAAGCAGCAGGCAAATTTGGTGCTACTTCTGTGTGATTCAAACCTCGTAACCCACACATTGCAGGAGGTTTAAAGACACTGGTGAGATCACCCACCCACTCATTACTTATTATTTTATGTATCATGGTGTAACAGGTCAAATATCTGCCTCGTAAAAGTGTGCATGGAGAGGGAAGTGCTGCACAGGAGATGGAACAGAGTATTCCATTTCCAACACTCCCGTTGGCATCCAAACCGCTCACTCTTTCCCACTTGGCTTTGTCACCTAGGATGAAAGAAACCCCTCTGTCATTTGGGAGCTATGTAAATTTTGGACATATTGGACCCATGAAGTGAGATAATAATAATGTTCATTAAAAATTCCTGCAAGATCTGGAGAGTTTTTAAACTCCTTGTCTGATCTTTCACATATGTTGAGCAGATAGGAGGTTTTTGCACAGAATCACAGCACGGGTCAGGCTGGGAGGGACCACTGGTGCCACCTCCCTGCTCCAGCAGGGCCATCCCAGGGCACAGAGCTGTGTCCAGATGGTTCTGGAACATCTCCAACGAGGGAGACTCCACAGCCTCTCTGGTCGCTGCTCAGAGCTTTGTCACTGCACAGGAAAATTCTTCCTCCTGTGCTGGAAGAATTCCTGGGGTCAGTCCCTGCCCACTCCCCTGGGGCCACTGCTGGGTGCCCGGAGCTGAGCCTGGCCCTGCTCAGTCCTGCAGACAGACACAGACAGGGATGAGCTCCCCTCTGAGCCATCTCTTCTCCAGGATGAGCAGAGAGATGCTCCATTCCCTTAATTTCTGTTAGTAGATCATGGTAACACCTAAGAACCTTTTACAAATTAACAAATTAGTGATTCCCCACCTTTTTCTAATGGAAATCTTCCTTTTTTGTCTTGCTCACCTCCTTTCCTCCTTCCATGATTTGATATACCATCTAGTTTGTGTCTTTCCAAACAACATTATGGCAGGAATATGGATGTAGGAATTTCTTTAAAGAAGGGAGCTTCCACTCCTCACCAGACCTGGTGCTATCAGGAGACTGGGTACCAAATGGGGCTCAAGTGATTTGATCCAGCACAGGGGCTTGAGTGGGCATGAATTATCAGAAAGGAGCACAAGGTGCTCAAAGTACCTGTTTATTCTATTTTTGGTGTCTCTGTCACTTAAGACACAGAGCTCCTTGTATAAGGTGCACGCATCAGGTGTAGGGGATGGCAGGAGATCCTGGAGTTGTTCAGGTTGGAAAAGACCTCTCAGATCCAACCATTAGAAAGAGTGAAGGAGCTGCCCAGAAGCTGGACCTCACCTGTTAATATTCTAATCCCTTCTGGGGGAGGTGGAGATGAGTTTTGGCTGCAGCTCTGTCCTGTTTGCCCAGTTGGTGGCATTTCCTCCCCATGGATGTTGTGGGGAGGCTGGCCTTGTACTGGTGCCCTGCCCAGACAGACTCCTGAAGGCCAATGGCTGTGCCTCCAGCTTTTTTTCCCCAGGGATTTCCGTCTCCTTCCTGGGAAAGCTGCATCCCAGGTAATGGGATGGGAGGGACCCTGTGGGCACTAACATCAGAGCTGGAATTTGTGACCAAGGCTTTTTTCTAAGAATATTTTCTTTGATGCCTTTGGAGGCTGGCTACTGCTTTTAAAAGTTGCAACCCCAGTCATGTATGAAGCTTGATTTAATTTGGTGTTTTTGGGGTTTTTTTTTTGGTTTTTTTTGTTTGTTTTTTTTTAAGGAGGGCAAGAGTACAATTTAGACAAACATTTTTAATATATTTTTTTTCCCTAGAATGATAAAACTGCTGCACTGCAATCAAGCTGCAATAAAAATGTGAAATACTGTCAGACGATACGAAGCTGGGGCAAATGCAAGCCAGCGATAGAGATGGAATCCTGAAATAAATTCCAGGAAAAAGCAGGCTATTTACTTTCAAACTACAGAGAGTAAACTAACTTTAAAAGTACTGGCACAACGCATTAGCTTTGGCTATGTACAGGTTCAGCCAAAATAAAAATGCAGCTTGCTTGTGCAGTGAAAACAATTGTTCAAAAAAACTAAAATAGAACTATTAAAAATAAAAATTGAAAAAAAAAAAAAAAAATCGGGAGCAGGCAGCGGAGGGAAGCCAGGGCTGGAGGAGTCAGCTTTGCGAAGGGGACTGTAGGTGGAGCTCGGATCTGCGATTCCTCACTCGGGCTCCACAATGAAGCAATTGTTTGCCCGTCTGCGCTCGGCAATTCCTCCTTCCCCCTCGGTGCTTTTTGGTGGAGGTTGTGTTTATTATTTTCGCGTGTTTATTTTCACGTGTACCTTCGCGCCAGGGCCGTCCGGAGCGCCCGCATCCCCCGTGGATGCGCGGCTATTCCCATGGCATCCGTGGGCTTGGTGGAGCCAAAAAAGCCTTCTGAGGAACACCTAATCCTTGGGCTGCCTCCAAGCACCACAATCTCTCCGCAGAGCTGACATGGGCCACTTGGGACTCTTGAGGGCTTTAGGTGTGTCTCTCTCTGAAGTCAGCCACAGCCAAGCATGAGGCAAATGTGCCCAGACCAAAGAAAATAAATTATGTGGGCTCCAATTTTCAGCAGTTATGAAGTATTAAATTACACATCTGAGGAATTCGCTCGGGGATTAACCCTTTGGAACCTGCACGGAGGGCTCTGGTGGCTCCTCCTGCGGGGATGGAGCTGCCCCGTGTTCCGACGGCACGCGGGTCATTGATCACGGGGCTGGAGTGCTAATTGAAATGTGTGTCGTGATTAATTGTTAACACATAAAAGGCAGAGTTGGAACATGTGGAAGAGAGACCTGGTACCTGTGCAAAGGCTGTGGGGGGTGAAGAAGCAGCTCTGGGTTTTGCCACTTCTTGGGCACGTCCCAAAAATGTCCTGAGTGCCACCAAACTTTTAAAAATAACTATAAAGTTTTAGCTTTAGTTTTAGAGCCACAAGTGCAACTTCCGACATTAGCAGGCACTCCAGCACAATTAACGTGGCCTCTGGAGCTGCCTCTTCATTCAGGTTTTGGAGAAGTGCTCGTGAGCTGCTGCAATTCTGCTGAATTTCTTGCTGAAAAGGCATCAGCTCTCGGTAAGAGATACAAAAAGTACAGCCTGCCCTTCCTCCCTCAAGTATTTCTGGTTCCCCACAACCATCTATAACATGAAATATCTGGTACGTTGTGTTGCTGAAACTTAGAGGTATAAACCCCACACTGGAAAAACAAAGGGCTAATTTATTTTTTATACTAGAGGGTTTTTAAAGGTATTTTCTTAAGCAAATAATTAGCCCATGGAAGCGATAGTGATAAACAAATAGACAATTATTCAGAAGGAGGCTTTGGGCTTGTTCCCCCCACTCCTCTCTTAGTGGACTAATTAAGGTTTGTGGTCTTCTTGCAAACCCATCTGAAACTAAATTTTGTAATAACTCCAGGAAGCTGCTCTGGCGGTGAGTTCACTGAAGATGCACCCTTGCTGCTGCCTCCTGGCACATGCAGCTTTCCATGGATAAAAATCACTTTTTGCAGTCATTACACATTTTACTTTTAATTTTTTTTTAAACCTTAGGAGGACCTGATCCTCAAAACTGTGGAAAAACAACATTTTGTCAGTATGTAAAGGAAATCTGGGAGATAGCATTTAATCTCCAGAGGCAAGTTAGGATAATTCCTCCTGCTGGTCCCTGCCCTGCCTTGCTGGGGCCGTGGGATGCTGCACGATGGCCCTCTCCTAGAAGGGACACACTGTGGGGCTCATGGACCATGAGGACGCTGGGCTGGCCACACAGGAGCTGGAAGTGGAATGAAAGGGACACACAAAAAATTTGGAGGTCGCTTCTGAGGTCTCAGGGAATGCTGTGGCCCTGCTGCCTGTAACCTCTGTGGCAGGATGGAAATGACAATGACCCTGTAAGATTTTTGGGCTTGCAAAACGCCGTATGTATCATTAAACTGCTTTTATGCCTCACGTACCTCTTAGAGATGACATGTTTACGTGGCTTGTATTACAGATTAATATCTCTCTGGCCTGAGAGTGTCTTTCCAAACTCCCTTATTTCTCATTTCCCGTCCTCAATGACATAATAGATTTAAAGTGCAAGGTAATTTTCCACCTCTGTATTTTTAGCAAGGTTTTCTCTAAAGAATAGACCCAGTGTTTGAGGGGGTGGCAGCTGTAAGCATCAGTAAAAGATGTAAGTTGTAGAAGATAAGGCATGGAGGAGGTATAAATACTATTTCTGTGTATATTGAAAACGGCTTCAAAAGTGAGGATATGTTTCTTTTATAGCAGTATATTCTCCTTAAAGCCTGCTGTAGTAGGGAATGAATCAGGGCCTGCATGTGTGTGTAGGGGTTTTCCTTTTTTTTTATTTTTTTAGGGATCACTTATTTTTTGATGTTCCTTTCAGCAGTGTTACAGTTTTCCAAGAGTTTCCAAAAACAACTTAGTAGGTTCAGTGTTCTGAGTACATTTTTTTCCCTGATATGTGGCATTAAAATTCATGTGAAGTGGGAATATTTGAAAGTAAAGAAAAGGAAGTACAGTCCTGAATTGATACCATGAAAAAAGTGAGTCTCTTCTACATGCACAAGCCAATGGGCAGCAAGAATAAATGACTGGTTTAATGACTTTATAGATAGTTTTAAAAGCTTTTTGGCCAAAACTTGGTAGAGAAGTTTTCCTATAGCTATTTTTGAGGCACATGGGTTTTGATTAATAACTCTCAGTCCAGTTTCTCCTGTCTTTGGACCACATTGTAGGAGGCTGCTCTACACAAGCAACCCCTACACAATCTTTTTTTTTTTTTTTCTGGGGTATCAAGAAGATTTTGGGTCAGTGTGGGAGCTCTGTCAGAGCTCAGTGCCCAGCCAGGATGGCTGGGGGTGCTGCCCAATGCCAGATTTGTCAAGGCACACAAATCTTGTGTTATTTCTTGTAGTTCAGCAGTCCAGGATAACATACACATTAAATCTAGGTCCTTGTTTGCACCCCTAAACATCACCAAATTGGAATTCACCCTTAAAAACCCAGAGAGTGCAGGAAATTTGACTTGTTATGCTTTATTGGAGAAAGATCTGCTTGTGGGAGCAATTTGTTTAAATCTTTTGTAACCCCCTTGCTTTCCACGTGGGGATCAGGTGAGAGGGTCGTGGATATGTGACACTGTTGACATCAAAAATACGACAGTGGAGTCATCATTGCTTTTAGGATCAAACACAAGGCGTTTCTGGAATGTATGAAAATCTGGGGGTTTTGTCTGCTGAAGAGAAAAGAGGATTTGGGAAGTGTGGAATAGAGCTCTGTGCAAGGGCTTTAATGCAGATTAGAACACCAAAGCATTTTGGCACGTTTGGGTCTGTGCCAGAGCATCGCTGGGATGAGGCCAGATGAAAAACCTGCATGTGTAGAGTCCCTTCCCAGCATCCCTAGTTTGATGGTGCTTAGGTGGCTGGATTAGTTCCAGCTTTAGGGCAAGCTGGTATTCCCACGTTCTGGTGTGAGGACCTGGAACACGTGGATTTTCTAGCTTACACGTTTAAGAGACTCGGGAGATTTTCTGAAGCTTTCCCGAGCTCCACTTTTGAACCTAATCAAGCTCTTTTGTGGAATTTAGAGTCAAGTGGAAAGTGCAAAAACTGGATTGTGATCAAGGAAATGCAACGAGCACTTGAACTGGGAGGTAAGGAGTAAGGTGCCTCCTGTGACTTACGAGATCCAAAACAGCACTGAGGATATTCTCTCTCCTGTTCTAAGAAACCAGATCCAAGTGCTTTCTTTGCTCTGTTCCCTTTGTAAAGTAGCTATGAGGAAAATTACAGATAAGTCTCAGCCAGAAAATCCATCTGGTATGAGAAGAAGGGGCCAAAGAACAGCTCTTTGAACACTCAAGGCTGCCTTCTGTCTTGACTAAGCTGTCTCCTGCCCAGTGGTGGGATCTCCCATCCCCTTTGACTCTTCTCATCAGTTGTATTTTGCATGAGAGTAGTGGAGGTGCTGTGGGAAAACCGTTCTTCAGATTCTGAAGATTTAGCACGATGTTTGTGGCCCTTGCGGAGGTGTCCTGCCCATTTCTCTCCCCAAGGTTCTCTTGGATCAGGTTGTGTCAGGGATCATTGGTATTAAAGTCTGGGGGCCAGGGGAGACTCCTTGGCAGGTCTGTTCTTTCAGCTGATGCTTTTGTCCACAGCTGGTTCCAAATTTTATACCCACCCAAAAAAATTTGACAGTCACTTTGGTTCACAATTTTCGGCCAAACTCGGGACAGAAGAAACCAGGGGATTTTGCTGAATTTTGTGTTCAAACCATGAGAAAAAAAATAGAAGTTAGTTGAAGTGAAGAGACTGTTTTGAAACTCTAAAGCTGAGGGGTTTCTTTCTTGCTTGGTGGAAGATAATTTTCAGTTTCTGTGCATTTATTTAAAGACAGGTTCACACTTGCTAAGTCTGCATGTCCTTTTTTCTGAACAAAGCAGGATATGGCTGAGCTATTTCCCACCTCTAGCCTGTGGCTTCAGCTGAAATGTTGGCAGGGGGTAGAGCAGAGAGGGACCTGATCCCTCCTGGGACATGCTCAGGAATTCCCTGCAGCCTCTCCAGCCCTTTGATTGCTGAAGTGGATGGAGTTCCGTGCTTGGGATGACAACAGTTCCAGGTGGCAATATACAAGTGACTTATTTCCCAAGCCTGCACTCTGCAGTGGCAGTCACCTCTAATTAAATAGTTACAAGAAGTTGCTTTCAGGCATTTTCAGGGCAGCAAGAAAAAAACTTGCTCAAAGGTAGGATCAGGCACAGCTGCAACAACATCTCCCTGAGGGCATCTAATGTGCATGGAGTAGAATTTGAGGGTTGTGTCTACAGAGGTTTAAATCTCTCCTTTAGCTTTGCTACAACCCAGCTGGGAAGGCGATTATTCCAATTCTTACACAGCCACTAATGCATGCACAAGTTGCAGTAGGATTATCTCCAGGACTTTTATTATTTTCTCTCCTCTGCTTTGCAGGGAAAAGGTCTTACACTGGTGTCACCCAGAAGCTGGTGGTACTTGTTCTCCAAATGGACTTTTTGCTGTGCGGCTGATGGAATCAAGGGCTGCCAAGGCATTTGTGTATTGGAGATGCTCCACCTACCCTTGGGAAGGCTGAGAGAACAGGGTTTATTCAGTTTGGGGTAAGCTAATTGTGGTCTTTCAGTCCATGAAGGAGCCAACAAGAAAGATGCAGAGAGATTGTTTACGAGGGCATGGAGTGCCAGGACATGGGGAATGGTCTCAAACTGAGAACAGGGTTAGATTTAGAAAAATTCCACCCTGTGAGGCTGCTGAGGTCCTTGCACAGGGGCCCCAGAGAAGCTATGGCTGTCCCTGGATCCCTGTAAGTGTTCAAGGCCAGGTTGGACAGGACTTGGAGCAACCTGGGATAGTGGAAGGTGTCCCTGCAGTGGCAAGGGATGGAATGGGATGATTTTTAAGGTCCCTTCCAACTCAAACCATCCTGGGATTCTGTGACACAGGTGATGCCAGCTGTAGGAAATGCAGCTGGAATCTGCAATTCTGGCCTCAATCTGAGCATGTCCATCTGTTACTGTGAGTAGAATCATAGAATCCCAGAATGGTTTGGGTTACAAGGGAGCTTAAATAAGGCTCATCTTGTTCCAACCCCTCTGCTGCAGGCGGGGACACCTTCCACTACACCAGGCTGCTCAAAATGGGAATGGGGATCCAACGTGGCCCAGAACACCTCCAGGGATGAGGCAGCCACAGCCTTTCCTGGATTCTTCTTTCAGCACCTCAGCCAGGAGGAGGAGCTTGTGTTTCTGATAAGAGGAGATGCCAGGTTACCTGTACTGAGCACTGTAACTGAGAATGGGTGTGGGCGTTTACGCACAGTGTGACACCAATGTTTTGCTCAGCAGAGGGGTGCACAGAGCTCCAGCAGCTCCTCCTTGGGCACAGACCTGGCTCCAGGCAGGGCCCAGCTCCGGGAAGGCTCCGTGTGTTCGCGCAGCTGTGGCAGCGGCTGACGGCAGCGAGGTGCGAAGGCCGCTCGTGCTGCTCGCCCTGCCTGGCTCCACACCCTCCATCCCTTCTGTGACAGCTCTGCTCACCCCCTGCAGCGACAGCAGGTCCTGCTTGAAACCATTTCAGAGCCACAGATGACACAGGGAATCAGGCAGCTGACATTTGCAGGGAGATGGGAATGATTCACTGTTCTCCAAGATGCGCTGCTCAGGGAGACCCCCGCTGCTGTTGCTGTTCGTGCTGAGGACTTGTTTTATTTTTTTCTGTCCTAGGTGCTGTGGAGTATTGTATTGTATTTTGGCAGATTGATTATAGCTTGAAAAATATCTCCTTGGCCTTTTTGGTGAGGGTGCAGTGGTGCTCTTGGTGTGACAGTGTGCCTGGGATTTGGGTCATGGCTGTTTTGTTAACTCTGTGCTAACAGGGGAGTAGTGTGAAGGCAAGCTCTCTGCCCAAGGGAGACAGTGGATTTAGGAGCCAGAGTGAGCCAGGGGATAAAAAACCTGCCTTGCACAGTTCCTGTGCTTGTCCCTTCATGTCCCTGGCCCACGGCAAGTCCCTTTGGAATCATGAAGGGACAACTTCCTTTCCTTGCCCTCTCTGGCCTCGTGTTGGAGGCAGCAGCGATGCTGGGCTGTGCCTGCATGGGTGGAGTCAGGAGAGATGTCAGATGGGGAGTCTGACCAGATGAAAGAGTCACAGGACTGTTACTTGTGTATTTCCACGTTTATTTGTTGTTTTTTACAAATGAGAGGTGGAGCTGGTGTCAGAGGATGAGGCTCTGGAGAGGTTGTTAGACCCACGTAAAGGATGGGGACCTGGGTAAAAGGTATGCTGTGTGCAAACAAAGCCCATGTCCTTGGGAAGTATCAATAGCTGCTCTCTCTCTCTCCTCTGAGTTATTTTAATTAGGCTAATTAGCAGTTAAATTAATTTTGGGTGCTGTGCATCCCCTTCTCACGCTCATGGATCTCACCAGGCCCAAAGCACACACAAAAGGCTGCGAAGGTGATGTTACTCCAAGGCTTTGAACTGTCTTAACAATGCCAAGGAGATAATTTTGCTCAGTAAATGCTGCTTTTCCACCTCCTCAGAAATCCAGAGGATTCAATAACAAACATGCTACAACAACGGATAACCAAACCCCTGCCACAACAACCTAAGTGCTGTGAAATACCAATAAATAAGTTGAGAAAGAAAGAGCTGATGTTGTAATCATTGGGAAGTACCTACAGATTGCAGCCCATGGAGTTGTTTTTCTTTTGCTTTGGTGCCTTTCACAGCATTGTCCTGCCATGGTTTATTTCAAGGAAAATGGCTTTATTGACATTGGACTGGGACCATTGCCTATTTTGAGAAGAGACTGGGGAGAGGATCAGAGGTGGTAATTCCTTACACTAAGTTTCATCCCATGAGTTCTTTGCACAAGCAAAACAAAACCTGAATGAAAAATACTTTCTTTTAATTCTACGCTATTTTAGTTTTGCGTTGCTGGGTTTTTTGTTCGGCGTTTTAAACAGAAGGAAGATCAGTTATTATTAAAAAAAAAATCTATATCATTGAAATGAAGGTATATAAGGAAGAAGAGAATCATGAGGTGGCACACAGAGCTCCTCCACCCAAATGCAGAGCTTTGCTTGTCACAAGCTCTGTGTAAGAAGATCTTGAAACTTTCCACAGTGCAGGAATTTGCTGTCCTGCCTGCAGCCCATGGCTCTCCTGGGACAGAGGCCCCTGCACACTCCCTCAGGAATCTCCATGCCTGCTGGAGTGGCCCTTTTCTCAGTTGCAAACCACACTGGGTTTAAAAGCAAAACTTGTACCATATCAGGTTTTTAAGAACAGGGCTCATTTAAAAAAAGACAGAGTTTCTTTAAGGTTTCTTTAACCCCATTAACACAGCTGTTAAGAACATAACCACCAGACTGTGTTTATTTTTTTGTGGGAATTCTTGGCAATCACTCAGGGGATGCTATTTCCCCCCTCTTATTTGCTTCTCCCTCCACTAGAGGCAGAAATTCAGCTTTTGCTCTATTGAAGAGAGTCGGAGAGCTGCCATCAGGGCTCTGTGCCCAAGTCATAGGCAAGCAAAAACTCTCTGGTTGCTTGGTGATAAAATGCCCAAAACAGGGGTTCCTGAACCTTTCATAGGCTGTTTCCTCTGACTGAATGGACAGGTTTGGTTTTTAGGGTCTGAGGACCAGGATGCCTGACTGATCTGGCCTATTATTGCATCATATACAGTTATCACAGGATGGTTTGGTTGGAAAAGACCTCAAAGCCCAAAGACCAGTCCCACCCCTGCCATGGGCAAGACTTTCCACTGTCCCAGGCTGCTCCAAGCTCCATCCAACCTGGCCTTGGGTATTTCCAGGGATCCAGGGGCAGCCACAGCTTCTCTGGCCTCACCACCCTCACAGGGAAGATTTTTTTTCTCAATATCTAATCTAGATCTCTTTATGTATGTATCCTTTATATATGTGTCCTCCTCCTAAGCTGTGACACAAAATATTTGTCCAAACATTAACGTGGCCTTCTCTCCCCACTTTCCTGTTAAGTCAAATGAGAGTTTGTTGGGTCTTTTGCTGAATTTCTGGCAGGTGCTCACATGAATCTCAACAGACTGAAAGCCATGTGTAAAACCCTTCCATCTGTCTCTGGGGGTAGAACAGGACATGCCCAGAGAGTAAAAAAGAATAACTCTTAATCAATAAAAATCTTTCTAGTGATTTTTCTGTATCTAGAAGTTAATTTTCAAAATGTCTCAATACTCTCCTTCACCTTGACAACCTCATCTTTCACTGGTTTTGACTTCAGTCACTGTTACAAGCTAGAACTGAAAGCAAAATCATTTATTCTGTTTTCCCCTCTTTTTAAAAAAGTCTTCTATACTGGGTAGACAGTAACACTGACTTGTAAATTTGTTATTTTTTCTATCAAGATGTTTCTTGTGCTTTTTAACATGGAAAATGACCATATTTCTGAAATTTAATGCACAGTGTTTGCTTACTCAGTGAAAAGAGCCTAATCTAAAGATGGATCATTGGAAAATAAGTATTAAAAATATTGGATACTCTTAAATTTTTGACACCTGAGGAGAGTTTGTTAAGAATCGGGCTAAATGTGGTCTAAAGTCCATTATTTCCTATAAAAGTTTCTTACATCAAAGAGAGTGAACAATCCCAACTTTATAAAATGTGATAGAAATATTTTTACTATGATTATTTAAGGTCAGCTCTTAGAGTAAGTGTGGGAGGGAAATGAGCTTAATCATCAGATTAAATCTAATCTTCAGCTCGAAATTTAATGTAACTGAAGATGAAATTATTTTATATATTATCATGAGATTGTGAATAGTTAGAATGTTGTCCCCTGCTTGGAGAAGGAACAGTGCTCTGCAAAGGTTGGGTTCTGCTCTGTTTCCTCTTCCTAACCAGGTGCTGGGCATGTTTTGCAGCTTGTGCTGCTCCTTTGATTCCCAGTGTGGGTTTAGGGCTGCTGTGCAAAGTTAGGCTCAGTTGTCTATTGCAGTTTGAACTTGGGAAATGAAAGACTTTTTAACCTTAGAGGCACAGTGATGAATTAATGGTGCTGTTTTCACCTTCAAATGGCACAACTGCACGGGAAGCAGGCTGTCCATGGGCCTCTGTGTCCTGCAGAGGTGGTGGCGCCTGGAATCGCAGCTCAAGGAGCAATCTTGGGAGGAACTGTCTGAGAGGTTCAAAAGGGCCAGTCAGTTAATTCATTCCATCCCTGTGGATCAGGAGAAAGGTGATAAAATCACTGCTCTTTACAGCTGATGGTCCTGTACTGAATAAATTTATTTTAAGCATTCAGCCACGCCTTCACCCACATGGTTGCTGTTGGGATCATAAACTCTGTGTCGCGCCGGCACCTTGAACCTGTGACTTACAGGAATAAGGAAGGCACTTTTCATTTTTTTAAGCCTGAAAGCACTGAATCCTACACGTGCATCCCAAGCTGTTCTTCCCTCCTCCTGGTATTCCTCCGACTATCTTGCCTCGTTTCCCGCTCGCTGTTTTGTTAACGGTGGTGCTCCGATGGCTCGCGTTTTATGTCCACGCAGTTCTGGTGTTCCCTTACCATATGGTCATCCTGATGTTGCCATTTGCCTCAATCATCCTTTTTGTAGCTGCTTGAACATCTTAATTGATCTCCTGAGCTATGTTAAAGATTTATAACAGACGTCGGTGTAATTCATTTCGCGAGCACGTAACCGCGCCTTTCCGTCTGATTGGATGTCCACACCTCTCCCTCATAAAAATGCACAAAAAGCTGGGCCTTGTGTCTCTGTGGTAAAATAATGGACGTCTTGAAGGATATTAGGAACCTTGTACCACTCTACTTCAGCCAAAAGGATAAGCTGTGGCCCCTCAGTTGGTGCTAATAAGGTGTTCTCTGCTCCCTCTTAAACAATACCTCAAACTGGAGAACTTTTCCTTTCTCCACTAGTAGCAGAGATGGTGAAACTTTGTTTTTTGAGTAAGATTCAAAGCCGTGCGTTGATAATATTGTTAAGCTGAAGTGCATATATCAGAGTGGTGATGGTGCCAGGAACTGCTTTTGGCCAGGCCTGTGTTTCTTAGTATATGCGGCAGAGGCATGTGCAATTAATGATGTTGGCAAAAGGAGCACTGCAGGAAGAGCACACGAAATTAGAGGTTTGATGGTTTCTGCAAAGTACTGTGCCCATCTTTTCATGCAGAAAATGAGTAAACCATTACTCCACATATGATTGGAGCAGAACAGAGCACTTTTTGATGGGGTTTGTCAGAGAGCATTCAGAAGAAGCGGTATATTAGAAGATAAATTTCATCACCCAGTTAAGAAAATATGTCTAAGGGTAGATAGGGAAAAGATAGGGCACGTCCTTTGTGCCATTAGAGGGGTGGATTTTTGACTATAAATGAGAGCCGAGTCTGTCTGATGAAGAATTTTCATCAGGATATCCAACTATAGTGTGATTGTTGAAAATTATCTTTGGCCAGATGCTTTTCTAAAGAGTTGTATCCTTTGTGACTTCCTTTCTTACCTGTGCCACTGAAAGTGGGCTAAAACCTTTATTTTCCTCCAGCTTTTTTTTGATTAGAAGGTGCCAATCTGGTACCAGATTTTGCACTGGTTTGGTAGAACCTCTGTATCAGACTTTACTGTGCACTGGCCAAACACTCAGCAAAGCAAGTTGAGTGAAGAGTTTGTCTTGCAGAAATTTTTAGTGGATGTGTGCAACGCATTTACTTCACTGTTCCTTTGCTAAGTGTCTCTCACTCCCTTCTCTTTGTGGCAGTAACGTATTTGAACATTACTTTGTGTCCATGCAGGTAGTTGGTATTTGTTCAATTTGAGTTTTTTTCCCCCCCCTGTTTTGTGATGTCACCAGCTGAAGATTTCTAACAGTAGTTTCTTTCTCATTGGTGGTATCTGTTCTAGGCTGAACCACTTCTGGTCTCAAATGTTTTGTATTTCTGTTTGGAAACCGAGGTCCATTTAGTGGGAAAATCAAAGTACTCCAAAGCTTTGTGTGGTGTATGAAATTGGGATGAAACACCTGTGTTTCAATTCTTTCCCCTGTAAAAAGAAAAAAAAACTCTACATATTAAATTAATAATGTTAAAATATTAAGTTAGACTTGGTGGTAAAGTCTGAAGACAATTAATCTTCCTTACGTATTTCAATAATCTTAAAAGCTGTATCAAGTTTGGTATTTTTAAACTTTTTTTCCCCAAGAGATGGATTGAGCCTTTGGTCTTAGGTCTTCCTCCTGTAGCATGGTTGCAATGAACCTTCCAAGGTTGGGAGAATCTCTTTTTCTGAGCAGAACAGAGTAACTTATGGTGTATCTTTGAGATACTTGTTGCTGTTTTTCTCCACTTAGATATACTTTAATTTTTAGATGTTTGGGGAGTTTAAAAGCAAAAGTGACATGATCAGATAAAATCATTTAATAAGAGCAGATCTTTCTTAATTATAGGACAGCCAAGAGATTACCTCTGATTCTTCAGTTCTGTTCCTCCTCATCTCTCCAAATAACTTTCCATAGTGTGTGGCTGTTCCTTTGGGGATGGAAACAGTGAATTTATTGCCTGGATAGTTATATTGGAAAGGTCCAACTTTAACTCAAGGAAAGTGTTTCATAGTTGACCAAAGTCTTTATATTCTGCTTGGAAATACTGCAGAAAAATCTTCCCCATTTTTGTTTCAAATAAACCTTATGAGGTAAATATGGGGAAAAAAAAAACCCCATAAAACCCCCCAAACTCAGAGTGTCATTAAAATCATGGAAGAAAGCAAGCAATAAATGTGTGCGCTTACCTTGGCAGTAAATTTTGATGATGTGCTGTCCATCACTTCTGCCTCCTCTGAGGAAGCTGCCTGTGGGACTGGCAGCTGAACAGGGATCCTTGGAAGCAGAGCGAGCCCTCGCACCAGGCCTGCGTTTGTACATAGCACTGGAACAGCTGGTTTGGATTTTAAAAATTCTGCTTTTATTAGAACACTGACTCTTGTTTATCGTTATTGATTTTATTGGGTTATTATTGACTGACTGCACCCCATGGGCCTATTAGTGAAGTGCTAGTAAAGCATTAAAGGAAGACTTGGGCTTTTCTGTGCTTTGTACTTACAACATTTGCTTTCATCGTGACTTTTAGCTGGCTGCCTAACTACAAACATGGGCAGCCTCACCCACCAGAGACTGAAAGGACGACAAGAAAGCAAAGAATTTTCTATTTTTTTCAATCTTTAGAAGAACAAAACAAAGTTTTGAGGTTATTTACTGTTTTGTTTGATTAATTCTCAGGGAAATGTTTACATCTTTCTTGTCTCCCTAAGACTTCTGGCTAATATTAGAAATAGAACAAACTCATCAGTCTTACTCAAAAAATAAAAGTTATTGCAGATTCTTTTTATTATTATATGCTATTTGATCTTTTCTTGGTGGAAAGGGAAATTTATTTTCTTATTAATATGAATCAAATGATACATGATATTCAGTTTAAGCCAGATCAGAGTTGGGTGAACTCTGACTGGTTGTATATCAAAATCTAGAGGCCATCCTCAGGAAATTTTAGGTATCATTGACTCTCTCCTAAAACAATGTGTCTTCTCATAGTGCTGTAATCTCTGGATGCTCTCACTGATCCAATATTCTTTTTCCTGTCTCTTTAGTGTTATTTTTCTCTTCCCTGCTCCATAAAAATGAAGTAATCACCTTTTTCCAGTGCACCCCAGTAAAGGGTTATGGGCTGGCCTCACTGAGCTGTACCAGCACCAGGGGAAGAAGCATTAAGCAAATATTCATTGTCTTATTTGTGAAGATCCCATTCCAGGAAGTATCCAAGGCCAGGTTGGATGACGTTTGGAGCACCCTGGGGTATTGGAAGGTGTCCCTTCCCCTGGCAGGGGGTGGGATGAGGTGATCTTTGATGTCCTTTCCAACCCAAACCATTCCATGACATTGTGATTTAGGAAATACTGGAATAATTTGTGTCGTGAATTATATGTGAGGGGAAAATTTTCACCAAAATGGCCCCTTATGAAACTAAGAAATCTGAGAACAACTTCCTTTTGGATGAGGAGAAAAGGAGGGGATAATAGAGGAGAAACAAAGGGGTCCTGAAGAAAGGAAACGGTAGAAGTGTCCTGGCGTTTGATCATGGTGAATGCTCATACTCCACATGGAAACAAGAGTTTATGTTCCCAAAACTGCAAGCAGACAATCAGATTGCGATGGCAAAGAGGTCTCAAACAGGTTCACTTTGCTATTAACGGTAGCCTGTTGCTGCCTCTGACTGGTAAAAATGTGTTACAGGATAACATAAATGGGATCAAAATGACAGTCTTCTGCTCCTCTCTAAGAGCAACAAAGTCACTGCAGATTAATTATGAAAGTCATATTTTTCTCTGTCAAATCTACTGCTGTGAGTAGTAATAGCTTCTCCTGAAAGCTGTCACGAAGTAAAAACAGTGACAGAGATGTCTTTGCGGCATAATGTCAAGCTGAACTGGTGGGCAAACTTTATTCTGAACGTGAACCGTGCATTTTTGGGGTTGTGATAAGAAAACAGCATCTGGCATTGGATAGATAGATAGGGGTAAGCTATAGAAATGGTCACATATCCATAGGTTTTAAAGCTGACAATTAAACAGATTTGCTGCCTTGTCTCGGAAATAATCCACCAAGTTTATATTTGTATTTACTTACCTTTGCTGAGAACTTTGAGGATGGAAAGGGTCGCAACAGAAAAGAAGTGCTGAAAATCAGCTTGGGGTCTGAACTTTATGTAGGAGGAAAACTTACCTTAGGATTGTAAATCTAAATATAGGTTTGTATTTCAAAATGATCGTAATTCAGGTTCAGCTCACAGAGGAGTCTCTTGGCCACTTCCAGCCAATCCAGTGTGTGAATGTGCCATTAAATGCAGGAAGAACCCTGGGAACTTTCTTCAGATGCAAACACATTTTATTTTAAAAGCCTTTATTTTAGTTTTGCCTTTGAGCTCCACGATGGGTGCAGCAGACAGCAGCCAGGCATCACCAGTTACTGTTTAATTTGCTGGTACAATCAAACAGTGAGATGCTCTCACAATTGACTGTGCCCACAATTTTGTGCTTGACTGCAGGTGCAAAATCGAGGATGCAAAATCAGAACACAACTTGATGATTGCTTAAAAATTTGGTTCATTCCTGTTCAAAAATCTTTAACTGCTATTTGTCACACAAAATAAAACATTTTGGATTTTTTTTCATTTGGAATTGGAGTAGTTCACCAAAATTTAGTTTGAGTAAAAAAATCCACCTGCAAGCAGCTACCATATTTGTACTGTATTTTTTAATGGAAATAAAAAATTATAGTGCTGTAAGTAAAGTGTTTTTATAGCCTTTTTCTAGCTTACTCCCCCCCAAAAAAATTAATTTATCCACTTATCCCAGGTAAATTAGTGTTTGAACTGTTCTATTTTAAAGTTTTTTTTTTTTACACAGTACACAAATACTGTTCAAAAACTCGTATCATAGAAATAAACATTCAGAAAGTTATTTTTAACACTCGTCACCCCAGAAAGCTACACATACTATGAAAAATTGGGTGCTGTATTTTTATCTCACGAAATATGCATCTTAAAAATTGTTTTGATGATGCTTAGACAGAAATATTGTGTTGTTCAGTAGCAGCAGCATTACACATTGACTCGTGTGAAATACAGAACTCTTGTGATAGTTATGTATTTGGCCAAATTTGGCAAAACAATACCTCTGGGTTAGCCAAGTAACACAATTCAGGGACTGCTTCCTTATACATGATTGAAGTGCTTAATATTGTTATTATTTCATGGATGTCAAATGTTCTGACAACAGATCAAATGGTACAATTTAGGTTTATGGAGCTAATTAATTATTTCTGGATAGTAGTTAGTTGGATTTCCCAACTAGTCTACTTCAGAAAATGAGTTGATATTCAGAGAAATGCTTTTACTGTCACAGACTTAGATTTATGTTGCATTTTTGATAACTATAAAAATCACAATACATTTCTGTAGCAATATTTTGCTTTCTTTAGTGAAACTGAAACCGATTTGTTGATCTACCTCTCTTCATTCATGTGCAATTCACAGCCCCTCCTTTTTGCTGAGGGACATCTCTGCCTGTACTGTTGGAAGATTGACCAGGGATAGTTGGGGGGAATGAATTTCTCAGTTTTGTGCTCAGTATCACAATGGGACGATGTAGGGGAATGCTTGGTGTAAGTCAAAAACCAGAAAGAGAAGGTGGTGTTTGTCTATTTGGGTTGTGCTTTGTTTTGCTTTTTGTATAATTCTACCCAAAATATTAATTTTTATTTTTTCTTACATTTGGGGGATTGTTTTGTAGAAAGGGTGGTATTTCTCTATCCCAATATTCCTCTGTGTCTAAAGGAAGTCTGGATCTGCACTTTGAGGGTTCTCAGAAATGTTTTGCAGTGACAATCAGAGTTTGTAGGACATGACCAGTGAACGGAATCATCTCAAGAATCCTTCAAGCACCCTGTTGTTTCCATGTTTCCACCTTCCCAGAGCCCAATATTCTTCTTTATCCCTGCTCTTCTGCAGGCACCTGGGTTAGAGTGGAACTCTTGAGCATTGTCTTACTCCTTTTCTGTTCATGCTTTTTTCCTCTGCTCTTACTGCTACCTCTTCCAAGACTGTTGGAATATTTAATGGGCACTGCAAGCCTGTTTTAATAATTGTTCCTCACTAAAGAACAACCAACCAATCCAACAGAAAAGGTGCAGGGGAATTTGGATAGGGAGGGGGAGTTCCACTTTGTTTTTGCTTTCCTTCCTTTATATCATCACATTTCCTTTACCTGTTCTCCACCCCATTTCCTTTTCCCAGTCCTTTCCTCCCTGCTGTTCTTTCCTTGCTCCTTTATTAATTCATCTTCCTTGCATTATGCTCCTACTCACTCCTCTCTAGCCCTTGCCAGTTTTTAACAGTCCATGATTTCAGATGGAAAATCTGTCGCCAGGGCCCCTCCTCCAGGAGCATTAATGGCCACTCTGGAAATCCTGCCCTGCCCTCCGTCATCTCATTCCAGACACTGAGGGGGCAGACGAAACAGATGGTTGGCACAGGGCTGGATGATTCACTGCTTGAAATCATGGTGCAACATTGCTGAAATTGGTGAGGGAGAAGGAGGTCTGACATTTGACAGAGCCGTGTAAAAATTGCCTGATCCAGGCAAAGTTCAGACTAATCACTTGACTGTTATTTTCCAGATGCACTGATCATATGACTGTAATTGTAAAGATTATATTGACAGTGCACCGTTTCCCAAACATGCTGCACTCATTCTTAACAAAATGATTCTCCCTTGGGATGCTCAGGTCAGGCTGCTGTG
This sequence comes from Motacilla alba alba, assembly GCF_015832195.1. Classification (NCBI taxonomy): domain Eukaryota; kingdom Metazoa; phylum Chordata; class Aves; order Passeriformes; family Motacillidae; genus Motacilla; species Motacilla alba. The sequence continues at coordinate 2,987,656 of NC_052022.1, forward strand.
GGGAATTGTGTGTTGCCATTTATTCATCCTTGAATTTTCTTTTCATTTTTTTTCCTTGAGTGGGTTCATTCTTCTACTTTTTGGTTGCAGGAAGTTGTAAGTTTTCAGGTACACAGTCAATAAAACTGAACAATAAATTTGAGCGCTTCCTTTCAGGGAGGTTTCTTTATCAATTGGAGTAAAGTGACAAGATTTAAATGTGAAAAACAAAGAAGGAACATAAATAAGCAAGGAAAATTGGAAGGCGTCAGCTTTTCAGTGTGTGTCTGATGAAAGTTGAATATCCATTTATAACGTAGTCATAGAAATAGATTTTTATGAAGATGGTAGGACCCTGGTGGAATTGAGGCAAGTATAGGATCATGTGTATTCTCTGGATAGTGTTTACAGTTAAAATTGTGGAAATAACCCTGGCATCAAAATTTCACTGATTCTTCATAAGTAGATACTTGCTGTTGTCCATTTTGGGTGTCCTCTTCAAAACAATCACTTTGGACTGAGCCACTTTGAAGCAGAGCAGGAAATTTCCCATAAAACCTTTCAATCAGTGAAGGGACAATGATCTTGAGCATCTTGGTGGAAATTTCTGCAACCACAATGAAACCTGAACTCTTAACTGCATGAGTTGAAAAAGGGCTTGAGGCATAGAAAAAAAAGAGAAGGAAAAAAAGGTAAATTTTAGATAAGCAGTTACAGTTTGGGTGCTCCTGAGAAACTCCAAACCCTTGCTCAGCCCTGATGTCATTTGAAATGTCTAAGAATCGAGCTTAGTGAAGTTGCTTATAATTAGTCTTGCTAATTTTTATGAATTTTGGGGAGAGCTTCCCAAATGTTCTCGGCCTTCTGCTGCTCCTATTGCTCTAAGCATGGCTGCGAATCTCGCTGCTTATTTAGATGTCAAAGTGGTAGCTGAAATACCCTTAAGTGTCAGTGTGGTTTCTGTTTAACACGCTTGAAAATTGGGCCTTTGTTCACTTAAATCTGGTGCTGAAGAAGGAGAGAAGAGGTGGAAGAACTTCATTTGCAATTTTCAGTTGATTTTTTTGAATTCTGTGGGTGAGAGTTATAACCATGGTGGTTATGGGTAAGGGTGTTAAAGAATGGCCAAAGCCCTAGATCATCTGTGTTTTTCCAGCTGAAAAGCTGATTCTATTGTCTCACATAAAATTAGCACCTGGAGAGCTTCAAACATGAAGGATGTATTTCCCAAGGGGTTCAGATGGCTCAAACTCCTCGAGACAGAACAGTTCTGAAAACATAATGAGCTTCAAAGTATGAACATAAGTGAAAATACTTCATCTTGAAGAAGAGCTTGGGAGCAGATGTGGGCATCTCCAAACAGGGAAGGACAGTAACATGGTGAAGACTTTAATAAATTTGATAAAAACCTTGTGGGTTTATCCCACGAGGATAAGTTATAAGTTATCCTGGATAACTTCTAGGAAATAAGGATTATGGAGCTTTCCTTCTGCTTGTGGGCCAGAGGACTTTTTCTTCTGCTAGCAATAATAAGAAAAACTAATTAGGAGATACCTGGAAGAATAGACAGAATCGGATTGTGGAAATCCCTGCACGACAGCCCTCATCACAGGTCCCCAGTAATGTAAAAAATGTTTTACCTTTGGTGTTCATGTGTGTAGACAAGAGTCCAAGCTGGTGCTGCCACTGGAGAAACTGCTGGTCTTGTGGTTTTATTGAAGAGTAATGGAAATTACTGCTTTAATGCTTCTTTTTAAACTGAAACCCTGCATCTCCTGAGTTTATAGAGCTTTCTTTGCTTTTTGTTTGGTTGGTTTGGGTTTTTTTGGTTGCCTGTTTGTTTTGCTTCTTTTCAATCTTCATGTGTAGTTGAGGCTTTCTGGCAAACTGGTAGCTGGATTCTGTTCCAGACAGAGATACCTCACATGATTTAGGTATTTAAAATCCTTCTCTAGCAGTGAGATCTATTCAATAAATGCACCTGAGAGAGCATTTCAGACCCACCTAAGTCAGACACCTTCTTTTTGCCTTCTGAATTTCTTTGTGCACTGTATGAACTTTCTGACTTGTAGAAAGAAAGATACTTGGCCACAGGGAGAATTAATTTCCATGGGACCACGAGTGTGAGGACCTGCTCCAGGACAGGGACCAACTTCAGCACCTTGTTAGGAATTTCTTCTCTTAATTTAAATCTATTTGGCTTGAAAATGTCCTTTGGAATGAAGGTAATTGAAGTGGTAGAGTTGTAATAACAACTCCAAAATTCTCATTATTTAGTGTAATTGATGGAAAAGGCTGAGAAGTAGAAAAGCAAAATATTGACTTTCATGCATTTAAGTTTTATTTATGTGATGCTGGTCCAAAATCACCAGAATAACTCATGACACTTTATATATAAATGTGTGTGCATAACTTGGGTCATTTAAAAAAAAAAAAAAAAAGTAAGTTTCTCAGTTTCCCAAAAAGGAGCCTTCTCCCAGTTTATGGAAAAGCTGCCGACACACTTTTGTCCTGTCCCACTAGTCTCAAACTTCAAAGGCCAGACAGGATTTTACATGAAACATAACTTAATGATTTTTATCTTAGTGATTCTCATCTCTCCTATCTGATGCTATAGAATTTGATAAATAATAGGGAATTTTCCCTCTTCCCAGCCCTTGCCTTTTGGGATGGGATTTTGAATAAACGCTAATAATTTCACAGTCCTGAGACTGTGAAAAACAAAACAAAAAACCCCACCCCAAAAACAGCAGAGAGGAAGGGAAATGGAATGTTTGGATGAGAGAAACTGATAAAATTTGGTTTGGCAGCATTTAGCTGCGAATTTATGAAAGTCTGGTTTACTTTCTAGGAATAAGCATAATAGCCTTATAATTTTTTAAAGACTTTTTTTTCAGGCATTGCTGGTATTTTTCACTTTTATGACTTGAAGAATATGTATATTTATCATTATAGGCAAATTTTAATACAAGTTTCATTATTTTCAAGCCTTTAAACTTAAAGGAACTGTCAAGAAATTTTTAACTGTGTTAAAAAATGTTCCACTTTTTGCTGGGATTTGAGTTCATACAGAGAATTTCACTTCATTCTGAGATATATAACTATTTTAATACAAATAGTCTTTTAATAGCATATTGAGTAAGTTTCCATTCCTGAAAATGTATATTAGTTGATAGATTATGGGAATGTATCCTTTACAGGAATTGTCAAATACAACTGAGGTTCTTGATGATTAGAAAACTAGAGTCAGATCTGAATTCTTCACAAGCAAGAATGTTTTTAAAAGAATATCCAGAATTTGCAGAAAGTGTGCATTGCAGTTAACTCTGATTAACCGCTAAATTTGTCAAAGAGAATAATAAATGTAATTTGGGGGATATCCCCCATATCATTTGGGGGGTACTTCTGTTTCACCAGAAACTCTTCTTACCTCTAAAAATCATCTACATGGTGCTTCTTCTTCTAGAATTTGTACAAGACAATCACAGTTAATTAGGAAAAACAGGGCTTGGTGTTTCTCTTTTATCTCTGGGTGTGTACCAGGCATCTACTTAAAAAAATAATCACCATGAAAGTGCATTTAAAGTGGAGGAAAGGGGGAGTGCAAGGGGGAAATTGGATCCCATTTTGATAGTGAAAGCAATGACTGTTCTGCATGGAATCTTTATGGCACAATGTTTAGGGGCTTTCTTTTCCCAATTAATTTTAAGCAACTTTGTAAACTGGATCGTTTGTTACCAAAACTCTCTTCTTCATCAGTTTTGGGATTTATTTAAAGATTAAAACCAGCTTCAGCACTCAGTAAAATTTCAGTATAGGAAAGATAACGAAGGGAGGTATAGCTATATCCTGCTTTTCTGAAAGGAGATCCTGGAGCCCCAGAATGGTTTGGGTTGGAAGGGACCTTGAAGCACGTCTCATTCCATGACATGGGCAGGGACACCTTCCACTAGACCAGGTTTCTCCAGAGCTGTTTTTCCATTTCCTGAGGAGTTTCTCAGTATTGTATGGGATAAACAGGATAACTTGGTCCTGGTTCAGGCTTTGGTGATTGTGCTGCACAAAATGCCCATGGAAGGCTCACTAGAGGATAGAACATGGAGTAGAATCATGGAATATCCTGAGTTCGAAAGGATCCACAAAGATCATTGAGTCCAACTCGATGCCCAGACACCCCAAATCCCATCCTGAGCATCCTTGGCAGTGCTGTCCATACCCTCCTGGAGCTCTGGCAGCCTCAGGGCCGTGCCCATTCCCTGGGGAGCCTGGGCAGTGCCCAGCATCCTTCAGGGGGAAAAACCTTTCCCTGACACCCATCCTCACCCCTGCACCCAACACAGACTCATGCAGTTCAAATACAGTAGGATGAGCTCACACTGTTTATCTTTGGATTTACGCATTTCTTCCTATTTTTAAGAACAGTTTGGAACCGCTCATCCCATTCACCGCAGAAAAGCCAAGTTCAAAACTGGGCTGCAAATTAGCAAAAAAGAAGTGCTGGGATTTCCACAGAGAGCCCAGAAATCTGTTTCACATCACTCAGCCAGGCAGGGCACTGTTGTGAGCTGTAAATGTGCTTTTTTTCCCCTGTGTGGGCAGTGAATCAGCAAATGCTCCGGGAGTTCATGGGGAAATGTCAGGTGCTGTTTCAACAGTCGGGCTTTCACAAGCTCCAGGGTGGGCCCTCAACAGGGGACCCACCTTGGAATTAGGGACCCTGTGGCAATATCAATGCCTCTATCTCTCCCCCTCTCTGAATTGGGAAACCAATGCCTCTCAAAGATGTGCTGCCTGTTTCGGTTAATTGATGCCCGACCACAAACTGCTTAATAAATAAGTTCTGTCTGGAAAATATTATTCCCTGAAATCATGTCTGAATTACCCAAAAGTCAAATTAAGTAATTGAGAAAGCATCTGCTCTGTGGAAGGATGTTTGTTTGTTTGTCCTGTGTTTTGTGGTGAGGTGTTTTTTTGGTTTACCAGGACAATCACTGGAGCATGTCTGGGAGAAGGTTTATTTGCAGAACCACAGCTTCAATCTTGAGATGAGGGAGCATTACAAAGAAATGGCATGGCTTTCAAATGAAGCCTACAAATAGGTTTGCAACTTTCTTCTGTCTTTGGTAAATTACCCAAGTGAAGCCAAATCACATTCCTAAAGACAGTCCCCTGGCATCCTTCAATAAACAGATTTTGCCCTGTGTATGAAATGTTTAGCTCAGTGCTTTATGAAGTAAAGGTCATCTGAGCAGAGATGTTGCAATAAAGGGCTGCCTGAAAGTGCTTCCACTGAGCGTGAATAGCAGCAATATTGCCTTGAAAACTCTGGGCTAATTGATTAAACTTCCAACAAACTAATTTTAATTAGCCATACTAGCTTAACTTTCTTCTTCCTTTTTATGATTCTGAAGGTTTATTAATGGTGCGTGCACAGTCCCAGCTATTTATTAGAAAAATTGTTAAGGTATGAGAGAGAAATATGAACATCATGCGAACTTTGCCTGTTTTACTTTGCCTGAATGTTTTCTGCTAAAATGTACCTGCTTTTAGCTGGGAAGTAAAAGAAAAAGTGCTTTATTTTTTCATTGCTTTTTTCATTGGTCCTTAACCATGTATTTGCACCCTAAATTCATGTATTTGCACCCTAAAATTACTCCTAACTCTGATATCTCTCTTGAATGTCTTAGGAAAAAATCACTGCACATACCAAAAATACATCTTTTGGTCTCTCTTTATTTTCCACTTATGTCTGTAACAATTCAACCCTGTCCAACCTGACCTTGACATATTTGACAACTTTTCATATCTTGCTGAAGAGTAAAACCTCTGGGTGCATTGGATCTTTATGCAACAGCCCTGATTTCAAGTCTGTAATTATTAAAATTGAGTAAAGACAAACCTTTTGCCTCAATATGTACATAAAGCTGGATTTTAGATATAAAATGTTCATGCAATAGCTGTGAAGGTGGTATTTTTGTCCCATCTTCCGGTGGAGGTTTTAATGTTTGAGACTTGCATGGAAATGGGATCAAAGCTTAGAATAAGAGGTGTGGAGAAGGGATGTGGTGTGAAGAGACCACCAGTAGTCTGAAATTTCAGTGTAAGGGCAGTTCTGCCACAGGGTTTAAAACCAGACCTGCAGTCTGGTCTCCTCCTTCCTCTGGCACTGAACTTGACAGTGGGCACAGAACCTCAGAATTATTTGGCTTATAAGAAACCTTAAAGGTCACCTAGTTCCAATCACATCACGAGAACACTGTGCTTCCGTTGGGTGTGTTTCTTCCCCTGGTGGGATGGGGAAGTTGTACTTAGTGTCTTCAAGGCTAAAATGTTTTGATCTCCTGACAAAACACGTGGCAGCAGCAGCAAGCTGGGCAGTTTATGGTGACAGGCTGTGTTTTTAAAGTCTGTACCACCGGGCAGGGGGATTCATTTGAAAGGGTTGTAGGATTTTGGCAGGAGATGTTTGTGTGCTGGTAGGAAATGACAGACATGCTGCTCCTGCAGCAGGACAGTGGGTCTGGTGCTGGGTGAAACCCTGGAGTGCCAGGCTCCACCTCTGTGAGCACTGGTGGCTCTGTGTAGAGTGGAAACTCTGGGTTTCCTCTGAGGTGTCCAGACCTCCAGACTGCTGTTCCACCAGAGGAAAGGAGTGGGAGCAGTTCCTGAGCAGAGCCGAGCGCCCCACATTGCGCTGAGGCCTCATCCCCGGACTATGGTTGTCAGCTGTCCTTCCCTTCTGCTGCTGAGGTCAAACCAACCCATCATCCCTTTGAATTCAGCACACAAGGTGACAAGAGTGTGTCATCCCTGCTCCAGATGTGCCGTGGGGAGCAGGGACAGCCCTGACGTCACACCAGGCAGCGCCGCGCCGCCAGCTCTGCCAAGCGCCCGCGGATGGCTCCCGTTTGTTTTGCTCCAGCCCATCTGCTTGGGAAGGAGCAGCTTTAACAAGCTGCTCCTTGCTCGGAATTGGTGTTGGGGACCAGGCTGTGCTGCTGTCCCCATGGCAGGGCCAGCTCAGGGGATGCAGATGGATGCTTGGCCTGTGTGGTACCGTGACGCTGCCAGCCACTTGTCACCAGGCTGCTGGCTCAGGTTGCCCACAAGTACATGCTCGAGACTGTGGAAATGCTTTAGGGAATCTGGGTTAGAAACAGCAGAAAAAGAAGCCTATTCTGGGAGTGTCGTTTAGTCTGAATTTCAAGGTGGTTGAAAGAAAAGAGGAGGGGGTGAGGAGGGAGGGAAGCCTCCAACACCATCTCTGCTGTGGGAATGTCACTGTGGGCACTGAGGATGTTCAAAACCTCAGTGCCTCTTCTCCCTGCTTTGCTTTCAGGTTTGTCCCCTAATGCTGCAGTGGGGCAACAGCCAATTTGTTTCATGAGAGCTGGGCTGAGGAAATGTTTTGCTTAATGAGAATAGCCCCGTTTATTTAGGTGTTGCAAATCCGGGGCAAAGGCTACCACTGTCTTTAAATTGGAAACTGTAATAGGTGTTGGTTGTGCAATGTGGACTTGGAACTTCAGTGTGTGAATGTTAAATTTATTACAGTACCCTCAGAGCTGGGGGCTCACTTGCCAAATAGGCTGATCCACTAATTCACTTCGCTTCGAGCTGCTCTCAGAACAAAACCAACTTTCAAACATTTTCCATTTGCAATTGTAATCAAAGGACAAGCAGTGATACAAGAAATGAAGCAATGTGGGTGAAGTAGAACAAAATCATTTAGTGGGCTACTGGAGTAACAATTTAAAATGTTTAAACATGCCAAAAGGAAGGAGGGGGAAGACCAGGATTCCACTTTCATGAACAATGTATCAGAAAATGAGTGAAAATATCAAGTGCTGGCTAGAAATCTAAGGTGAGGGTGTTCTGTTTTGTGTATTTAAGGATTTAACGCATTTGAAAACTTGGCAAGCAAGTTCCAGTGTTGGAAGCACGAACTGATGTTGTACATGGTTCCTCAGTCCAAGGGAATATCTAGCTTGGATGGCACAGGGAGTGAATGCCAGTTAAAATAGTGTTAATGAGGTTAAAGAGAACTGATCAGGGATCAATTTGTGTTCTTGGGAAGAAGCACTAAGGGGGTGAGGGGATTTTATCACCTGGTGGCTGGGTTAGAAATGGGTATTATGTGAGGACTGGGATTTTACAAGACTAGTGGAATTTGTGGTCTCTCTTCAGCCACACATTCTTTGATTTTTTTTTTTTTTGAAGTCTACAAAATGTTCCCAAACCAGCTTCTTTTTCTGTCTTCTCCTCAGCTCTTCCCCTGCAAATGTCATAGGAAACCCTCCAGCCTCTTCTCCAGGCTGAATTAGTGCTTTCAGTTCCTATTAGGTTTTGGGATCCATCCGACCCTCCCTGCAGCCCTCCTGGCCAGTGCCTTCCCACCAGCAGAACTCTGCTCCCTCCAGTCTCTCCCAGGCAAGCTGCCTTGAGGGCATGGATGGAGTCTCCTCTTGCTCTTAATCACTGTTGATTAAATAAATTTAAAACTGCTTTTATGTCTTGATTTGTGAACATGTGACTGCTGCCTTCTGTCCTGCAGCCCATGGGTGCTGCAGGTGGCTGTCCCAGCAGACCTGCTCTGTGGTCAGTGAGATGTGGGAAGGGGTAGAGAAGTGGTCACCAGGTCTTCTCCTGGTCAATATTACTGCTGGTTGGGTTTTGGTTTTTTTTGTTTTGTTTTTTTTTTTGTTTTGTTTTTTTTTTTTTTTTTTTGGTTTGTTTTTTTTTTTTTGGTTTTTTGGGTTTTTTTTGGTTTTGTTTTTGTTTTTTGGTTTTTTTTTGTTGTTGTTGTTATTTTATTTTTTTCCTTTTTTTTTTTTTTTTGGGATTTGGTAATTTTTTTTTGTTTGGTTGGTTTTGTTTGTTTGTTTGGTTTTTTTGGTTTTTTTTAAACCAGAGGATAATCTTTCCAAACAGTGGTGTAGTCTCAAAAAATGAGCTCTGGTGAGGAGAGAGGTAGGGAAAGGGAATAAAGCACATACAAATCCCATCACAGCAAGGCTAAGAAGTCATGCTCTAATTTCATATGGGCTTTGGGATATGCATTTATCACTGGATGTTTAAATAAATACCTTGGTGCACATTCACCTTGTTCCTCTCTAAGTGTGGGAGGGCTTTGTGTTCGTGTCTCGTTAGCACACATAGTAGAACTTACCTGTGTGGCTTTGGCAAGGGCAGGAAGAAGGAAGAGACTTTCCTGAGAGGTTTCTAAATATTTTCTGACTGCTTGAAAGCTGCAGAGACTCATTTAGAAATGATGGCTACTTGGTTTGCTCCTGAGGTCGTTGTAAGTTTTGTTTACTGGCACAGGTTTCCCAGGGGAGCTGTGGCTGCTCCATCCCTGGCAGTGTCCAAAGCCTCATTGGATGGGGTTTGGAACAACCTGGGATATAGCGGGAGGTGTGGGATGAGATGACCCTCAAGGTCCTTTTTGACCCAAACCATTCTATGCTACCACTTTTGTAGATCCAAACTGGAGATCACAAAAGTGGAAGGAGAGAGAAGCAGGAAAAAAAAAAGAAAAAAGCATTGCCAAACTCCCCTTTTATCCTCCATGAACGTTTTTGTGGGAATTCTAGTCCAAAATGTGGCAATAATTCCATATTGTCTCTTGAAACAATTAGATGAATGTTTTACTGCCCAGGAGCTCATCTTACCTGGGCAGGGTTGCACATAAACCCCCTTAAGCACCTTTTAACGAGGAGCTGGAGTTAATGGCCCTGAGCTGCTCTCGGAGCCATCAGCCCTTCCCAGATGGTCATTAATCCTCAGATGCTCGTTAAGGATAATATTTTGTAGCTTTAAAAAAAAAAGTCCTATGCTGCTTTTCCTTTAGGACACTTGTTATTCTGCTTCCAAGAGTGCCCACCCTGGCAAATATTGGGCTTTTTTGCACCCCTGTAGCCCCTCTGAGGATCAGGCTGGAGCTGAGGTTTACAAAGCAGGACAGTTCTTAAAAAAACATGTATACATAATATTGCATACATAATAGATGGGAATGGTTCCAAAACAATCTATTGCATAATTACCTAATTAATACAATCTGTAATAATTAAAAATCCTTTGGAGAATTTGTAAAAACATTTTACTATGCATGTGTCATAGATAATTTTTAGACTCGGTGTCTCAGCTGTTTGCTTTTTATTTTTTTTTTTTTCCTTTTTAATTTGGTCTTTCAAATTGCCAACAGTCTTATTGCTGCTTTGTGGCCCAGGCACTTAACAAATTTCATTTCTCAAATGGAAGGGACTGAATTTTCTCCCCAGAAGTGCAGTTCACAGGCAAGAGCAACATTCAGCACTAACTTTTCTTTTGCAGAGACAAACACAAAAGGCACGTTTAAATAAGTGTATTCCAAGGGCTTTTTCAACTGTTGGGGGGAGTTAATAAAGCAAAATAAAAATTTCAAAGTAACAAAAATTGCTTTGGGCTCGACTGTTAAATCAAGATAGAAAAATTGATTTTGCAGATGCATTATAACCCTACTCATCTCAAAATAGTCCCACAGTGCAATTGTATCAGCAGTGCTTATTTATATTTATATCCAGCAGATATTCTGGAGCATTGTATGAACCTCTGCTTCTGTAAGTATCAGCTCCATGGCCTGTGGTGATGCCTGTCTGTGTGTTTGAGATGCACAGGCAGGACGTGAGTCTGGCCCCAGAATTGCTTTTAACTTATCTGGAAGTGCCCAAGGCCAGGCTGGACAGGGCTTGGAGCACCCTGGGACAGTGGAAGGTGTCGGGGTGGAATGGGATGGACTTTAAGGTCCCTTCTCACCCAAACCATTCTGGGGTGCTGTTCAGCAGAGCACAGGAGCAGTGTTTGCCCCCCAGATGCACGATTCTAGCTCAGTTCTCCTTTCTCTACCTTCGAGATACCATGGGAAAGCTTTTATTTCCCTTTTATTTATTTTTTTCTAAGAACCCAAACAGGCATCACAAGTGAAGGGGAATGATGAAATCTGCCCTGTCCTGGACAACTCCTGACTGCAGCTGATCCAGTGCTGCAAGCAAAAGCTTTTTCTCATTTTTTTTTTCTCCGTGATGTGTAAACTAAAATGGCTTTGATTATGTGTTAAATGTGGTTGAAGAGACTCTGTCTACCAACACTTAATATCAGGAAATTCTTTGCTGTGAGGGTGGGGAGACCCTGCACAGGGTGCCCAGAGAAGCTGTGCCTGCCCCTGGATCCCTGGAATTGCCCAAGGCCAGGCTGGACAGGGCTTGGAGCAGCCTGGGACAGCGGAAGTTTTCTCTGCCCATGACAGGGCGTGGGATGTGATTATTTTGAGGGTCCCTTCCCACCCAAACCATCCTGCAATTCTGTAATTATTTATAATTTGTGCATCCTGGGATCTGTAACCTCAATTTTACTGTTACCAAACCACCATGAGTGTAACAGGCAGCAAACTTTACAGACCCACGACTTTGTGCCATTAAAACCCACCCTGACTCCTTATCAGGGAGAGAAATTTTCTTTGAATAGATGATTAAGCAGAGTGGACAGCACTAAGTGTGTGGTCAATGCAGGAGGTGCTCAATGAATAATTATTAGAAAATAAAGGATTTTTGCTTCATCAAAGTGTGGGGTTGCATCTAATTGATTCTTAATTGTGAAATCCATTTTTCACCTCAAAAGAGCCACTGTTAGTTTTGTCAGCTGCATTTGTTACTCAGCCTTGCAGGATCTGGACTCTTTAGTACCTGAAACGAAAAGATTCACCTTCCTATACTTGTGGTTTTTGGAAGGCCAGCAAATAATTCACTTTCCAGGGAAAGCAGACCAGAGAATTTGGCCTTTTGGGCTCATTGCATACCAGCTGATGGAAAAAAAATCCCAAAATAACGAAGCAAAGAGGGAGGGGTTGCATCCAAACCCAGACTCCTGTGCATCACAGCAGGAAGAGGGCAGGGGATGATGCTGATGAGCTCGGTGTTGTGAGTGCCCCTGTTGTTGGCTTTATTTAGTGATAGCAAAAGTGTGGGGGAAAATGTAAAGGGGAGGTTTCGAAGCACGGGCTTCTGGAAGAGGTTTTGGGTTTATTTTTGCTTTCCTGAGGCTTTGACTGGGTGCTGGCTGTGATGAGCACTGTGAGATGCCCTTGGCTTGTCAGCTGAACCCATCCTCATGTTTCCTTTGTGGAGATCACCTGTGCCTCAGAGATGTAGCTTAATTTGGGCTGTTTCGGGTGGAATTGTCTCTCCCGAGCAATGCAGTATTTTCCAACCCCCCTGATAAAAGTGCATGAGCATCTGGTTTGCACTCAAGAGTCGACAAACAAGGGTCAGGATTAGTCCAAACTTGTGCTTTCAGTCCCCAAGCCACAGCACTGTGGGTCACTGGCTGTGAGGAAATCCCCCTCTCTCAGTGCCCCTGTGACAAACTCTGCTCCAGCTTTTGGCAGCAGGGCTCAGGCAAGTCAAGGAGCTGTTGTATTCTCCCCAGATGCATTGTGTACCTCAAAATGTTTAATTCTGGCTGCAGATGTTAAGTAACTTCTTGATTTTTTCATAACTCGAGCGACTAAAATACTTTTTTTTTTTTTAAATCTCTGTTTTGCAATCACTGAATCATATGATCAGCCTAAGGATATACAGTTTGCAAATGAAACCAGATTGTTATTAGTCTTGGCTATTTCAGCACAGGGAGGAAAGGAGAAAAAAAAAATGTGTGTACATTTTTTAGACCAGTTGCAGTTCGTTTTACCAGCTTCTCAAACACGTGCTGAGGAAGGCAATGACCGCATGAAATAGGTTTTTGTGCACAGGGTGGCTGGTACAAGTGGCAACTTGGAGTAACCTGAAATGCTACTTCTAGTCCACGAAATAAAATATTACAACAAGACCCAAAGCGTATTTTGGGTTTAGGTGAAAAGTAAGACACACATTCTATGAATTTTTGTCATATTTTTTTCTTCCCCTCTGGCAGGAGATTTCTTGAGAGTAATTGTGCCAACAAATTAGCATTTCCAGTCCTTTAATAGACATTCCTGGAGGTATTCTCTTCCAAGGAGAGCACTTCTGGGAATGACAGCAGCATGCTTGGGAGTGCTCCAGCTGTCTGGCAGTGAGGTGTGCTCAGCAGCTCTTGCCTTTCCGTGGTTGCTGGAAGACACCTGTGTCTTATTTGCTGTGTTGGAAGCTTTGACTCTTCAGAAAGATGAAGTTCCTGCCAGGTGGCTCCTGGGAGCCCGCCTGTAACTCCTCCTGAAGTCACCACTCAGGTGTCACAGACCACTTGCAGTAATTTTTCTTGATAGCCATAATATGGGCATGACTAATGTTATCCTTTCTGCACCCTTGTTTTTGTTTTCTTGTGCCTTTTCCAACAGTCACACTAATTCAAAATGAGCTCTGGCTGTTCAAATGGTTTGTGGCCTGGTGGTGGGAGAGGACGTAGCACATCATCTGAAAGGCTGCAGTATGTTTTGTGACACCATGCAAAACATCCTGTGGCAGCTCTCCCTGCACAGGTGTCATTACACTTTGCATCAAAAGACTGGAAATGTCTTTTGTCACTTCGTTAATTGCCTCGTTTTCCTGTCTGGGAGCCTCCCTTGCTCTCACCTTGGTGCCATGGAGAGGAAGGGAGGTTCTGCCCTCACTCCCAGTGCCACCCTGCCCACACCAGACACAGCTCTGCTCTGATTTGGGGGCACTGTCCTGGCTGGTGCTGATTGTCCAGTAATTTTATCATGATAAAAGCTGGGAGAATTGGGATTTTCCAGCTTGGAAAAGAGAAGATATCCTAAGGGTGACCTAATCCTAAAGGTGACCTAATTGAGGTCTTGCAGTATGTGAAAGGAGCTGGCAAAAAAGATGGAGAAAGAACTTTAAAAGAGCATGCAGTGACAGGACAAGGGGGGTGGCTTAGAGTTGATTTAGACTGGCTACTAGGAAGAAATTTTTCCCTGAGAGGTGGTGATGCCCTGGGACAGATTTCCCAGAGAAGCTGTGGCTGCCCCTGGGTGCCTGGAAGTGTCCAAGGCCAGGATGGACAGGGCTTGGAGCAGCCTGGTTTCCCAACCCCATGTGTCCCTGTCCCCGACAGGGGTTGGAACTTGGACACAGTGATCAGCCTGCCCAGTGAGGAGGCAGAAAAAGTTTTTTTGGTCTGGAGGGGTGGTGTAGCAGGACTTCTTAGGGCTTCTTGCTGCTGAAAACTGCTGGTGAAGTTGTAGAGCCCTTCCCACAAATCTGAGAAAATGAAACTGTGGATAATGGCTTGCAAGGAAAGAAGGAAGGCATCTGAGCTTAATGCTTGGGGTGTGCTTTTTTTTAAGTTCAACACCTGCTGCTGCATAGACATATAGTTTTGCTTGTTACACAGAGTTTGCTCTGCAAAATGCTTGGCAGGGCAGCAAGATTTTTCATTTATCCTCAGTCCTGTCACATGTCACCATCTCAAAGGCTTTTACGACCTAAAGGATTCTGTGGTTCTATGTCCTGCTGTACTCGGGTGGGTCTGTAAGTGGCACAGTTCAGAGTTCTCTTCTGGCTTCCTCAAGTAAAGTAGACCCACAAAAAGCTCTGAAAGTGTTTTTCTCTGGAGCAATCATTGCATCAACCAAGGGAAGTCCATCTCTAACACACAAAACAACCCTGGTGCCCCTCCCTCCCCCAAGACCTATTCCTCAATTTCTAACTTTGTGTAAAGTTGAAATGCTTGGCCTGTTGTAAGCTTTGCAAAAATCAAGCCCAACATCCCTCATTATGATTTATTTGCGTCTGGGGTAGAAATCATTCCCATGTAAGATCAGCCTGGGCATCATGGACTCAAAGTGAAGAAAGCAGAATACAGATTAAATGGATCAAATACAGCCCATAATAAGCAGCACTGGCATTACATTATTACTGACAATTTACAGTTACAGTGCATTTGCACAGTGCTTTGTGCTGTGATTATCCCATGGAAATTTGTGATAGCTATCACTAAAGCTTACATTGAAACTTTTTTATTTTTTTTAGGCACGAGAACAAGATAAGCTGTTGGAGAATTTTACAGGTGTTAGGAAAATTGGTTAAGGAATTATCCTTGATAATTTATGACTCGTGTTATTCCCCACCCTTTTCCTCTGTGTAGGAGCATTTTGCTGGTACCTTTTGATAAGAATTTACAGGTAATTAGCAATCTGTGACTCCTTGCTTTTTTCCCTTTAACTCTAAAAATACGCACATTTAGGAATTCTTTATTTATTTGCATTAGTTGATACCCAGAACTTTATGAAAATCTTTGTCTTGGGATTGAAACTTCTGATTCAAACTGGAAGCAGAATTTCTTATGCTTCTGTGTTGTGATGTAGCTTAATTTTCTTCTCACTTCACCCAGATTACCTAAAAATATGAAAAAAAACTTTGAGGTGGTGCTTTTCCCCTTCCATACACGGTATGATGGAGCAGAAACTTGCAGAGGAAATGAAGTCATGAAACCTCAGGCAAATGCAAGTTAAAATAAATGACCAAAAAAGAAGTGAGGTGTGAAGTAGGTAAATTTTTAGTAGCTCTGAAATGCAAATCCCTGGTACATTCGTTGCAGATGACATGATTCATATAGTTTTATTGCATGCAAAGTTTATTTTGCAAATTATGGCTCCTTTGATGCCGCTGCAGTGGGTGCTTAAGGAGTCCTGGAGACACTGGATGGGTGCAAATAAACCAAGCAGTGAATAGCAATACCAGAACAATACACTGAGGGGTTTTATGTTGGTCAGGGACTGAATTTAATCCTTCATTTTAGAAAGAGATATTTATTACAAGAAAGTCTTTCTGATTTTTTTGTTTTTTACAGTGAGCAATGGAGCATTATTTAATTAAATGGCATATAAGCTGGACAAAGGGGAAGTTCAGTAGGGCAAGAGCACTTGGGATTCTTTATGATTTGTTCCTTAACTATGAGTGTACTCAGTATGGCAGCTTTCCCAAATGAGGAATCACTGCCTCTGGATGCATGAGGAAATAGGATTTCAGGCAATCCATGGGTCCAAAAAAAAAGGGGACAGAAATCTTCATCAAGGTACCTCCTTCCTAGGAAATGCAAAGAAGGCTGAGAGTTTTCTTTCCAGAAGAAATGAGATGAGCCCACAGTGAGTGACACAACACTGAATGTGGGGACATCAGGATTGCTTGGGGACAGGATGGAGGGGCTGAGAGGAGTAGCCAAAATTCCTTTTAACAACAAAATTGGGCTAAAATTCAGGTGGTGATGATTATTTATCCAAAGATTCCCATAAAATGTGTCCAGTTTTGTTTACTTTAGTTCTGGCAGTATGGATTTGGCCATTTAACCTCCAGTCTTTACCTTTAGTGAAGGATGTAAGCAATGACTTCTGTGACAACATCACCAATCTGTTGCCTCTCAAGAAAACCCTCAAAACACAAATTAACCCAAACCAAAATCCCTTCCCATTACAAAAAGTGAAAGCCCAATATGCTCACAAATGCTGTTGGAGTGGTTGGATGCTCATCAGTGAGAATGATGGTAGCAGAAATTTGTAGTGAAACCCAGTGTGTGTCGTAGACAAATGAACTGCACCAATTAATATTAAAAACACAAGTTTGCATTTAAATTAGGAGCTCAGCAAAGGCTTGTCAGGGTTAAACAGGTCAGAGAGCCTCTGGCTTGGGCAGTTTGATATCCAGGATGATATGTGATGAAATTCCAAGAGCTAAGTTTAATTTAAGACAGGGTTCTCTGTGAAAATGAAATCTTTACTTGGAGCACTTAGGGGGAGGTATTTTTCATGCTTGTTCATCCATACGTGTCTCATTTCATTCTGCATAAATTTGCAGTGAGTTTGACCACAGCCATCGGGTGCAGTGGAATCAGAGCACTGCTGATCACTTCAGTTGTCTGGTCAAAATGCCTTTGATGCCTTTGTTGGAAACTTTAGGGGTACTAACACCTCCTAGAATGAAAATGAGAGGGGAACTGGTGGAGATGGAAATAGTGAGAAAATCAGATGTGTCAGAAGATCAAGGTATCTTGAATTGAAATCCTGGCACAAATCCCTTAACTGACTAGGTTAGAACTGTTTTCTTTAGGGAATTATTTAATCAAACCACTTTTCTTAGGAAAAAATATAACTTTTTTCACCTGAGAAACTTACTGAAGCTCCATTTCACTCCTTGTCCACATGCACAATCAAGTCTTGCTTTCCCACTGATTTAACACCCCTCCATCACTTTCTCATGCCCTTCTTACACCCCCTGAAGTTGCCCAACATCTCTGGGACATTCCCATCCATTTCAGAAGATCCTGCCCCTGTACCCAGAAAAGAGTTTCATTCTTAAAAATCCAACCCTTGAAACCAAGGGTTTCATATCAACAAACAGGGAAACAGAGCAGAGAACAATGCAAGTCCTAGAAATCAGGGTTGTTGTTGTCAGCAGTTTTAGGCAGTGGCAGAAGTTTTGCTGAACCACTGAAAGGAACTAACACTCACAAGAGGAAGATGAGCAGAAAAATGTATCACAGTAATCAAATTCGATTGTAATGAGAGCATTAAGAAGAATCTCTGAGTCAGTTAAGCAAGAAAATGTCTTTTTTTCTCGAAACACTTTCAGTGGGGAAATACTGAAAGTGCTAACAGCGTGCTCAGATGTGGAAAGCCTACAGTCAAAAATGAGCCAGGTTTGCTAAAATATCCCAAAAGCAGGATCCCTGTTGTTGCAACACAAAGAAATGTTGCCCCTTGTCACAAATAGATTTCTATGTTCTGTAAACCACTCCATTCTTTTTTGGATTTGATCAGGCCCTAAGAAGAATTTTTTTGAGCCTGAATTGAAAAAAATCAAAACTAGAACATGGGCATAGCAGAATCTGAAGGAAAATGATAAATAGATCAAGTGTTCAGTGAAGAAAACACCCTCCCTAGTGGTACAGAGCATTTAATGAATACTGGTGGAACTGGAATAAAGCCCAGCAGAGTAACACACAGGATTTCTGTGTGGCTGGAGGTATGGGAAAGGAACAAACAAAATCCTGGCGCCAGCCAGGACAGAAACTGAGCACTTAGCCCAGCACAGGACATTAGACAGCCCAATAAAACTCCATGGTTCACAGGGCTGAAGGCAGCTGCAGTCTCTAATAACATGAGTACAGTCAAGGACCCTGCACCAGAGTTAATAAGCAGATCATTACAGACTCTGACCAAGGCAGTCTCCACACTGACCTAATCGAAATCCAGAATGAGCATTATCCTAACGTGCATGATGAACCAATTAGCCCAGAGCTGGGTTGCTTCCACCTGCTCTAGTATCTCAATTTAGAAGGGCAAATTAAAACAAAAAAGGGACGGGAGAAGTTGTCAGAGGTTGTTTAATGTGGGAAGATGGTGCAGGCTTTAAGAAAACTGGGTGCCTCTGAGGCTGCAGCTCGGTGCTGCCAAGCAGGCCAGGTTTTTATGGATCTCTGCTCCCACTGAGATGGGATGGCCAGCCCCCAAAATAAAAGATGACTCATCAGGGTTTTTTGCTGGCTCCAGAGATGTGACTTAACAACTGTGATGCCTGAAGGTTCTGCTCTGTGGATCTCTAAACTTTCCTCCTCCCTGAGGATGCTTTCCATCTCCCTGCCCTTTTTCAGGAATTGTTGTGACCATCCAGGTCAGAAAAAAATTCACAAAGCTTGGTCACTGTGAATCCAGGGGTCTCACAGGAGAAGTGGGAGGCTGCCTGTGCCTCTGGAGACCCTTTGGGCAGGGGCAGGATTTGAATGACTCCTCCTGGAGCACCTGTGTGCTTTGTTCTCATGTTCAGTTAGAAAAGAGATTGCGAATTATCTGGAAAACCAGGTTTGCTCTCCTGACTCATGGTCCTGGCCACTCTGGGGTGTGGTTTCAGTGAAAGGAGTGTGTCATTAGCCAATGCATCCTCTAAGGGCAGTAAGATGGAAAAGTGGAAAAATGCTGTGCATGTATTTACCATGCAAAAGAATTTAGGAGTTGGTCTTTGCTATTTGCAAAAGCACTTTGATCCTTTCCACTGCGTGAGGATCCACCCATGAGCACCAGAGTTGTGTTACAGAGGTTTGAAGAGTGCAGAGATGGGTGACTGGCACAACCCCCAAGTGCAGACAGATTTATAGGGTCATGACAGCTCAGTGCAGAAAGTAAATACACAGGAATGTGGCAGAAGGAGACCCAAGCATAACACAGGTGATGCTTGTTACTTTGTTTTAGGAAAATTGGTAAAAGGAAAAATAATCCACGGTCTACAACTGGCCTGGAAAATGGAGCTACCAGATGATATTTTCAATACCAAAATTAGCTACTAGCGGTGATATTTACGGATGCATTGTTTTAGTACCATTCAATAAAGGTGAATTTCTTGCCTTTTCCTTAAAGTTATTTGTTGTCTTTCCTTTCAGAGTAACCACACCGTTTGTCTGTTGTGAACTCTGGGTTGGTAGGTTTCATTTCTCATCTGCTATCTTCCTCTAGCTCTGGTTGGATATTCATTTGTTAAACCTTTTATTCAAACCCTTTAAGGATTTGTGCCAAGTGCATGAGTTCCTGTAGAACAGAATCCAGATTAACATGTCCCAGCTCACCTCACAGCAAAGTTTTTGTCATCTGTGGGTGCATGTGCTTGATATTCATGGAGAATGAGTGATCTACTGGTAGATTATTACATATATTTTACATCACACTGATTTTGCAAAGCTCAGGGTTTTGTTGCTGTAGCTTCTACAGTCAGCCGGGGAAAAGAAAGGGAGGAATGGCAGCAAAGACAGATATTACTCCTCAAAATCTCATTCTTTGGACATTGTTCTGTAATCAAAGGGCAGGCATTCAATGCTCTGCAAACTGCCCACACCAGTGGCCTCTTGCATCAGGCAGTGCTGCTGACTCTGGTGATTTACTGAGACTCTCATGACTCCACATGTTTGTTCCTTTGTGGTTTTGGAGGAGGGCTTGAGAATAGAGCCTGCGAGATTAAACAAGAAGGAGGAAAATGAAAGTCTGTAACGCATCGCTTTGGAGGTCCCTGTGCTCTGCAGGGTGGGTTTGGGCTGGGCAGAGGATCCTGAGCCCAGGTGCCACCCCCAGCACTGAGCCCCACGTGCAGATGGACCCACGTGGCCACGTTGGTTGGGAGCGTGACAAAGGACACGAGCACCAGGATGGCTGTGGAGGCTGACATGTGAAATAGGTGGTGAGGAACAGGGAGCACAAAGAAAGACTCCAAGCCCCCGAGTACACATACATATCCTAGAGTCCTGGCTTTAGCTGGGAAATGGGAAAGGTTTTAATTTAAAATTTGATTTAAGGGAGAGAGACTTTTTCATTAGCGTAGCAGTTACTCACTCAGTTGGGAGCTATTGGAAGAAATTAAAGTACATTTGGCAATCTATATGCTTCAAGCAGGAATGGGATCTATCTGTCTATTTATCCACCTTTCTGCCTAATCACATAAATTCCATGATATCCAGGGTTACATTTTCCTTTTTCTCAACAGCTGCAAAATCTGCCTGCCTGAAACCCCACTGAAAGGAGAAAGTTAATATCAATGTCAACCACTCTCTTAAGTTTTTGTATTACTGTTTCTTTCTGCTGTTAAGGGATGGGTTTTCTCTCCATCAGCTGAAAAACCACAATTGCAAACGTTTTGTTATTGGCTTTTTTTTTTTTTTTAATTTTTTCAATGACATTTTTCAGGGAGAAAAAAAAAAGGAAAGCAGGCAAAAAGAAAGAAATGCAAGTAAAAAATCTAAGACAAAACCAGAGGACAGTGGTTTGGGGAAGTGTGTGTTGTGTTCATAACCCTGTTTTAATATGCAGTTACCTCATTTCTCATGGAGCTTAGCATAAAGTTTTGTAAGTTGTGGGGCTTTTTTTTTTCCTCTTTTGTCAAAAAAAATTATGAAAGTGTCGCTTTTCCTTTGCGGTTAATTCAGGAGAGATCCTCAATTCGAGCAGGGCACATTTTCATGCAAATACAGCAGCACAGTTTCCAGCCCCCTAATAGCTTCTTACAAATGATGTGCCATTACAACGAGGTTTATTTAAACAAATTTAATACATCTTTAATCAAGCTGGAGAGCATTTTCAAAGGTCACGCTCCAAATCAGGATCACTGTTCAGAGCTTATCAAAGTATTAGCTTAAGGGGGAGGGAGAATTATTTCTTGGACAAGTAATTTTAGGCAAATCTTTATTTACATTTTTATTCAGTTATTAAATTTTATTCCTTTCCCTCCTCCTCCTAGTCTCCATTTATGAACCTATAAGAAAGTCTGTAAATGGAGCCATAAGCATATCACAGCAGTTACTATTTCCAGGGGCTATTCCTTTGAATCGACTGGGCCCATAAAAGCGAGGATGAAGTCACTTTTTTTTTTTTTTTTAAACACAAGCTCTGTGTATCCATCTCATACAACAAGCTCTCGCCCCAGGATCTGATATTAGGATGAATATATTGGATAGATTTTAAATTAACAAAATAAGTTAAAAGCAAATTTTGAGCATAATGGGTATTTAAAGGTGCTCGCCCGTTCCTGCTGCAAGAGGGTAATTGTTGATGTTAAGTCATTAGGACTAATGGGAGCTGCACTAATGGAGCCCAGGAATCCACCCCAGCTCACACCTCTGGTGTCATTCACTGGGTATTTATCTGTAAATAAAGGGTTTAACTGGCGCCAAACCAGTTGTCCCTGCACAGGGTGTCTCTGGTGGTGGCACCTCACCCTCTGGTGGGCACAAAACTCAGTCCTTTGGCCTCTGCTTTGCAGGAGGAACCAAAAAGGCAGAGGGGTCAAATGGGAAAGAGCCCTTGCAGTGCACAGACAGAAACATCCCTGAGAGTTTAATGCTCATTAGACCCAGGAGCCCTCAACCTTTTCATTACAGGGGAGTGAGACTGGACATCTGTACAGTTCATGAAAAGAGCTTGTGCAGTCTCTGGTAATTGTCTTGTTGGGGCTCACCTTGCAGCCAGGATTTGGGATAGGGTTCAAAAGGAGCTGTGCTGACATACACACTCAGGTGCTCCTGGAAAACTGTTTTTTGCATGACTAAATCCTGCTCTGTTCCCATACCTTCAAAAAACCTTTGCGTTTAGTACCAATATCATCCACATGGCAAAATAAATGAGTGTACTCACATCACCCAGTTTTCTCTGATTGTGATTATTTTTTATTTGAAATATTTAATATTCACAGAATAATTTATCCAGCAAAACTGATTTGTTTTTCAGCTTCCAAATGACACTTTTCTATGGGGGTTGTGGAATTTTATTTATTTGCTTTTTAGCAATCATGATGATTTTTTTAGCAATGGTTTTTGTATTTGACGTCCACACTTTGCTTCTGGTGACATAAAACACAGGATAATGTTTCCTTTCGATGCTCAGAAGGGTCTTTTAAGAGGGAGGACTTGAAGAAATTTTGAACTTCTGAGCAAGTGCATAGAACAACACTAGATCAGTAGAATTATGAAGCATCAAAGCACATTTAGGTGCCTGAAAAGTCTGTACTTCTCCTTTCTCTGTTGTCCATGGGACTGTGGATTCAAATCCCTTGGTGTCTGAGACACTTGATCTTTCCTTTTTCCACCTGGATAAAGAGAGAAAAAAAGAGGGGAATAATTAATGAAATATAATAACTATGCATAGGCATTATGCTGAGTGCTATCATAGTCATATGGCATGTTTGGCTGTTTGGGCAGAAAAAGTTAATCAAGTTTAGTAAACCTTAGAATAAATAAGTCAGAAAAAAAAAAGTCAAGGAGTAAAGGTTGAGGGAAAACAGCTGCAGAAGGCAGAATTTTGGGGCTGGACAGGAAGGAGTGAGCACCCAAAGACTCCTCCTGACCATTGCGCTAATCCCAAGAAGTGGGTGCTGCACTGAAGGGTGAATGAAATTCTGTTGGTTGTGTTTGCAGCAGCACATCTTCACTCTGATCAGCAACTGATACAGGAGCAGTCCAAAACTCCTGCAGCTTTCCTTTTCCTTGGATTGGTGTTGGTGGTGATCCATCTCTCTGCAGGGACACTGAGATTCCATTTGCAAATTCACTGGCAATAGTCATCCCTATCATCAGATTCATCTATTTTTTTTTTCTCTTAACATTCAGAAACTTTATAGATATTCAGTATTAACACTCTTCTGTGACTCTTTCTGAATTACATGAGTGGCATGCGGTTTGCCTTCATTGCATATTTGTGTTATGCCAGTTTTAGTTCCTTTTTTTTAATTTGTTTTTGTTTTGTTGCATGTTTGTTATTTGGAAATTTGTTCTCAGGAATATTTTGTTTTACCATAATGGGTTGTTTGACCTCTTTTGGTTCCCAGTTCACAAGGGGGAGCAGGGGGGTGGCACTTGTGCTCATAGCAAGGGTTTCATTCCCCTGGTTTGACAGGCAGTGGCTCTTCCCAGTATGTAGTTGGGTGTACATATGAAAATATTTCTGCTGCAAATGTTAATGTGGATGAAGCTCTTGCCATCATTTGTTAAATATGAGGAGGATAAAGTATCAACATAGGTTGGAAGTGAAGAAACTTTAATTCTAAGCTCACCCTTAAGGATCTACAGAAAAGAGGTAGTGATCAAACTCCAAACTGAACATATACTTAGGAAAATAAAATAAATAATTGCAAACAAACCCAAACTATGATGCCAGCTTGCTCCAAGTTCATCATGGATTTATGCAGTAGAAACGTGTTTGTTAAAAACTGGAAATATTCAGTCTGAAGGTGCTTACTGGTGTGTAGTTTGCTGTTAAGTTATATTTTTGAAAAGAAATGGATTTGAAGTTATACGGAATATTCTCTTTTGAAGTTGTCTGAATTAAATGGAGTATTCAACCAATCTAATTCTGTTCTCAGATTTTGAGTTCAAAAAATTGTGTCCAGCATGGGGTGTTCAAGAAATTATGTCCAGCTTGGGGTAGAGGGCTTTTATTTCAGAGCTCAATATTTCAGGGTGAGATGAGAAATCTTCTCATCCTTCCCATTTCCTTTTGTTCCTTCTATGCTATTAGAAATACCTAAACACAACAACTTTATTCAGCTGAAGGTAACTGTCAGCTGGAGCACTTTCTGCTCATCTCTAGCTCTTTAACGCTGCAGAAAAAAACCTTCAAATATTTTTTTTTCTGGTTTTTTGCATTGACAACATTGGAATGGTGTGATTTGGGTCTGAAGGAAGGAAATTTAATGGCTGGGATGGCATCATGGGCATTCCTTGGATGAGTACAAATCACATCTTCTAGTGGGCGCGGCGAGCCTGACAATGCTGCTCAAATTCCCTTTTGGTTTTATTTTTATGCCATATGACTAAACTAGATGTGAATTAACAGAGTCCCCTCTTGATCTTCTGTTGAATAAGTAGTGGGCTGAGCAGAAAAACAAACAACACGGGGCTGTTGACACTGTAAACCCTAAGGGTTCCTTCTGCGAGAGGCTGAGTTGGAGCAGAGTAAATAAATAGGTCAGCAGCTCTGCAAACGGCATCCAGGCCCTTCCAGGACTGCCTGACCCATCAGGCAGTCAATAATTTTGGCCAGAGAGTGCCTTAATATGCTCTGGTAGAGCCAAGAAGACTCTTTCTCTGGAAATGGCCACAATAGCAGAAGTGTGATCGGCCCATTTGTGCTCCGAGGGTCGTGTTCTGTCATGTACTGTGATAAATGCTGAACACGTTTGCTGTAATGCTGTCATTTATTCCTTGTAATAATCCAAGGAGGTGATGGTTATTATTAACTGAAAGCATCCAGTATCATAGTGGAGGATTTGTCTGACGTCTTCTAAAAAAGTGCAAAAGGGGAAAAATTAAAAACAACAACAACAAAAAATAGGCGTTCTTCACAGTTGTGGTGTCAAATTTACACAGCTGGAAATTTCGAAATTTTAAGAATGGAAATTAATTTGTCAGTGCCAAACAAGGCACATGGCACAACGCAGAAAACAAAATAGACGTCTAACCAGAAAGAAAGCAACAGGAAATGAAAGTGCTGGATAAGATTGGGATATATACATTTTGATCAATGCACCGAGCATGTGCTACCCAAAAATAATGTTGATCTGGTAAAAACAAGCAAAACCACCTCTGTAATATGATATTGATCTTGTGACAACTTTTTTTAATATTATTAGTGACTTCATATATCTTTTTTTTTTATGAAGTTCAAGTTTATAGCCTGTGCTATAATGAAAATTTCAGGACTTTAACCTAGTTTTCTTATACTTTATTGGGAGAAGCCTGCAATTATTTTCCTCCTTCAGCATGTGCTTCCAGGAAAGACAGGGAGAGATGGGGATGTAGAAATGAGTTTTAGCATGTGAAAATAAAGACTATTTGGCATTATAACCCCAACCAACCAAGCAAACAGTGTTTTTCATGGTTACAGCATTCAGGAATAGTATATGATCTTTGAATCTTTTGTCTGGAAAGTCAGAGAGCTCCTTTGGATGTATTCTGGATTTTTTTATGGAGCAGGATTGATGTCCTGCTGTTGGGATGCCCACAGACACATGGGTGTAGAAAGTGTTTCACAACTTGCAGGCTGCAATTCCTCTCTAATTTATAACTTTGGGTCTTGTTCTGAATTCCCACAGTACTTTATTGAGAACTTATGATGATCACTATACATATGGGTGTATATATTGAAATATTCCTGCTGCAAATATTTATGTATATGAAGCTCCAGCCATCATTTGTAAAATTTGAGGAAGATAAAGTATACAGCTGTCCTTCAAAAAATAAAATTGTTGCTTTTCTTCACATCTCTTTTCCTTCCTTAAAGGGCAGAAACCAGTGTGGGTATCTGTCTAGTGATAGTGATTATATAAAATAATAATTATTTATCTGATATATTGGGATCCTACAGAGAAGCACTAGTCCAAATTAAGTGCAGTTTTTATTTTTGTAAGCTCACCATTATTCTTGTGCCTTTTTTCCTGGCCCAAGCCCAATTTTAAAGTAACACAGGGTATCCATGTTTTATGTGCCAGCACTAAGATCCAACCTCCACGCTTAACCTAAGTTGTACTCAGTTTCTCTCTAGATAGTTGCACTGTGATCTGGGGAAAAAAAGTTGTGCTTTCCTTGAGTTTTTCCTTGTAGAGCTGCCCTACACTTCCTTACCATTTTAAATCTCTGGGGACATTGTGTCAAAATTTAAAAGTGTCCAAAACCTAAATTCCTCAGTGTCTGAAGTATTTTTTTAGAAAGCTGAGACTTAGTTTTCATTTTAAGCAGGAAAAAATCTTGAGTTTTTCAAATGTCAAAAACCATGAATCTTGAGTTGCTGGGTATATTTTTTTATTTTAATTTCTAGTTTGAGAATGATAAGCCAGTTGCCTGTCTAGTGATCAGCATTGCATTTTCAAGATTATGCCATGAATAATTATTTCTTAAGAGCCTTTATTTTTCCCATTGCAAATCTCTCAGCACTATTTTCTTTCCCACTTGCTCCTCCCGGTTAATATTTGTCCAGCAGGACAGTGTGGGGCTTTCTCCCATCCTTCAGGTGGAAATCATTTCCTTGGTGGGGTCCTGAGGTAAATGTGTGGGACAAAGAGAGTCAGAAGAAGGAAGAAACACAGGTTGGAAGCAACCTGGTCTAGTGGAAGATGTCCGTGGCAGGGGGTGGAATGATTTGAGTCAAATCATTCTGCAATTCCATGAATAATTAGATCCAGACCAAACTCTGTGTGTGTTGCATTGGCAGTGATCACAAAAAAAGAGGTAATGACAAATGCTTTGGTGTGTAGTCTGAAAGGAAATATTCTGAATTTACAGGCCAAAAATGCTGTAGCAGTGCCAGCCTGAATGGAAGGTGAGGAAGAAATGGCTCCAAACCCACTCAGGTTGGCAGGGTGGGAGCTATGGACATGGAGAAAGCAGAGCCAGGAGGAGGAGATAATCAGTTAATGTCCTCATGACCTTCATGTCAGCACCAAAATGCTCTCAGGGGGGTGAGTGTTCTCACGAGGAGCTCAGGATTCCACACTGAGGCAGAAGATGTCAGCAGGCACTAACAGGCCACTCACAAAACTCTGTGCTCAGGCACCAGTAAATAAGGGGGGGAAAATCTGCCCTGGAATGCCCAGGAACTGGCTGGCTGCAGCCCTCAGATGTGGCATTCACACTCTCTGAAAAAATCCCTTCTCCCTGGATTTTTCTCCTGGGAAGCTGAGAAGCCTCAGAGAAAAGGAAAACAATTCTTATCTCACTTACTTCTCCTGTGTTGTGCTCGCATCAGGAATGTGTTTGGAGGTTGTTTACCCACAGGTGATTGTTTCATTGGAGTCTGGAGTGAACTGTTTTGTCTCATTGGCCAATCTGTGTCAGGACTCTGGAAAGAGTCACGAGTTTTCATTATTATCTTTTAGCCTTCTGTAATTATCCTTTCTGTATTCACTAGTATAGTATAGTGTTCTTTAATATAGTATAGTATTATGAAGTAATAAACTAGCCTTCTGAGAACATGGAGCCAGATTCAGAATTCCTGCCTTTGTCAGGACATTCCTAGCAAATACAATGCTCAGGAATGAGTTGACAGAGGGAAAAATTCCCTTTGCTGTGAGCAACCCTCCCACCTGTGGTTCTGGAGTGTCCCATGGACACAGGCAGGGATTGAGGAGACCTTGGAATGGCTCAGAAGGGGACTTCCAGCTGCGGGAGCGTGAGAGGGACCTCAGAGGCAGGGAAATGAGGTGATACAGAGCAAGAGTAATTGTTTTGGGAAAAAACCTCATTCACTCCTGTTTTTCCTGTGGGGAGGTTGGAGAAGACAGCCCAGGAATGAGGAGTGACCAATCTGCCATTTCCCCTCTCTGAGCTCCGTGACTCACTCCCTGCTCCTCCAGGGAAAGCATCCCTGTCCTTACTGTACGTGGAGAAACATCCCAGTTTCCCACATTTTAAATCAATCTCAGGTTTAAGTGAAGGTGCAGCCTTAAAAGTTATTCCAGCTCCACTGTTTCCCCTGATAAATTACACGAATAACGTTTGAGACAATGCATTGTTAAATATTTATGTCTAGTACTATAGAACCAGAAAAAGCACAAGAACCCCTAGAAGAATAAATATATTTACCTAAATAAATTACTAAGACAAATATACTCCTATGCGCTCTGTACCAATAAACAGTAGGTATTCACTAAATTGTGGAATATAAATGGCTCATTTCCTCTAAATGTACACTGAAAGATCTATAACATGTTACACATTTCCTGTGCTTTGCATATATATTTCAATATTCATCATGAAAAGGCTTGCTTATGTGTCAATATACATTACTTTGCATGCATTAAGAAAATATTTTTTTAATTTTGCCATTACAGATGTGCTTTGCTGTGGGGGGGTGCTGGCGAAAGCAGAGGCTTTATTTCATGATTAACCCTTTGGTGGCTCGTCCTGTTTTATCAACGTGACATTTGCACAAAATGAATTGCTTGCTTAGACACAGCTAACTAAATAAAAGCAGGCCAGAGCTGATAGTATGAAAAATGGATTTTCATTACTGTTTCATTGATTCTTGTAAATAAGGGCCTGAGGCCTGCTCCAAAAAGGCTGCAAACAGTAATAATTTAATCTGAGGTGACATAGACCAAAATGTATGTGGACAAAAATCATCCTTGAATATTAAACAACAGCCTCAAGACAGAGAAAAGTGTTGCAGGCGAATTTAAATGTATGCAGATCGGTGGGTAACATATTTAAAAACAGAAATTAAAGATTCCTGTCATAAATCACATTTGCTGCCATGGATATGCCTTGTTATGCTGGTGTTTAAGGAAACCTGAAAGGTTAAGGCAGTTGGTGCATTAAATCGTACAAGGATAATTAATACTTTTCTTGTGGCTATTTATAAGAAATGGAAAATATAGTTAGATCAGCTGTGGCACTGTAGTAATTTGAGGGGGAAGAAACGAAAGTATGAGTCAATAGTTTTAACTGGACAAATGTCAAAAGCTTAATGAAGCAGTGTCCTAATTTGGAGGCCTTTTAAAAGTTTCACGCAAAAAAATGAGACAAAATAGTTTGTTGTCGTATCGCACGTAAGATTTTTTTTTTGCCTTTCAAACATTTAGAACCTGTGTAATAAAAATAATTGAGAATAATTTCCCTGGCTGAAGTTTAAAAGAAAAAGAAATGGAATCTGTTCCGTGGAAGCAAAGCGTAAATCAGGTCTTGACTCCAGAATCGAGAACTTTGTTTTTTCTTATACATCTTCTAATTAAAAAGAACGCTACATTTCACTATAAAATAGCCTGAAACTACATGTAAGAACATTATTTCACTTATAGTAGTTTGACTTATTACAGTAGCACCTAATGCTCAGGATGGCTCATAGCAAGACTAATGTAGAAAATAATTTTCCCCTTCAACCTGCTGAAGCATTAATCCTTTTTTTCTTTCCCGTTTTGTTTTTTTTTTTTTTTTTAACTTGGGGTTACGTTCAAACAAACCCTTCCAACTACTGTAATTCCCCAGAGGAAAATACTCCTTCATCACTCATTGAGCTCAGGTTTATGATCAGCCTATTATTTAAAATTCTTATTTTTCTTTTCTTTCATGAATAAAACCAATAAACTTTAGTGGTATCAAACATTATTAAAGGGTCTCAGAGCAACAAGACAGAAGGTTTATATGACCAAACTCTCTTAATATAAAGGAGTTGTATATTTTCAGATGTCACTGCCATTCATCTCTTCTCTCTTTCTCTCTCTCTGCCCCCCTTAAGCGAGGAATAAAGATCCTGTTTAAAAAAATCTCACCAGCATGTAATAACTTTTCACCTGTTTCATGAAAAGTTAAACATTTGGAATGCAATTTGCCTCGCTGGTATTTTTATTCTGAATGAAAACAGGAAGTATTTCTTTCTTTAGAAGGGATTAAAAGAAAAGAAGGGCAAATAATCTAAGAAAATTATTTTCAATCTAAAGACGACTTGCTGGAGGTGGTGGGGGGAAGTATTTCTCTAACCTCATTGAATTTCTGATCTGTTCGGAAAACATTTAATCTATCATTGTACCAAAACCAAAAAATTAGATTTTTGAAACTTTAATCTGGTTTTGATTTGCAAATATTCATAAAAATTGCCATGGCTTCATGCAGATCTTTGGAAACAAATATTAGTGATTTTTTTTTTCACAGCTCTAGCTAGAACACACTGTCTTTGGCAAGTTTCTGTTTGCAACAAACAAAATGTGATACTTTATAGGTTATAATATTCATCATTACCCTGATGTGTCATTGCTATGTGGTGTCACGCCCTGCTACTTTCTGGACAGTGTTTCCAATTTGATTATGACAAACCTTTCCCTAAAAACTGCACTTAAAAAAAATTATAAGAGATTCCACTAATGTAAAATAAAGAAAAATTTATGTTTCCGTTTGGAGGGTTGCATTGCAAATAAAAGATGGGATGTGAAGTGCATTCAGCATGCTGACTTTCCAAGAATTAGCTGGAAAATTGTCCATGTTCAAAGAAAAAGAAAAAAGGTGTGAAATGAGAAAATTCAAAATCCTAGACCCCCAGCTTTATAAGGCTTCTGTTAAAATGGAGAGAAGGGAAAGTATTTTTTGTAGTATTCCTTAGATAACAATGTGGATTTATTAAATGATAGCAGTGTTTTGTTGTTTTGAAAAATGATATTTTCCTTCTGCAGTGATATAAATGTCTGAATATCAGAATCTGAGCTGGTTATGGACTTTTCTAGTTAGTACATTTTTTAAAAAAAGGTATAGTATAATGATCTGTTAAATAAAACCACTTCTATTTAGTCACACCCTCACAATTCATGAGCCATATCTTCATAGCTGAACCATCTCCTACACTACGAGCAATCAACAATTGGTTCTGGAGGTTGGAGCCCTGCAGATATTTAATATATTTTTTTTTTTAAATTAAAAAAAAAATGTTTCACAGCCACTCTATCAATAAAAGCAGTCTAACTTTTTATCTCTGCTACAAAGCACACTTTCCATACAATAACTATAAACTGTGGGCAAAGTTCTTCTGACAGTGGTATGTTCAACAGAAGGAAAATGTCTCGAACATTATATTTTGATCTGGATAAACAGGCAAACTGCAAAGAAAGATGTAAGGCTCACGTTCGCAGAGCAAACAATTTTTTTTTCCCCTCTTTTAAAATTTTTAAACTCGTAAACAAACAGCATAAAGTCACAGGATCCAAAAAGCCTGTAAATCTCAGTCTAGAATTTTAAAAAGTGGTTTGAACCCAACTGTGTTTATCTTTATTTTGCCTAGACATCTGCCAGTACTTTTTAGGCTGCTGCTGCTCGTTAGGCCTGAGCAAATAACTTGTAATTATTAATGTTTTCCTTGAATTTATACTACATTTTCTGTGTATGAAATATGTGAAGAAGATCATGACATCTTCAAATGTCTTTGTTATTGGAAGTTATTTATGAATTTTTCCATGGCATATTTTTCCCTGTGGGTGGTATTCACTCTTGTGCATGCACAAGGACTAAGCAGTACTTAGACCCCACTTAAATCTTCAAAATATGTCTTGTGCAGAGGATTGATTTTCATGCAGAGGGACTTGTATATTTGATCAGAGGGATATTCATTTTGCTATTCAAACAGATATTTCCAGGAGATAAGCTGCGATGCAGCAGCTCTGGATGCGCCGTCCGGCGGCTCTGGAGGAGCCACATGTAAAACAGACTATTTCTATAAATAATGTACAGTTCTTAGAGGGAAAAACTAAAAAAATGCAGAGCAGAAAATTGTGCTGGTGTTGTTCTTGTGTTAATTCTCAGCAAACACAAAGCTTCCCATGAGCTGCAAGTTTTTATTAAATAGCTCCAAGTTTTCTTCCCCCTTCAGGCCCAAACTGCAGTTTTTGCTGTGTAATGGGTAGTTGTATTAGGAAGCCAGTGCTGTTATTAGTTTGTTTTGTTTTTTTTTTTTTTTGGTTTAAATTAATGCTGCTTTTCATTGTGTGATTGGAAGACCTCCAGATCAACTGAGAGTCTACGACTCTTGGCCTTGGAAAATAATGAACCCAAATGGTGTTTTGGACATCTTTCATGAGGAGAAAAAAAGATGGGCTGTGTGAGTGGCATGGAGGGGCGCAGAGCACTGGAAAAAGAAAGCCCTTGGTGCCATTACCCTTTCCAAAGGCAGAGGTGATGGGGAGGATGCACAGTGACACGGGAGAACTGGGAACTCCAGCTTCCACGTGCCAAATCCCCAAACCCCACAGCAAAGGGACTATGGCTGCCAGAGGCAGCGGGTTCATTCAGGGGTGAAGGGGGTAAAGGCATGCTCAGAGCAGGAAAAATTGTTCTTGCCCCAAAGACTTGAGTTCAGGCATGACTTTGGCCATGCTCATTTCGCTCCTCGCTTAGGCTAACTCAGGCCTCAGCTTTTTTATGCCAAACACCAAGGCCTGCCCCTCTCCCTTTAATCCTTTCTGGCAGTTCTTTCCTCTTATGGGAAGCTTTTTTAATTGCTTTTGTCTTCCTCAAGCCAAATGTTGTGAGCTTTCTCTGCTCCCCTAAGCACCAGGGCTGTTGCTTCCATGTCCACTCCCATTAGATGACTCCCATTACCAGTTCCACCTCGAGCATGATTCATAAAGTTTAAAGCCAAAAGGAATGATTAGATCATCCAGTCTGACCTCCTGTATACCACAGGCCATTACATTTCACCGAATTACCTCTGGATTGATCTCAATAAATTTTGTTTTTCTTAAGAATTTCTTGGAGAAATCACCCAATCGTTTTGAGTGACCAGGGACTGGATTGTCCCTGTTTCCTCTCTGTGAATTACTCCTGTGGTGAACTACACTTGGTAGCAACAAAAGGGCCCAGAAAAGCATTGAAACTGTCTTTCTTAATTTCCAAAGATGAATTAGCATCCTCTACCTAATCTGTGGATGATAATCTGCTATAGTTCCTGTCCTGTTTCACTGAAGATCCATGGAAGAATATGTTGTACATAAAAGAGTGGGGGGTTTTGGGTCAGAAATGGGTCTTTTCCCCACGATACTTTAATTTTTTTTTTTTTTCTCAAGTAATCCAGGAAAATTTGCCAGTTTTATCAGTATATTACAGGTATGAGTGAGTGCATTGCTTCATTCCTGTGTAAGGTGTGACTCCACAAAGCCCAAAATTGCTCAATAGCTTGTCTCCAACAGTTGTTCAGGAGAAGTGCAAGAACAGGCCAGGAAGAAAGAGACTCCCCCTGGCACACCCTGCTGATCCTGGCAGTGAGGCAGAGGCGACAAGGCTGTGGCCATGTCATTGTGCTCTCTTTACTCCACTGCTTCTGTTCATTGCGCAGACACTCTGGTCATTAATCCCATTTAAAATCCTCACCTTCCCGGTGAGTTCCACAGCTCAGTTGTGCAATGTGAGTCTCAAACACTTGGTTTTGTTAGGTTGCAGCTCGGTACCTCTTGTCTGAGTGCTGCTGACTCCTTGTTTTATTAGACAATATGGAGTTGGGCTATTTATCTCTCTTTTGGTGAAACTTTGTGCAACTTTTCTCAAATGTTTCCAGTGCTGACCTATTTGGATCCTTTCTTTTGGAGAAGTGATGATCTCTGATTATCCTGATTTCTCTTTATTCCACGTTGGTGCCTGTCACGCATTTTTCCAGGTGAGGGTGATGAGAAAAATGAGAGTTCAAAATCCAAGATATGGGAACACAGCAGATTTAAAAAGAAAAGTAATGAATTATCACAGAATCCCACAATGGTTTGGGTTGGAAGAAACTTGCAAAATGCTGTTCCACTCCTTGCCAGGGGAGGCAGGGACAGCTTCCACTGTCCCAGGCTGCTCCAAGCCCTGTCTAGCCTGGCCTTGGCCATTTCCAGGGATCCAGGGGCAGCCACAGCTGCTCTGGGCACCCTGTGCCAGGGCCTCAGTTTCCTCACAGGGAAGAATTTCTTCCTAAGATCTCATCTAAACCTTCTCTCTGTAATGTCTGTGCCTCTTTTATATTTTTTTTCTGTGAATTCCTATCCCCATTTTACCTTCAGGTGCACCTGATCATTGTGATACCACCTATTTACCGCTTGTGAGTGATTTAGTGACTCCAAAACTTTTAATTTAAAGTCTGATATTAACTAAATGCATCTTATAATTTAGAAGAAATATATGTATATGTTTTAAATTGTTTCACACGTGAAGTCAAATAACTTAATTTGAACAAATTCCTGTTATCTTGAGGATGCCTTTGGCCCTGCTGTGATCTGGTTGCTCACTACTCTTTTAGTTAAGCAAACATTTTCCCTGTCCTGCATTTCATCCAAAGAGGGCTGCAATAGATGGCCAAAAAAATTCTCTTCAACCATTACTTTTACAATTGCCACTGTGCTTGAAATGAAGCACTTTGGTACTTGAGACACACATACACGCACTCCAAATAAAAACCCCAGAACAAAGCTAGAAAAGCGTTTAATTGTCATCTGTAAATAGCCCAGTTAGCTCTGGGAAGCAGTAGAATACATTGGTTTTTACACAGGAAGCAGGAGCTCATTACATGTTGGTCCCCACCCCTCTCTCTAGACCCATGTGGAAATACATGTGTTAAATAACCCACCACTTCAGCAATATACTCTATTTATATTTTATATAAAATAATAATCTGGGCCATGGTACTTTGAGTGGTTCACAGAAGCACAAGAAGTCATTAACCTAATCCGCAACATAACATGATGTAAATCATATAAGATGTCATGCGTTTTTAGGGGAAGTATTATTTTGAGTGAATACAGACACAGCTATTTGGCATGATTTCTTGAAGGGGATGGGAGTGTTGTGACCCAGAAAATGTGCTGCATTTATTGCTTTGACTCAGGATGTCATGAAGCTTCACATAAAAATGGAAGTTTCAAAACAACTTAAAAAAAAAAACAAACTAAAAAAAAGAAGTTAAATACCAGGAATGTCTTTGTCTAGCTCTAGATTGGGCTGTGCTGAAGTGAGCATTCCAGCCCCTTGTATTCATGTCTTTACCAAGGGTGACTTCAAAGAAACTTATAGAAACCAGAAAATTCTTCGTTATGGACGACAAAACTAAATTAATGGTACTACTTCTAGTGCTTTAAAATTTATATTTTTTTCTTAAGAATGAGAAAAGGAAAATCTGAGTAATTGCTTACAGGACACTGTATGTGACTCATTTTTTGTCATCACAGCTGTCTACACAAGGTTTTAAAAATCTACCTACTCTTGTATGTGCTTGGGTAATAAAGATCCAGCCCCTATAAAGCCAGATCCAGAGCTTGCTGAAATCATAGGGAGGCTTTGTAAATATTCCAGTACTCTTGGATGCAAGCTCTGCACTTAGTTCTGCAAGTCAGGATGTAGTAGGATCTTTCATACGAGTCAATCACATAATATTTTTCATAGAAAGTGAAGGATGTGCGGAGGAGATGCTGCATGCTTGGAGTATGAGTTCAAAGGAGTGCAGAAATCATCAACAAGTTCCTGGCTGTGTCCCATATGGAAGCAGGATACTTGCAACCTCAAAGTGGTAAATCCCACTCATTAAATTGCCTTTAGAAAGAGTTACAAATCACTGCTTTTGAGCTGATCTGGGAGCTCCACAAAAGCAACTTTAGAAGATGTTTATCTCCATTGGAAAAAGTTCTGGTAGACTTCCATGAGTTTTATCACAGAATCACAGAATGGTTTGGGTTGGACGGGACCTTGAAGGTCATCTCATTCCACCCATGCCAAGGGCAGGGATACCTTCCACTGTCCCAGGCTGCTCCCAGCCCTGTCCAACCCGGCCTTGGACACTTCCAGGTATCCCGGGGCAGCCACAGCCTCTCTGGGCACCCTGTGCCAGGGCCTCAGTATCCTCATATGGCTGTACTTTCACTTTCCCCTTATTCCATGGCAGGAAATCAGTATTTTATAGTGATAGCGTGAAGAGAACAGGCTCCTTGCTCCACTGTGATGGGAACCACATTCCCCAAAACTCTCCTCAAACCCACAGGAAGAGTTGCACTGAAAATACCTGAACTTGTAAATGCATACAGCAACTTTCCTGAGTTTCTTCCATTCTCCCTAAGGATTTTTTTTTTATTTTTTTGCTCGGAGGTAGTTCCTAAAATACTTCTGTTGCCAGCCTTGTGACAGCAGAAGTTTCTGCCCCCTTATTCTCACCCAAACCCAAGCAGGAGTGGCAGAGCTGTAGCTCCTGCAGCAGTTTGCAGCCCACTTGTGCAGGCTTAAGTGGTTGCTGTAGTTAGGGCTCTTACCCTAATGTGCCAGCACTCAGCTAAATGGAACCTATGATCTCCTCTGAGGTTCATCCATCATTATTCAGAACCTCTGCCTTGTGCCGTCATGTGGGCAAACGCTTTCATGTATTTATTCATCTCATTGTAAGAATTTCTGCAAGCATATGCAGACCACTAAGGCCAGCAGTGATTAAAGCCATGCAGCCTTGAGCAGATGTAGACACTTTAGTTCACCCTATTCATTCTGCTGAAGGAGTCTAAATCAAGTATTTTCGGCACCAGGAAGAGAGCTCATCTGTTGCTGGAGATCACTGCTCTCCCCAAATATCTTTCTTAATCGTTGTCTTTTTACAATACTTGCCTGTTCCATAATTCATTTTGTACAGAACGGAGCAGGCAAATGGATGCTGAACTTTTCTCATGTTTCCCTGTGTCTGGGTGACTGCAGTAAAATCCTGCTTTTAAGGAGGTAATGGGAAGGAGCTGTGAATCCTGGAAAAGAGAATAAATAGCATTGGTTTGATAATTTGCTACCTTTCCAAAACAGCAGAGATGTGGAGGGAGAATGTGAGAGGAAGCAGCATCCGTGGAGAGAAAGGGTTCAGCCAAAATGATTTTAATTTTAATAGGTGATAAAATCCAGGCTGAAACTGGCCTGTGACACACAGAGATGCTATTTGCAGCAGCACACTTTTAACCACAGCCATAAAACATGTTTTTCGTCTAAGGAGCATTTCTCTACTTGGTTAATTTTTGTGAGCCTTTCATTTATACAGTAGGTCATCCTCCCAGACAAGCTTTCTGCTGGCCCTGGAGCTCCAAAGGAGCATTTGATTCTCTGCTTGGACCCTGTCCTCTACCTCTGTTCCTTGCCAGCCCAATTAGCCTTACACTGCATGGCTGTCAGTAGCCTAACTACCTTGGAGCCATCAGATTAAAGTTTCCCTTTCCCAACTACTCTATTCATCAGGAATCCAGCACAGCCAAGGTTTGTATAACCTGCTATGCTGAGCCCTCCCCCTCAATTGATTTCTGATCCCTAATGAACCATAGGCTGATGGACAATTACTCATCTTGCTGAGACATGTGGGGACTGTTAAAGGCAGGGTACTCGGGAGCTTGTGAAACTCTGTGCTTTCTTATTTAACATTAGCTGTAATTTCTGACACAGGAAGGATTATAACAGGATCTGTTAAACATCAACCAGACTATCTCGCTAATGGCTGAAATTGTTTTTTAAAAACTCTCAGTCCCTTTATTATTTACTCGTAGATAAACATGTAGCAATGAATTTTAACAATCTGGTGCATTTAGAAGAAAAGTTACAAGCTCCTGAAATACCCCACGGTGGAACATGACATTAATAGCTCAAAGCAGCTCAGCGCTGCTAATGTGGACTGCTCTGTGTTGGACTGTAACTCAGATGGATACAATTAAAATAAGAGTATGATTATTGCTGTTACTGTACTGTGTTATGACTGCTCTGAAGTGCTTCAGCGGCCTCAGCCACTGCTTTTAAGCAGGGTTTTGCCACACTGAGTGTGTTAAATCTTAACCCTGATGTGTTGATGAGGATAACGATTGGAATATTAGAAAAATCATCTATTCCTAGACTTAAGCACTTTAATAATTAGACAGCTAAATTTGTTATCCCCAGGGTCATAAAACTCCTCAGGGAAATAAATTATTAAAATCTCCTGGTTTGTGAAGGGTAAGGTATGTGATCTGTGCTGCTTTTGAAAGAAATGGCTTCAGCAATGTCTGTCTGACTTTTGGCTCACTTGGCTTGTTCATCTCTACAGCCAATGACATCATTAGAAAATGCACCACTCATACCAGTGATTTCACTTCCAGTTTAAGGAATTGGCCTGTAAAAAAAAATAAAAGAACAAATATATAACTTCAAGAGTAGTTGTCTTATAAACTGATTAAAAAAACAACATAAAACAGCAGGGTAGTTAAGCAGCACACTTCTAAGTTCACCATATAAATAAAAATATTTGCCCTCTTTATCTTCTGAGAAGATTGGATGACCTGATATACAATTTAGGATAATGTTGTTACTCATTTGAGTAAATATTATATAATTTTCTGTTTTTCCACTTTATCCTCCAGCCATCTATCTGTAGAGTCTGAAATGGTTTGCCTCACAACCCCACTGTTCTCCTTGAAATCCCTTATGCTCTTTTATCATTTTCCTTTAAGAGCATTCCTGCAGACCTGAAACAGTCCAATCTTTAAACCTGGGTGCTCTGTTCTTATACAGAGGGCACAATCTTAAAGACTCTGAGTGTGTCTTCATTTGTGCTCTTAAAAAGCCATTATGGCCATTGTTATTTTTAATTATTTATAGGGGTCCCTATAGATGGATACTGTAACATCTAAATAGATAAGTTGATGACCCTTCCCCAGCAACACTGCTTTTAAACTAAAATATGAGATAATGAGAAAATAGCAGCTCATGGAAGCAAACAAGAAGTAGGGAGCAACAAAACTAGAACTTTTCTTTTAGCTAGTATTGAACATGTCTTGGAAATATGGAATCCCAGAATAGTCTGGGTGGGAAGGAACCTTAAATTCCATCTTCTTCCACCCCCTGCCATGGGCAGGGACACCTTCCACTGTCCCAGGCTGCTCCAAGCCCTGTCCAACCTGGCTTTGGACACTTCCAGGGATGCAGGGACAGCCACAGGTGCTCTGGACACCCTGTGCCAGGGCCTGCCCACCCTCAGAGCCAATAATTTTTTCTAATCTCTGATCTAACCCTGCCCTCTGTCAGTATGAAGCCATTGCCACTTGTCTTATCACTAAATGAAAATACTTTGAACATTTCACAAATCTGTGAATATGCATAAAAAAACTTCTTGAGTTATTTCAAGTACCTGTTCTTATCCAATTCCTCAGTTTCTTAAAATCCATCTTAAGATTGAGAGAGCCAAACCTACTCCCTGTTGCTCCAGCCTTTTACTCTCCAGTACACAGGTTTGTGTCTATTTTAAATCTGATTTCTCCATGGCAAATTATTCGTATTCCATTTTGTTTTGTGTTGACATCATCCTTTAGGGGATGATCCTTATCTTTGGTGCTGTATCCTCAGCATGGCTGGATTCTAGACTCCAGCATCTTTCTTTTGCAGTAAAGGCAAAGATTTTCTCTTCTATTATTGTCTTCTAGTCCATGTCTGAAGAGTAGCTCTCAGTCTTCAAATTGAACTGATACTTCTACAGCAGCCAGAGTTGCTTTTCCTGAAGAAAAACACTTTATAACTTGATTTTGTCTCACAGTAAGAAGAAACACTCCCCTTGTCCCTCACCAGCCCTCTGCAATTTTGCATCCCCCTCTCACACCACACAGGTGAGAGGGCTGGCACAGCCCCAGATGTGGCCACATCTGGGCAAGAAGACAGCTGTGCTCAGGCTAAAACCAAAATTGTACAAGGAATGGGCAAACTGGATTGCCCAAAAACATGGCATGAGCAAACTGTGTCCAAAATGCAAGTGAATTTTTTATTCCCGTGGAAATTTTCTTTAACATTTATAAAGGATTTTGAAGGGGGGGGGGGGGGGGGGGCAGGGCATGTTTCTCTGTTTTGTTGCTTATTTTTCCATACTGATCTTGCTATTTAAAAAAAAGAAATCTGCCTCTTGTTTGGGCTCTGAAATTGAAATGCTTCACTGGGAGGGCAGAAAGCAAGAGGAATGTTGCTTCCAGAAAAAAAGAAATTTCTGCTTGATGTTGTTGAGTTGAGACCTCAGGAGTTTAAAAATTGAATTTAAAAACAGACTGCTGTTTGTATGAGCTTCTTTGATTTGTCACTAATCTGTCCCTTGTAAACACTCTATTTTATTTTATTGGGACTGGAGGGTAAATGGCAATTGCAATTCTGGTGCACTCCCTGATATTCCCAGAAAATCTTGTTGGATCATGAGGAATAACTGGCAGGTGTCCTGGATGATGTGGTGTCTGGCCTTTGTGTATGACAGCTTCCATCCCGGAATTTCTGCCTGCATGGGGTATAAATATGTGGTCAGCACCAACCCTCAGACTGGGATCAAGCTGTGCTGCTTGAACTCCTCACTCCTTTCGGGTTGGAATCTTTCTGATTCAGGCAATCCTGGAAACCAAAGGGCTTTAGCAACTACGGCGTCACAGGTGGAATGTGCTTATTTGTAATTTCAGGGGTCTCTTAAAATGTTTTTATTCTGGCTAGAGGTGTAGCGATAGCAGGAAGCCTGCTTGATTTCACCTGGCTGGAAGGAATTCTAAGGCAAGCCCAGGATACTCGTGGTGATCAGCACCAGATTCAAAGCAATAATTTTGGTGCCAAAATTGGCTCTTGTAAAGGTAAAGCTGCTCTGTGTCCTCAAGCCCTGCGCTTACCATCAAAAACCCAGCCACAAAGCCCAGAGCAGCCCAGTGGTGACACAGCCTGAACTCCTGGGTGCTGTAGAGAGAAAACACCTTTGCAGGCTGTGAACATTTCTCAGTTCTGATGCTCTCAAGCTCCTTGAGTTTCCCAAAGGAGCTCTCCAGCCTGGCTTTTCCCCCGAGATCCCAGCCTGCAGGGCCGTGGTGTTGGCGTTTCCCTGTGCCCTGGTGCTGCGGGACAGCCTGTCCCAGCACCAGCC
This sequence comes from Motacilla alba alba, assembly GCF_015832195.1. NCBI lineage: Eukaryota > Metazoa > Chordata > Aves > Passeriformes > Motacillidae > Motacilla > Motacilla alba. Next base: position 3,028,460 of record NC_052022.1, read on the forward strand.
CCTGGTGGGTGGAAATGGAGACACTTCTGTCACTTGGATCTTGTGTTTAATAGCAGAGACAGCATCACCGAGGGCTGAGATCCCTTTGGATCTTTCAGGATGTGCTGGGGCAGGCTGGAATGGTGTGTGGAAGTCTGTCCCTGGCCCTTGGGAAGGTTTTGTTGCCTGCAGCAAGAATTTGGCTCTTCCTTGGCACCAGGCTGGGCATGGAAAGTGTGAGAAGGGAACTTGGCATCAGAGCTGTGCTTTTGGGGTGTCCCTCTTGGTGGGGAGCTCAAGGATTTCTGCCCGTGGGGGGAATTGGCTTGGCTGGGGGTTGTGTGTTTGGGGTGAAGTGGAAAGGCTTCTCTTCTCCTCTTCAGCTGCACAGTGTGGCCTCCTATGCAGTCTCCAGTTTAAAAAGAAATTTCTTCCAGTGAAATCGGGATTAGCTGACAGTATAAAATGGGCAAGCAGACGTACTTTTTAAAAGTCATGTAATAAGAACCTTTGATATGTTTTAATTTCTTCTCTTTTCAAAGATTATATATATTCATCCTCAGTTCAGGTTGTGCTGCATGTGCTGAAAATAAAATCTATGCCTACTACCCAAACTTGCAAACTGAAGGTAACAATTTCAGAAGTATTCAAAGGAGAATAACAGCAGGTATACTGAGAAGTGAGGGAAGCTAGTGTTTCACTAACCATCACTAAAAATTATTAGAACTACGAGTGCATTTTGGAGCTAATTTACAGCATGGGCTACTTTTTTTTTTTCTCCTGTACAAAAAAGGAATGAAAATTTCTTTGAAAACTGACTTTCAAACCATCCTGGTGGGAGTTCACTCCCAAAAAACTCTCATCCTGGTGGCAGTTCACTATCCATGAGTGGAAAACTGAGTTAAAGGTCCCAGTCAGGGAGGACGGGATTGAACCTGTCCTGAAATGTGAGTTTTGGAGGCACTGATGGGAAAGGTGCAGAATCAGTAAAAGGATCAATAGTGGAGCTTTTCTCCTCTCTGGGGTGAAGTGAGGGTGTCAGTGATCCCTGCACGTGCCTGGTGGAGATGGAAGCCCTGGAACACCTGAAGGAAAAAGGATGCCTTTTCCTGGTTATTTACTGATCCAATAGTGAAGAGTTCCACTGCACATTTCTAGATCAGCATAATTTTCCTCCTTCTCCCATCTGACACAGTCTCAACACTCACTCTCTCTCAGCTGTGTCTCCTTTCCTCTCTCATTCCTCCACCATCTGCTCCACATGCTTTCCCATAAATTCCTGAGTTGGACTCGGTTCCCCGGCTCTGAGCTTATCTGTCTCAGGGTTACACACTGGAGCCATCAGAAAGGCATCCCAGAACTTTCTCTGTAAAATGGATAGCCATGGCAAAACCTCCAGAGGAGTTTGGGAGGTCTCTCTTGAGGGGTCAGAACTTAATTTCTTGTTTATTTTGAGGGGTTTTTGTGGTATGGGAGGACAAGAGAGGTGTCAGGAGTTAACAGAAGTTTACATGATTAATGTTCTCGTGTTTTGAATGTTATTCCCAGAGTGGATTCAGATGGAGGAAATTAAAAATAACAATAAAAAATATTACTGAGTTCTCATTCCTACTACAGATAAAAATTATCTTTTTTTTTTTTTTTTTCCCTCTCAGCCACTTCTTTCTTTTTAGGAAAAGTCCTGTTTCCTACAAAAAAATTACCACTACCCCATGCCCCCAAAAGCCCCAAAGAAAACCCAAAACAAAAAAAAAAAAAAAAAAAAAAAAAAAGAAAGCTACTTTACTTAGAATAGTTTGTTTTCTGAACTTGGCTGTCTCTGTTTTGAAAGTTAGAACTATCAAAACTGAGGGGAAGTAAGGAAATGCATTTCAAGCAAATATAAAGGTTAATTAATTTCTGTTACTCAGACAGCAAAGAGGACCCACATGGTGGTACTGTTAGGAATGGAGATAGTTTTTAGTACACTGTGCATCCTTGCTTTGGAAGATTTTGAAATCCAGGGAAGTACAATTCCCAGCCTCTCCTGAAATCCAGGGAAGTACATTTCCCAACCTCTTCAAGCTCTACCTTCAGTTGTGGTTGCTCTGGGAATTGATGATGTTTGTCATGTGGCAAAACTACCTCTGACTCTTGGAGTGTTGGAAGTGGTTGGATTCTGCTCTGAATCAGAGCATGTTATGGCAAAAACCAATATTATCTACAAGTGGCTGCTCCCAGTAGTGATGTAAATTAAGAAAAACATGGCTGATTTTAGTGAAAACCAACCACAGAGCCTTAGAATTGTTTTGGTTGGAAGCTGCCTTCAAGACTCATCCCAACACCTCCCACGAGACCAGGTATCTCCAAGCCCATCCAACCTGGCCATGATATCAAACCTGGTTTATTGTACCTCAGCATTTCTCTTTAGAAATGATGCACTGATTTTTTTTTTTTTTTTGTCTTTGCAGAAAGGCAAAATTTAATATAATTAAGGCAGAAACTAATTGCACAACTTTGTGCGGCCTTGACATCCCTTGCTGCAATGGGCTACTCCAGGCATCCTGGTGCTTGTGTTGGAGCCAATCCTCCTTGCCCAGGGGTCTGGCCAAGCTCCTGCTGCAGCTCTGCCATCGCTTGGTCATCCTGCTGAATTTTAGTCCTGGCCTTGTCAGTGTTTAGGAAGCTGTAGGTTTCTAAATGGGAGTTCCTCACCCTGCTCTTGTCTGTGGGTTTGGTGTGGGGCAGTGGGGATCCCAGGAGGGGTCAGGCTGGAAGGGACCTCAGTGAATCATGTGGTGCCACCTCCCTGCTCCAGCAGGGCCATCCCAGAGCAATGGGATGGCACAGGATATTGTGCCCAGATGGTTCTGGAATGTCCCTAGTGAGGGAGGCTCCACACCCTCTGAACAATCTGTTCAGGGCTCGGTCACTGCATAGGGAAGTTCTTCCTCCTGTCCAGGTGGAACTTCCTGGGGTGAGTTCCTGGTTCAGGAATTTCCTGGGCTCTGTCCTGACCCTCCCTGCAGACAGGGACAGGCGAGGATGAGGTCCCCTCTCAGCTGGGGCTCCTCTCCAGTCTGAACTGCCCCAGCTCCCTCAGCCTTTTCCCCTGCACTCAGAGACAGTGCCGGAGTTTAAATGCTCTTGCTCTGAGGGAAACCAAGCTAATAAACAAAGAGTTATATCGACATTATTTAACTTTTAAAATAATAATAGACTTGTTGATTTCCGAGACGGAAAAATCGTTAGGTGTGAGTGCCTAAGAATAAGTCAGCTGAAGGAATAATCAAACTCTCCCCAAATAATCTTTGTATCAAAAGCTTCACTCTGTCCTCATTTCAACTCCACAAACAATAGATGTGCATCACAGCATGTCCAGAAGGTCATGAAGCTGGCATGTTTTGCCCAGATAAAATGAGCTATCAGATATTGGGAGAAAAGTACTCTGGAATTGATCTTTTGTGGCTTCTGTGAGCAAAAAACAAGGTTATATTAATTTCAGAACCATCTGAGCTTTGGGCACTGACTTTCATTGGCTGAGATGTTAATATTTTATGTGAGCCTAAAGCATGCCCAATTAAAGTGAGATCAGAAACGTCCACAAGTATATTCAAAGAAAAGCATTAGACTTTTGGACAGTGCCATAAATCCGCGCGCCAAAAAGCTACAGAGGGAGAACGTTAAGGGTCTGGCAAATAAAGAAATAAATAAAAGCTTGGAATGTCATTCCTGCAGCTCAGGCAAGTCCCGTGGTGTGAAAGCAAGCCTCACCAGAACTCCTGTAAAATAATTGCCACACGTGACTGCAGCTGGGCAGGAGCTGGTTTAGGGGCTGGGTGGTGCCACAGGACAGGGCGCAGCCCTGGCATGGACCTGGAGATGAGGCTGTCAGGTGCTGAGGTTGGTCCTCAGCAGGGAATCAGAGGCTGGGAATGTCCTGAGTTGGAAGGGACCCACAGGGGTCTTCCAGATCCAGCTCCTGGCCCTGCACAGACACCCCAAGAGCCCCACTCTGTGCCTGAGAGCATTGTCCAAACTCTTCTGGAGCTCTGGACTTAGAGCCTGCTCAGCCTCAGAGCTGAAGATAACCCTGACTTTGGAATTTACAAGATGCTGGCCGTCGTAGCAGCTCTCCAAAACTAAGATTCTTGCTGTTTCTACAAACCCCACCCCCCACCATTTTTACAAGCTCCTCTTTGATTTCTTGAGGTATACACGAGTTAGCCTGGGTGTGCTGCAAACTCACCGGCTGTATTAATCTCTAAAGGGGTTTTGTGGGCCCCTGTACCACTGCTGAGCCTTTAAAGCAGCACTTTGAAGGGCTCTGGAAAAGCTTGCATTGGGTGGAAACGGCTGTTGAAACAATGGCCAGTTCTTGTAATTCCTGTTAATAAATTCCCTTACTGTCCCTGCTGCCCGACATCTTCCACCCCATCTTTCACCTCCATCCCTGCCTGGAGGTCTCACCTGGATCCATTTACCTGTGATGACACTCCACACTCAGGTTTCATCCTCTGATTTTGGGTCCCAGACACCAACTTTCCCCTAAAACCAATTTTGTCTGTTTCGCTGCTGAGCTAATTCAGACCTGGTATTGCCCTGGTTGTGCAGACCTGCCCTGGAAAACAGGGAAGCAAGACACAGATTTTACAAGTATTAAATCTATTTTATCTAAAAAGTCTGCTGTCTTTGTCTGCATGTGCCTGTGCATCTATGGCTCTGTTTAAAAAATTGGAAACTGTCTGGATTTTCTACAAAAAAGGCCTTTTTATCTGTTCAACTGAAAAAATATATATATTGTTTATGGTCCCTCATGCAGTTTTGTGAGCAATACAGATATTTAACAGGTTCCTGTCTGCATTCTGGTGGGCAATTTAATAATTCTGAGATGAAGCAGGCTCTGGGTCTGGGGGCTGATCTGGATTTCAGGTGTCTGTTCTCCCATGCCAAGGCAGAACATCAGCTCTGCTCCCTCATCCCCTGAGCCTTGCTCCAGACACCACTGCCGCGCTTCACGCTGCTCCACTGCACACCAATCTCCTAAATAATCATCTTCTTATGGAAAATTTGGGGTCTTGAGCATGGAATAAATCCACAGGGTCTCAATTTTCAGTTCTATGCGACTTAACTACATAAAATACTGTCATTTGGAGGGTTTTTTGGTTATTAGGTGGGTCTTATTTATTTTTTCTTGATGTTTTGTTATTTTTTGTTTGTTGTTTTTTGTTTGTGAACAAACACAATTTTTCTGTTTGTTTGTTATTTTTGTTTGTGATCCACTCTCGGGATGAAAACCCTTGTCTACCAAGCGTCCACACAGAGCAAAGTCCTGTGGATTAATCAGGGTAGTTGAAACACTTGAGATAAAACAAAAGCCAGAACTGTTCTTTCTTTCTTCCCTTTGTTTCCTTTTTTCCTGCATTCCTCAAACCAAACATAAACTTTTCTGAGGTTTCTGAAAGTTTTGAAAACTTTCTGTGTTTGTTTTACACATTTTCACATGCCTTTATGCTTCCTGGGCATTCTCTGGGTCTGTAAGAAAAAAAAATATTGTATAAAGAAATGCCTGGTATTTGTTGGTAACTCTCATGGGAATTTTCCCCTTCAAGTATTCAGCCCTTTTATCCTCCTGTTCTGTATCCATGGTCAGCTCAGCATCATGGAGCTGGTGATTATTGTTAGATGAAGTTTGAATACTACCTGCACTTGGGTATTTATTGCCTCATTATAAAGCTTATGTGAATTATTATGGAGTAATGGAATCTCTTGAGAGGGAAAGTTATGCTTTTATAAAATTATATTTACTTTTGTTACAGAAAAACCCCCACTGGTTCCTAATTAACAAAGGGCTCTGGAAGCAGATTTGTTAAAATTTTCTTGACATTAGCCCCTAAATCTGCTCATCTGAGGGTTTTTGTAGTCCAGAACGTGGGTGAGCTTGTTTAACTTTACAGATCTTGTAAAGAAGCTTGTGAGAGTGTTTTGTCCAGAGCGTGAGAGAATTCTTAGCTGTATGAAAACTGTAAGGAGCATTTCCACATTTGGTTCTTGATTTTGGTTTCATTAGACACTGAGAGCAGGAAAAGGTGGGAAGGTGTCCATCCACCTCTGCACTGAGCCAAGCCCAACATTCACTGTGAGAGTGCAAATATTTTATGTGTTTTGTTTTTGTGTATTTTGTGCAGCCAAACAAACAAACTCAGTTACTAACAACCTGAGTCAATTCTGAGTAATTGATTTAGGGCTGAAAGGCTTGTGTCCTATTACCAATCCCCTGAGCTATGCAGTCCCTAGAGAGGAAAATTATTGTGCTTTCCCATCCCCTGTCTGCTCCCAGGGCAGAGGAATGATGTGACATGCACGTCTGTTCTCATGCGTCAAAGCAAAGCTGGGAGGTGCAGCTTTAGTCTGTTTTTATTTCTAACCATCTCACAGGGCCTTCAATAAATAAGAAATTCAATTTGCAATTGTTTGGAGTACAAAAAAAACTCTTAAGCAGGTCCCTTCACTCTTCAGGTATTGGAATTTTCTTTATGCTTTTGCTCACCCTGAGCCTCAAATAAGGTCTAAGGATTTCCCTCAACATCCTCACCTGTGGTTTGTGCTTTGCCTGGCTGGTTTGGCACGTGGACCTTGCTCTCCTCAAGGACTTCAGGACTCACCAGATGCTGGATCTTGCCAGTGGGTCTGTCCTGATGTGTTCATAAGCAAAGGACAAGATTCAAAGCAAGCATATGAAAACACCCATTTCTTGCCTCCTTGCAAATGTCTATCATGGTTTAAACCACCACTTCAGCTTTTTTTGGTCTCTTAGGTTATAATTTCCTGTTATCAGGGTAAGGATGTTTTAAACAGCTTTTTGCAGATGATTAGGTATTTGCTGATCATTCAGGACAATTTACAAAGATAAATACATGTTAAATGGGTTTCTTGTTAAAACCAATGTACAAGTAACCCCTCGAGGCCAGACAGTAATTACTCCTAATAACAAATTAAAGCATTACCTACTTCTTTTCCGTTTTTCATTTTGAAGAGGAAATTACCTTACAAAACTGAATGGATTCAAAACTACAGGGTTTTTTTTGTTTGGTTTTTTTTTTTTTTTTTTTTTTTTTTTTTTTTTTTTTTGATAAGGCTACTAAAAATAAGAATGTAAAAAAACGAAAGGAGTAACATTCCTAGAGAAAGGAATGGTCTGGACCACTGGACCACTTTGTTGGTTTTTTTTTCAGAGTTTCTGTGTAGATTTTGAAGATGCCATCATGGGCAGGGTCTGGCTGTGCCTCTGTTAACTCTCAAAGCAAAATTGTAGTTCCATCCAGGGCTGGTCTGGAGGTCATTGCTTACAGCACCCACCACTGCCCCCATCCACCAGCCTGACTCTTGGGGCCCAGGAAATCTCTTCAAAAGCCCTTTGCTTGTTCCAATCAAGACACAGAATTGGCTGGAAATGGCTCAGCCATTGCGTGTTAATTTCTCCCAGAATATTTGCTGCATGGTGCTGTCACATCCTGGTTGTATTACTTAGGGTATCTCCTTAAATTTACCAAATAGATTCAGATTGTGAATATGATGAGTATTGGAATCCAAAATGCAGGGAATTCTCAGATCTTTGGGCCTGTGAGACAAAGCTTAGAATTAAACACAGGATTTGATCTGAGACCTCAGAAAAGGCTCCCAAAATCAGGTGCTAGAAGTGAGAATACGGATTTATAGTTTAAAGCAGAGACACCTCAAGTTAAGAAGAGGAAAGTTGAGAGTTTTAGAGTTTAAGATATAGAAAAAAGTAGTTACAAAGGTAAACAAGAAATTTAGAATGCAGCACTGTATGTTTGTGTGTCATAACATGATTGGGTAAGAAAGCTTACACTGTAACGTGAGTCCATGAGAGGGAATATTTAAGGATTGGGTCTAAAACATAAATATCCTTGTTGGCAGTATTTTATTGGTCAATAAATCCCTAAAAGGTCTTGTAACTAAGGGTCTTGTGACCTTCTGAGCCCTGCAGTGAAGATGTGAGCCGAACTCACCTTTCCTGCCTAGGAAGAAGATAAGAAAAATAAATTGTATCATCTAAAAAACTCGGAGGCCCTGTCTTTAACTTACTCAAAATTCCTTCACAATTCCTCACACATGAGTATAAAAGGAGTGTTCTGCATTAATAAATTATTGCAGAAGAGCTGTAGATATCAGAGAGGCTCTCTGAGGTTCTCTGTCCATGGCTGAGTTGTTGACCTGGGAGTTTCTGGGATACAGGGATGGCAGGGGCTGTGCTCCTCTCCATCAGTCAGTAAGCTTTCCATGAAAAGGGGCTTCCCACATCTTCAGAGTTTGGATGGAGACAGAGTGGCTCTCACAGCTTTCCTATTGTAACAATTTCAGCTGGAATTCAGGGCAGTGCACACCTCCTGGTGAATCAGAGCACTGTGTTGGAGACACTTCTCCCTGAGTCAAGCTGACTTTGGCTCATCCCCTCCATTTATGTATAACAACTACTTCAGATGTTTTTGAAGACTCTATAGAATTTGTTATGAGCATGACATTTTTTTTCATGAGTTTCTGACTTTTCACTTAAAAAGCATTTTCTATCTGGGTCTTGCCATCTGTTTGCAGAGCTGTCTCGCTAGACACACATTTTAGGCAATTCCCTGTGGCTTCTGAACCCAACTGCATCTTCCCAGCTCTGTCAGAACCTTTCCCAAAGGTTGGGTAGAACTTCTGTGTACCTGGAGGTCTTGGATAAATAATTCATCCCCACATACTCACCAAGGTGCTATGTGTGATAAGAGGCTTGGCTTGGAATACACAAATGTTGTTAAATTCAGTTTTTCAACGAGGGGTTTTCTTAAATAGTCATTCCCCCCCCTCCTTAGCTGAAGCTTTAACAGGACTAAGATCTTCCCAAGAGCTTGGACACTTGGTTCTCATGGTCTCCATGTGGATGCAGCACAGAAGGCACCTGGCAGTGAAATAGTAATTCCTTGCAAGCTTTTTTTGGTGACAGAAGAACAGTGGCAATACATTGGTTTGCATAGTGCGAGGTGCTATCACTCAGGAAAAACCTATATAACAACCCTCCACATTCACTTTTAATATTGTATCTTATTTCCAAGTATGGAACTAAAGATAATGGTTTAAAAGTTTGTTCCAGAGTAGGAAATTCAGGTTTCCATCTCGTAAAGGCTTGATTTTGAACTGCAGGATCCTCAGAACTAATTTGTCCCTCTCTGACACATTAGTGTTTTGAAGGATGTTTGAGAAAGCGCTTAGAAATATGTCTGTGTATCTGGTCAGTTCTTCCCAGGAAAACTGGGAATTAACCTGCATTAATGAATTACAATGTTGTGATCAAAAAGTCCAGATGAATCTGTGTCACACGTAACACAATTAGTTATTTTCTCAGTTTGTCTTCAAATGTACCATTTTGTTTGGGAATATTGCAGATATATGTCACTCATTATTGATAGATTTGTCTGACTTCCTGTCAAATCTATGTACATTGACAAAAATCTATTTTGTTGTTTTTGTCACAGAAATCTATATTGGCATTTTTCCCCATGGAGATTTGGCTAGTCATTGTCAGCATGAGGTGCCAGCTAGAGCTTTTACTGTTTTTATTGTGCCAGCTGCTTTCTTGGCTTCAAATCTTTTGGTTCAGATTGTAAATGGGGGCGAGACATCCGTATCTAGCCAGCGTGCTCGATGGAATATGACAGGGACTTGATTTTTCATTTCTTGCTGCCTTCCTTAGTATTAGCAGAAGATGACAAGGATGGCTTTATCTTCTGACCAGCAGAGACGGTGGAGGAATGGAGCTTTGCATGTACAAGGGCCATGGGAAACGTTAAAATACAAATTGATTTTTTTGTATTTTACTGCTCATTCCTACCATGGGTTTCTTGGTTGTTTCAGTCTTTTTTTTTTTTTCCCTTGTGATGATCTCTGAAGACATTATGGAGTTCATAAAAAAAAAATTCCAAGCCTTTTGGCTAATGTTAAGTCAGGATCATTGCATTCTTTTCGTAATTGTTTTGGCCTAAATGGTTATAACTGAGCACACGCCCTCTGAGAAATCAGGTCTTTCTGGAGGTGTTTCTAGTTTGTTTAGAGGCATCCAGGATCACCAGCAAGCTTGACAGGATAAGATTTATCTAATAAATAGTTTACATTTTAAGCCAAATTAGGAATTTTTTTTTAAGCATTGGCAACTTCTGCAATTTTAGCACAAATCTTGTGATATTTGCTATTGTCCCTAGAGCCCCAATGGCTGCAGTAAGGTTGTTAATCTGAATGTGTAGCCCTTTATAAAGTATTCTTCCAGCCCATGTGTTTCCTAAGAAAAAGCTTAAAATCACGAACCCCGTTAGAGCCGAACAATGAAACCCAACACAATTCTTGCCTCTTGAACCACTTGGGTTTTGAAGCCAGCCTGACTTTCTGCATCCTGGTTGGTGATTTCCAAATGCTGAGGGCTGGTCCCCTGTCTGCAGCGAGCCGGGGCACACACGGGGTGCTGAGGGCAGGACCCCCGTTGTCCCCACGTTTCCCCACCGTGCTGTGGCTGGAGGCTGCAGGAAGCCTGATCTCCTCTCCACAAGCCACAGGGAGACTGCAGGATGTGCAAACCCCACCAAGTTCATCTTCCAGGTGTGCCAAGGTCCGTGGAGCCACATCAGCATGGACTTGGGGTCGGGCCAGCTCCTGAGAAGTCCCCCAGGTCCCCAGCAGGCTGAAGGCACTGCTGCCACAGCCCCTCTGCTGCTGGTACCCAAGGTAGCTTGATTAAACTTGGATGTGTAGCCACATGCTGTAATCATTCCCTCAATGACTGCAAATTTGGCCTTGTTGATCTTTTAAATCCTTGCATTTCCAGCATGCCAGTTCGCTGTAAATCACAGACAGTCTCCATTTTCTTTATTTGATTCCAGAAAACTGTCTCTGTGCTGAAAACAAGTCTTTGAAAAATGCTCGTGTATCCTGCTGTCCTCTTCTACATGGGGTGATTGCATAATTAACCTGGCCAAGTATCAACCATACAAGAGTTGAATGCATCCCAAGTTCAATTGGGGAGGGTTTTACCATAAGAATGTGCCTGTCCTGAGACTAAAACACAGGTTACATTTCCAAGTTTCTGAATATTGCTCAATGAAAGAAGAATATGTTGCCCATGAGAGAGAGGAAAAAAAAAATCAAATGGTGGTGTAATCTATAATCAAAAGCCCTAATGGGCACAAAGCATTTTAGAACAAAGGTTTGCTGAATCTGCAAGGATAATAAAAGTGTTAAAGTCTGAGCAGAGAAACGTTCTTATTTACTAACGTATAAGAAGGTTACTAAAGCACAGATAAAAAGCTCACAGGGCAGACAAAGCTCTCTGAATCCTTTTTCTTTTCCTGCAGTCAGATATGAACATATGATACATGAATATTTATCAGAACAGCAGATAACTAGTAGCTACAGTTGGATTTAAACTCAGCAAACCATAGCTTGCAGTTTGTGCTCACAGGGGCTTCGTGCGAGTGTATTTTATTCCTTTTTTTTTTCCTTTTTTTGCACTGTTTTTGTACTCTGTATATGCAGTCTTGTCTCCCCTAAGCTGTCTTTTGATTCTAACTGAATGAACCTAAAAATACAGCGAGGATCTTCAATACAAAACCTCCAGTGCATATCAACTAAAGGCTGATAAGGTTTTCTACGCTCAGGCTTGACAAGACTGACTTTCAAGCTGTACGTAGTCAAATCCAGAAATCTCCAGATTTAGACCCAGCTTCCTCGTAACTCTCTTCAGGTTATGTTGAAACATTTATGAACCTCCCAGAGCCTCGTCTTGCCTCAGTTTTGTAACAGTGTCTGCAAGCTGGTGATGCAACCGCAGTTTCACACTGGTGTAGCTGCAACTCGATCGTCTGCTACCCACAATTTGGAGCAGCAGAAAATTGGAGGTTCTGCAGAGGAAAGAGGGGGAGCTGGTTTATTCCCATCCCTACCCACAGGTAGAGGGATGGATGGTAATTACAGGAAGGCAGCTGTGCACTCGCTCTTTGCTCGAGTGCTTTTGTGTGCACCAGCATTATGGGCTGGCTCCAAAAAAAGTGCCTCCAGAGCAGAGAGAGGGGAGCACTGAGGGTGTTGGATTCAGAAAACAGCCTTGGCAGTGAGAGCAGCGAGCTGGGAACCATTTCAGTTGGGAATGACCATGCACTGACCAAGTTTTGCCAAGCTCGGCCCTGTTTGAACCCTAAAAGCTACAAAGCCAGGAGGGGAGACTGGGTTTGACTCAATGGTCATAAAACCATAGAATGGTTTGGATTGGAAAGAACCTTAAAGACCACCTCATTCTACCCCCTGCCATGGCAGGGACAGCTTTGACTATCCTGGGCTGCTCCAAGCCCTGTCCAGCCTGGCCTTGGACACTTTCAGGTATCCAGGGGCAGCCGCAGCTTCTCTGGGCTTCCTGTGCCAGGGCCTCCCCACCCTCACAGGGAAGGATCTTTCCCTGTCTTTAACATAACCCTGCTCTCTGTCAGTATGAAGCCATTCCTCCTTTTCTTGTCACTTCTGAAATGCCCCTCTCCATCTTTCTTGCTGGCTCCTTCGGGTGCTGGGAGGCTGCAATCAGGCCACACAATCTTGGAGGTCTTTCCCAACCTTCATTACTGCAAGGTGTGACCCTCCTTTTACCTCATTTTCCACAGGAGTGTGTTGCAGCAATCACTTTTTGAGGCAGATTTGCAGAACTGTGGCAGAGGGTGCAGGCCAGAGGTTAAAGCACTGGAGTGGGGGGCTCTGTGTGGGCTTAACCCTGGTGTTGCCAGGCTGCTCTTATTAAAGATTAGCCAGTGATCCTCAATGCTAACATAAGAAAGGCTGCTCTGGGCCAAACCAAAATTCCCTCCAGCCCAGTAGCCAGTCTCCAGCAGTGGCCAATTCAGGAAGCTATATAAGAATAGGCCTTTGGTATGCCTTCCTGGCTTTTGCTAAGTTGTGTTTTAGGGACTTTCTGAGTTTGCGGCTGTTGGGGGACGGTTGAATTTTCAGGCGGATCGTCCCTAAGCTTTTGTAATCCTTTCTGGAGTTCACCAATGCTTTTTTGCCACTTTGTTTCTTAATCTTAGTTTGCTCAAGTGGAACGCAGGTTAATTGTTCTTCTGCAGGCTCCTTGTTTTGCTCGGTCTCTGAGAAGAAAAAAAAAAAACAGGCAGAAATGTGAAAAAAAAACTATTCCACTGTTACGAGAACATCTTTTTCAAGCTAAGCTGGGTTGGCTCTTGCTCTGCAGCCAGACCTGTAATGGCTTCTCTTTCACATAACAATACAAAATATTATTTTTCCTTTCATCTGTTGTTTTTCAGTTACTGCTTTCATCATAATATAGGCCAGAGCCTCCACAAAAGCACTATCAAGGGAATAGAAAGGTCACTAACATGGGATTTACTATTTGATCTGTTCTTTTTATTACAGGGAAAAGTGAAGAAAAACTGCAGTTTTGAACCCCAACCTTTATGAACTGTCTAGTCAGGGAAACAAGAGCAGTTTAACATTCCTGGTTTGGAAAGTGTTGCTGTGGTTTACATTATAAACGTGATATAAGAAAAATTAAGAAAGGATCTGTTTTCTGCTTTGGTTTCAGATACAGCTGAAATCTCTCAGGGGTCCAAGGTACAAATCCATCGAGGGTTTTAAAGCAAGTAAAGCAATTTTGGCTTGGGTGGGATGTAGGTCATGTGCAACAACACAGGAGAAAGCAAAGCATATGGCAGCATTGGCCCTGAGCTAGAAGAGCCATAAAACCAAGGTTCAGACAGGACAAAGAGAGGAGGAGAAGGTATCAGAAAGGGGAAATTACAGAGCATAGGAGAGGATTTGCTCAGAGGTTAACCCAGGAGGGATGTATGCGTGGGGAATTTTTTTCAGAGAAGGTGATAGGCAGACTTGAAGAGCTCGGAAATGTGAGAGGGAAGGGAGATACTCTGCATAATGTAAGAGAAATTGGCTGAGGTGTAGAGGGGAGAGGTTTTTATTCACAGTCTTAAAGTAAGATAAGGGTCATCTGATTCATTGTGACCTGACTAGAACCAGCTAGGAGAGCTGGACTGGCTCCATGTGAGTCATTTTCCTGCATCCTGAGCCATTATTATTCTTATTGAACCAAGAAACTACACTGCACTCACATGATAAGATTTTGGGGGGAAAGAAACAGGAGAAGCAAGGATATTTGGAGTTGGAGGATTTGGTTTGCTTACACTCAGCTGTCTCCTTGCCCAGGGTTGTGAAACGGGATCAGCCACCACTCAGGAATATCCCCATCCTGATCCTGGCATCAGGGAGGGAGCAGGAGCTGCACCTTGGGGCAGGTGGGGTCAGATCACGTAGATGCTGCTGAACTTTGCTGTCCTGGGAGCCCCTCCAAAAAGCTGGACGCCGAGCTGAGCTCAGAGAAGCACCCAAACATGCAGATGTTTTCCGCGATGATTTTAGAGCTGTGAGCTTCACACAGGCACAGAACTCGACTGGAAAAACTTTCTTGTGACTCAGCACTTCACTTGCACATGTGGACACAGAAGCATCTGGAAGTCAAAACCCATGGCAAAACACCCAAACCAGGGTTTTTCAGAACTCAGAGAGGAAAAATATATTTTCCAATTCTGGTTCAAGTCTTTGGTTAGTTGGTTGTTTAACAAAGCTGGATCACAAATCCATGCAGTCATCTGGATTTCTGTGGGAGTAGTTTTTTTGATTTTTAAAAGAAGATTTATTTTAAAATAATCTTTAAGCATGGTGTGTCCTGTTCACTGTAAAAATAATATGCAATCTTTGAATGTAAATAAGTTGGAAAAACCCAGGAACTTCTGTGTTTTGTGGTTTTTCATAGGCAAGGGGTAGTGGAAAGAGAGCAATGAAGGTTAGCAGATAAGTCAGGGGGGAAGAACAATCTGTCTGAAGACTGAAAATTCCCAAATTGATTGGTGAGGTAACACAGGTTGGGTGTATCACCCTGCTCGCCTCTGGAAGTAGAAAACCCCCAGAAGCTGGGTTTGATTGCCTGAAGCTTTGCCCATGGGACTGGATTGCTTGAAGGGTGGTTGGGGATACCTGGGGTGTATCTGGGATATGGGGGATACCTGGGAATGCTTCCTGGGTCCCCGAGGTTGTCACCGCAGGTCTTTGTGCAGATTGCTGCTCCTGGAAGCTCCTGTGTAACAAAGAGGTTGATGAGCTGAAGTCACCCCAGGACACCCTCCAGGGAGCACAGGGACCATCATGGTTTCAGTTCTTGTCCTTTTTTTGGCTGCTATGTTAGACCAGAGGGTCTCTGGGAGGTTTTGGGAGGTGGGAAGGCAATGAGTTCAGATTCCTTCCTCTTATCTGGCTGTCCTTCCCCTGGATCCAGCAGCTGGTGGGTTTTATCAGTTCTGCTGTGACTCAGCTCCTTCCTCCCCCTCGTTATCCTACCTGATGGCTCTGATTTCATGATCCCCTGCGAGCAGGAGGGGAACAGACACAGATGCAGCACCAGGGTGACTCAGAGCCCCCTCTAAGGTGCACAAACCTGAAATGCCCCCAGTTAACTGGGTGGGAGTCCTGTGGACCAGACACGGGGGGCTGAGATCCTTCCTACTCCTCCTCTGCACAGCCAGTAGGGGTTCAGTGCCTTTCTTTCATATAAAAATAGCTGTACACCACTTTCTGAGGTCAATTTTTTTTCCTTCTTCTGACTCATGTGTTGCTGTGTTGTTGTCAGTCACTGTCACCCATGGAAAAGTCTGAACTCTCTCTGTTAAGGCATTTTATGGGCATTTATCTGTGTTTCCTATTTCCAGATGAAAACCAAATTCAGCTCTTAGTCCATGCTACATCAAATTCCAGGCTGTGGGATCACAGCTGCCCAGGGCAGTGTGTAGCCCCCATCCCTGGGGGGATTTAAAAGCCATGTGGATGTGGCACTTGGGGACATGGGTCAGTGGTGGCATTTTCAGTGCTGGGGAATGGTTGGAGTTGATGGTCTTAGACAGGTTTTCCAACCTCAATAACTCCATAATTCTGTGATTTCTCTGAGCCTCCATACCTGGAACGTTCTGTGCACAGCTCAATTCCCAGAACACAGTCACACCTGGATCCTCAGGGATTTGTGCACTTACCTTTCCACCACCACATGCCACAAAGGCATCTGTTTTACCACCCAAAAGAAGCTGCACCACACATTTAAGCTTTTAGCTGACCAGAACCTCATCAGTTTTCTGCGCTTTGAGGGTGGGTTGCAGCACTGAGGGTGTCTTGGCTGTTTAAACGTGGCTCTAGGAAAACTTCCTGCTCTTTCGGAAAGCACATCTGCCCTTCAGCTCACCTTCACTGGAGCTCTTCCACACCCGTGGGATGTGATAGGCCAAAGCCAAGGTCGTTATCACTAATATTTCTGTACAAACATATTTTTAGTTTTTCACTTAGGGATCAGAGAAAAGGGAATATTCGGAGGGGAAACAACTGGGAAAATGAGTAAAGATCCATAGTTTGAGTTTACACAATTCCCAGCAAGCTTTAGGTTCAAGCATCTAAGGTTAAAAAAATCCAGGATGCATCAACACAGGGAACTGTTTGGAGGATTTAACCTCACAGCATTAAATAAAAAAAAAAAAAGAATTCCGTGTTCAAAGAGTATGAATTCTATATCCCAAAGGGAATCTTGCAAAAGGAGATTCCTGCATAGGTGGCTCTCTCTGACACTTGTGCATTTGTTTCAAGTTGGAAATTCAAATGTATAGTTGATATAACAGTTCAAAATGCACAATTGACTTTAAAAGTGTGGAGAAATGGTTTAGTTTGCAAATGAATTATGGGCATGTAATGGCACATCTGTTCAAACATGCTTCCTTGGTGCAGTCTTTTCCAAGTCCCATTTCCCCTGTGGTAATTCACTTTGGGTGAGATTCTGCCATTTTTATTCATATTGTACAGTAGCTTGTTTCATGAATAACTTTGCTGGCATAATGAAGACAGAATGAAGCTAAAATTTACTTGAGAAAGGACAAAAAGAAGGGCATTTCCAAGACTTGTCAAAGATTAAACCCAAAGTTTCAGGTCACTTCTCTCCACAAGAAACTGCCTATTTATGTATTCAGAATAGCTGACCAGCAACATTTGGGTTTTAATTTATTTTCATATAGCATTTGCCTTTGGGGAGAGATGGGTTTTTTAAGTTGAGTGCTCAGCCCCAGAAACGAAAGCTTTGTCTCTGTTTAAAAGTGACTTGTGAGGAACTGAGGATCCAGAACTTGATTTTGATCTAAAACGTAGCAGACAGTGCAAATCCCCACAATATGTCTCGCAGAAATCCAACTTCTGTGAGACTAAAAGTCACAACCAATGCAAGGTCATGTGTGCAACGTATCTGAGATGAGGATCTCACTCTTATAATTAAAATAATTGCCAAGGGGACAAATTAATGTTTTCTTTTAAGACCAATAAGGGGGAAATTTGTTTTGTTTGTCCTTTGGATGTTGAGGCATTACCTGAAGACATTGTAAATTCAAGACCCAGCAAAAATACTTGAATTGTTAAGGGCTTTAACTTGCCTTCATTATTTCTTCCCTGATCTATAGATTCATTTTATGCAGACCATATGCAGTTAAAAATAACTGGAGTTGCTGGATTTTATATATGCCTTTGTAAGCATTTCCAACTGCAGAGGGATTTTTTTTTTATATTTTTATAAATACAGAAAACCCCAACAAGTTTTATGTTTTCATTTCACCTCTTCCCTTTTTATTTTTTATAGAAATGCTACAAAGGGGAACTTTTGATAAGTATTACCAGCAAAGCCCAGTGTTGCAACAGAGTTAAGTGCAGCAGAGTTTCTATTTAAGGTTACCTGGCACAGTCAGCTCAGCCAGATGTACTTCTGCTATTGGATAATCTCATTTGCTGACAATGTGCACTGCTTAAAAAAAATCTAAAAAAAAAAAAAAAAAGGAAGTGCCTAGGTGACTTATATCCAAATCACACATACTCTTTTAGTTAAAATGAAATGTGAGCCTGAATTTAGCCTTTAATTACATTTCCTTCCCTACCTCCAACAAACAAATTTTTATAACCTCTCCAATGAAGAAAGTCATATTTTGTGAATTACTTGCTTGGAAGCTTACCAGGAGCAAAAGTTATTTAGGAAATTTTCTATTATTTGTATCACTCGCAGATTATTCTCTAGGTTCCTGAGTATTTAATAAGATTAATTATCCTTTTCAAAGAGTTCTATGTTATAAGTTTAGTTTTGTTTTAGAGCTTTTATCTGAGTTGCTATCTGGCAAATGGAAATTGTGCTTGTGAAGGAGGAAGCATAGCATGAAAATAGGATACATCACACCGTGTTTGGGGGATATACAATAGAGCTCTTACAGCATGTTAGGGACTTAAATCATTCAAAATCTTATTTTTATAAGAATCTGTGCTGTGCAAGCTGGGAGATAAATCAGCAACGGGAAGGGAAGAGTTCTGTATGTATTTGAAGACATAAAATAGTATTGCTTAAGTGAAACATTAAAAATAAGTATTACTTAAATTATCGTCCCTAATAAGATATGTCTGTCATTTTTTCAGTTAGCATTGGCTCTGAGGAGGCTGCATTGTTCTGTCAGGATTAAAAGATGAAAAACCCGTCCACATTTGAGCATGTGCTTAAACAAGCAAGACTAAGTATTAGATCTGAGTCCTCTGTACCTTGAGAAGCATTTTTACAACTGGAAAGTTGTTCAGCTCAGAGAGTTCATCCATTTTCCAGAGCCTTTTAAACCTGAATAATATACTGAATGTCAGAACGCTATAAAATCTCTTTAACTATTGATATCTATTAGTTAATAGCAATACAAATTCAGCCATAAATTCAAAAAATAAATTACTTTATCCAAACAAAGATTTGGTGCATGGTTATAGTGGTACTACGACAGTGTTGGCTTCTCAGTCATAACCCCATGGAGGAAGTATTTTTGTTTACACCATCAGGGCTTTGAAATCATTGCAATGGGAATCAATACTGGGCAATTGCAAACAAAAATTTTATGGAATGAATCCTTCTTACAAACAGCTGCAAATATAAAACTGAATGTACAGGCAGAGCTGCGTGCTGGAATCCACCTGGTTGTAGGCTTGGGATATAACACCAGCATTAACATTAAAGGAATTTATTTCCTCTGTCAGCTGAGGGGTCCTTATTTTCTGATAAACTTGTGGCTGTTTTGCTCTTCCCTTTTGTGGACCAGTGAGTCTTCCTGGCAAAAGCAGTGGCAGGAAGGTGGTTTGTAAGTCAGAGTACAGGAGCAAAATTCAAGTTGTCCATGAAATATTGATGCCACTGCCGTTTGCTGATTCTTTAAATGTGCTCACAGTGGTGTTTTTGAAGCGTTGTGTTTAATTTATACCAGGAATAAAATCAGAAACATGTTAATTATTACATTTTATAAAGAGTGTAAATAATGACTGGTTTGGGTGAGTCTGTTCACAGGAGGGGATATCCACCCCGTTACCAAATCCTCAACTAAGCCTTACACATCCTACACCCCGGAAAGTCACAGATTAGACATCCCTCCTGTTTCACAACCCTGTCCACCCTCTTTTACCAGGAAAGCAAGCCCTTTGGTCTTAAAATCACTTAATGTGGCAAAAGTGTATAATAAAAGAAAACAGAGGGAGGGAGGCTGGCAGGAAGCTCTTGATCCTTTTACAGAAACTGCCTGTTTGGCTGGGCAGAAGCTGCTGGAGAGCTTTAAACATTCTTTTACATGCAAAGGCTCTTTGGCTTCATTTTGGGGCAGACCAAAACCCTTCAGTTTCCAGCAGCTGCAGCCACATTTGCAGCATCCATGACCATTGCACTTGGGTCAAATAGTGTTTAAATCATAAGACTGTGCTTCAAAGAGCAGCATCTCTGATTCCCTTCCATTTAGGACACTGCAACCTCCTCAACCCCTGAAGCAAATGGGGCTTGAGCATCTTAACTCTTTAGAAAGAAATCTTTATGTCTTTAATTTTTTTCCCTTTTTGACACCACTCTGCCCACTGGCACCCCACCTCCACACGCCTTTTTTTTCTTTTTTCAGACAACAAACAGGAAAACCACAAACTTCATCAGCAAGCTCTGCTTTCCTCTGGAAAGCCAAGATACTGAGGCTCAG
The DNA here is from genome assembly GCF_015832195.1 of Motacilla alba alba. Lineage (NCBI taxonomy): Eukaryota > Metazoa > Chordata > Aves > Passeriformes > Motacillidae > Motacilla > Motacilla alba. The sequence continues at coordinate 3,048,583 of NC_052022.1, forward strand.
CACACAAATCACATGCTCGTGCCTTCAGTACTCACAAACCACCCTGCAGCTCACTTCAGAAAATTATTAAACTTAGGAGGTTAAAAATAAACTGGCTGGGGTGGTGATACCTCGGGATGCATGTTGGCATAGCCAGGAGGAGAAAGAGTCCTGGGGTGGTGATTTAAAGTAAAGAAAGGGAGTATTTAGTGAATATTTAGAGGACATAATTATTTAGGGAATAGCATGCAACAGTTACCTCGCACACAGTTGTGCAGAGGCCTCTGAGGAGGGTTTATTACGAAACAGATGATATTACAAATTGGCAGTGGGGAGGTTCACCATCACCCAAATAACTGGCAGCATATTTCCACCCATCCCTGATCTTTTTGGCCACAGCAATATCTGGTTACCCCAGGTACTCGTGGCTCTGCCTGCCTGTCCTGCCTGGCAGGTTTATTCTACGTGCTGCTATAGATCCCACATGGAAGGAAGATGCAGTGAGGGAAAGGCTACACAACAAGCCACATCCCTGGCCAAAAGTGTGAAGTGTGAGAGCCTGGCTTTTCTGTCCTCTGATTCTGTTTGTAAATTATTCTTGCTTTCCTTCTGCGGGCCAGGATTCATTCCTGTACACTGTGAGAGCAAGCCTAACATATGTAGGGAAAGAATTAAAATGGAAATCCCATTCAAAGCCTTAGGGCTCAGGCATGGCAGGCCTGCAAGAACCTGGCACTGGGAATGCAGACGCAGCTCCAGAGTCTGCTGGGAGACAAAGGGGTGTGTCTGTGCCGTGGAGCTGCTTTGGCCCATCCTGCACTGGCACCCATTGTGTCTCCTGTGGGATTTTTAGTGACTCTTCTTTCATCTAATTAGTCAGGGAACTGAGGAACTTCCCAGGTGGGGTGGGTTAGCCATGGTGGGGTGCTGGATGCCCACTCAACTTGCTCAGTCACTGCCCTCCTCAGCTGGACAGGGCAGAGAAAACACAACAAAAAGCTCACAGGGTAAGATAAGGACAGGGAGAGATCGCTCTCAGTAACTGCCATGGGCGAAACAGCCTCATTTTGGGGGAATCAGTCAATTTATCACCAATCAAACTGGAGAAGGATAATGAGATAATGAGAAACAAAAACTAAGTCTAAAAATGCCTCCCCCCGACACCTCCCACTTCTTGGGCTTAACTTCACTCCCAGTTTTCTCTCCCTCCTCCACTCATGGTGCAGGAGGACAGGGAATGGGGGCTGTGGTCAGTGCTTTGATGTTTCTCCTGCTCCTTCCTCCTCAGGGGCTGGTCTCCACACTCATCCACTGCTCCAGCCTGTGGTTCTCTCCACAGGAGACAGCCCCCCCAGGATAAGTCCTTCCCTTGGGCTAGAGTTCTGCATGAACAGCTCCAGTCTGGGTCCCTTCCATGGGGTCAGTTCTTTAGGAATTGCTCCAATGTGAGTCCCTTCCATGGAATCAGGTTTTTAGGAACAGTCCCAGTGTGAGTCCCTTCCATGCGGTCAGTTATTTAGGAATTGCCCCACTGTGGGTCCTAAGTGGGGTCCCAAGTCCTGCCAGCCAACTTGCTTCAGCTTCCACTTCTAGAAACTCCCCACAGAAGTGACCACTGTAGCCCTCCTGCTACCAAAACCTGCCCTGCCATCCCAGACACCAGGGAACAAAGGTGGCTAGGACTGGTGCCAGGTGGCCAAGCTCACCTTGGTGTCACAGACCCATGGCTGCCCCACTATGTGCCACTCCAGGGCGTGGCTGTGGGCTGTGCCAGGTGTCCTGGCAGAGCCCAGGAGCAGCACACTCTGCTCCCCTCCTGAGCACAGCACTATCCTGGCCTCACACAAGGGCAGACAAAGCCAGTTCTTCAGCTTGTTCTTGGTTTTTTTCCATATTCTGTTCGTGGCTCATTCCCTTCCTTCTCCTGTGTTCAGGGAATGTCACCCTGCCTGGCTCTCCTGCTACGAGGGATGGGTAATGGAGAAGTTTCATCACCTCTCCCCAGACTGCAGGACCTATACTCAATCTTTCTGCTGTCAACACCAAGCACACACTGTTATGATTATAACATGAAGACAAGGATCCTGTTTTATCTCAAAGAGTGCAAAGGTTTATGAAGGGTTAAAATAATCTAACCTCACTTTTTTTCTCTCCCCCCCCTCACCTCCAATTCTCTTCTTTTTTTCTCCACAATGGCAAATGTTATTTATATTAAGGGGAAAACCAGCACAGCCTTGCCAGGTCGAGCTCACTTCTCTGTGCCAGCTAAAACACAAAGCAGAGTTACTGCATTTTTGGTACCTGCAAAACAATCTGAACACAGTGTTCTGTCATCCTTTGAAATGGCAAATGGAAGTCATTTAAACCAGATGAGTGACTGGACGGGGAATTACTGCACCTACAGCACAGGATATACAGTATGTGCACCTATTTCAAGGGAGCTAGAGTGGGTGGCCGGAAGAAAGGAACTTTTTTCCTCATTTAACCTGTAATTTGACAACATCTGCAAAGAATTATCCCTGGTACTGGCATTGTAATTGTTGTATCTAACATCAATCACCGCGTACGGGAGGTTGCTTTAAATAGATGTTAGTGCGTTACAGTTTCAAAACATGAAAGAAATAAAAAAAAAAAAAGAAAGGAATGAAATATGTAAATTGGTAAAGAAATTAATTACTGGAAACTTTGACACTAATTTATTGTTTAAATAAGACATGTAACTGGCCAGGATAGGTGACTGTTTGGGTTTGACCCCATACGCTTTGGCAAGTGTTAGAAAACAGGGGCCACTACATTCCAATTTATAAAAATTATAACTTCTTTTTTTCAAGTCTCTATTAATACACAGAAGAAGAAAGGGATTAGACTGACTCATATTTTACACTGAAAGGACAGCAAGTAGGAAAGCTTCCATAAAGTGTACGTCTTTAAAACAAAGTCCTTCCTCCCCAGCTCTTTCAGTGGGATTTCTGTCTTTGACTTCATCAGAAACACGATTACAGGGAACAAGCTATGCACGTTTTTGGAAAGCAAAAATTGTAATACCAAGCATGCTCCAGATTTCCACTAGCAGCTCAGCCACTACAGGAGTAAATTCATATTCACAAGTTATCAAATTTCCAGCGTGTATCCAATTCTGTATTGGGTTTTGATTCATATTTGTGGCTGGACGTGAATCAGGTCCAGTATTTGTTTCTCAGAAATGTCATGGAAAAGGAAATCATTGGGTGCAGGGGTATTCACAGCCAAACACAACGCGCAGTACCACTATCCAGCCTGAGAGCCAGATGAACCATTATGATGGCCATGGGAATTGTACTTAACCTGGGAAAATGTTTTAGAGACAGAGAGAAGAAAAACCTTGCACTGTGGTGTCTCTGGCGTCTCTAATAACCACCATGTTATATATAATATGTACACATACATGTTCAGCCTGAAATATTACACCACATTTTTAGAAGTTAGGCAGTAAATTACATTCTTTTTCCTTTTCTCCCCCCATTTTTTTCTTTTCTTTTTTTTTTTTTTCTTTTCCTGTCTTTCTTTATTTTTTCTTTTTTTTTTTTTTCCTTCCCTCTCCATTTCTCTTTTCTGGGCAAAGGCACTGATAGGTCTTCCTGAATTCTCTCTCTTCCTCAAACTTTGGCTGCTCCTTTTACTCACCTGAAACCTTGCCTGTAGGCAAACTTCCCAGCTGTGTCTCACATTTTTGTGTTTACAGGGTAGGGAACCTTTTGCTCAGGAGCTGTTGCTCATAAGGAACCCATCATCTCCAACAGGATATCCCCATAAAGCCATTTACATGCATATGTGGGGTAAGGTTCTCTTAACAATTCTTACTTTAACATCTCATCACATAAAGTTTAATGGATTTCACTTCTTTAAAGACAAAATGCCATTTCTATATATAGTTGCCATTACCTATGCATTCAACTATTTTGAATATTGGTTAATGGAGGTATAACATTGCATAACAAAAAGTATATTATTGCTTTAAAGCCAGTCCTGCCAGATTTCATTCTTTTCATCTAAAAACTCTATAAAATCACCTCAAAAATGATCCAGCTGACGAGGCTGGAAGGGCGCAGCTCTGTCACAGCAAATGGGTCCCAGAGTCATCACACTGCATAGGTGACCTGTTGAATGTGTTCCACTTAGATGGTGTTGTAAAATTGCTGCCATTTGTGGTGAGAAGGAACCCATAAAATGCTCCAGGGAATGTTTACCTTACTGGTCATATGGGGCTTAGGGTTCTGCTGTTCAGCTTGCATTAAATATTTAGCTTCCCCTTAAAAATAAGCCTTAGAGTTCCATATCCCTTTAAACCTATTCCAACCCAAAAGGTGGCTCCGCCCTTGGGCTGGCTGACCAAGGGGCTCAGAGATCATGGTCAGGAGAAGTCCATGTCGTGAAGGTGGTGTCCTCCTTGGCTGTGGTTCTGTCCAGGAATGTCCCTTTGAGAGCCCCACGGCACTGACAAAACTCTGAATCTGCACAGGGAGTCGCTGGGTGTTTATTAGGGTTGAGAAACTGCTCTGCAAAGAGCAAAATCAAAAGGCAGATCTGGTTCTAGCTGGGAGATGGGTAGAAGTGAGTGGCCTTGCACAGATGCTGCCTGGGAGCCCTCACTCACCTGAACAGGATTTACCTGAAAAGTTAAAATTAAGCCATTTTTTTTGTCTTGGAGTACCTGCCTGAGGAGAACACTCCCTTGGCTGCTTGTGGGCTGTTTTTTTTGTAGCTCCAGGCTTTGGCAGTGTAAAATACTTTTCTAGTTAAGATTAAGCGAACATCTTCAATTACCTAAAACTAAACTTTTCTTCTTATTTAATTTGCTGCTGAGGAGAAGGACAGCAAGCCTCTCTCTGTGTAATTATCACGTGTGCATAATGGGAAGGGTTGCAATACGCTGCTCAGCTCGGGTTTGTCTATTTATTTGCAATTTTGCAGTGGTTCATTAGCAAAGTTTGACTCTGTTGACATGTATGGTGACCAGTGTCAGAATTTATGTCATGTTTTTGCAGAGGAGGGACCAGCCCAGCTGTGTCTCTGGTAGTACAAGATGTGCTTTGGTGCTGGATGCTTTGAAACCTCTCAGGGTAGGTCAGGAGTGAGGATGGGGTGGGAGAAAATTAGAAGGGTGAATTCAATGACCAGGAGGTAGTTTGCACCATCTAACCTTCAGTATCATAAAAAAACACAGGTACTCAGGGACCTGTGGGCATCCAGGTGTGGGCAATGCCACAGAATATATTTTTAAAGTCTTATTTATGTTCAAATTCTCATTATCTAATCTGGAAATGTTTATTCCTTGCTATTCTCAAAGTATCTGGAAACTCCACCACCTCCTGACACAGGAAAGTGACAGCCATGAATGAACAGGCAGTTTTGTGCTGAGACCCCAGGATAGGTCATCCCCAGGGCTCATCCTAAACCACAGACAAGGCAGAAACACTGTCCTTGTCACCCCATGGCCACTCTCAGTTCGGAGAATTCCCTTCCCTGGGAGTAGTGACAGTGTTGGACATGCACCTTTCTCATGTAGACCACAGCATGAGATTGGAACTAGGTGGTCCTTAAGGTCCTTTCCAACCCAAGCCATTCCAGGATTCTGTGCTTCTCTGAGTCTATAAACTTTCGAAGAGCACATTTCCATGTATAGCCTGACTGTAGTGCCAATAAGTCATTTATTTTCTATACTATCGTCATAATTCATAAAAATTCTCTCCCTCCTGAGGGAACATTTTATCATCTGATAAGGGGCAACAGCAAGCCAAAAATATAAGGCCTTCACTAAATGATAAATACAGGATGACATAAGCTATAAAACATAAAAGAGTGAGCGTGTGTAATACATGCCAAGGATGGCTGAGGATCAATTTAAACTAAACGTTTTCTGTTAACATGAGAATTTTTGTAAACTGGAGAAAATGAGAGGCAAGAAAAGAAGGATTTATGGAGCAATGTGTGGGAGGCATGCGGTGCTAAAACAGCTACGGCTGGAGCATGTTTGTTCTACTGTCTCAGGAGTAGTTTGTCCCATCCTCTCTCTTCCTGGCGAGCTTCCTGATGCCTTTTGTTGGACACATTTGAAAGCTGAGGTTGGATGTATCCATGTTTCCTTGTTTGGGTGGACTCACAAGTGGAAAGCGTTATTCAGTGAGTTAAGCATCCACCTGACACGGCCTCCCCGACGAAATCTGCCGACTCACATCCCTTTCTGGGGCTCACGTCAGTGCTTTGCTGGAGATATTTTCCATGTCCCTTTCCCGTGGGATGCTCACCTTGTGGTGCTGCTGTGGTGGCCCCGCTGTTACTCACAGGGCTGAGCAATACCTGTCTGAGCCCACGAGGAGCCTTGTGCCCATCCAGGGGAGGTACAACCTGGCCATTTAGCGCTCAGGATTTTCCAGCGAATTCATCACCACTCTTTGAGGCTTGCAGTCCACTCCCACCTCCAAATAAAATGCATTTTCTGATCCATGACCTCATTCCGCATATAATATTTCAGCCCAGCTGCGCGATTGGGTCCCGCGCTTGCAAAACTCTGATTTCCCTGCCAGCTCAGCGCCAATTCTTGCTCAATTTTGGTTTATTATTATTTTTTATTTGGGCCCATCATTTCTTTGGCTACCTACACAGACACAGTTAGGCATATCATGAAGGCACAGCCCTGGAGCCAGGAGAAGCAATCACACGACCTCCACGAGGCCAATTCTCCAAAGCTTCCCAGCGGGGAGCACAGATCACCAATCACTGCAGGTCTGTTTATGAGTTAGGAGAGCTTTCCAACTTCGAGAAACTTGCTGAGTTTATTTCAGGTATGCTCTTTTCCAGGCCTATAAACATTTAGTTTTTAATCTGCCGCATCAGAGGAGAAAGTGAAAATAGTTGTAAACAGAGAGCAGGGCTTGAACCCTCCCCATCTCCCCTTTCAAGTGAGAGTATGGGCACATGTAGAGCGAGCAGTTCTTAGATATATAGCCCACCTAGGTAAAGCACTTTCAAATGTACTTCATTTATTTATTCTAGGCCCTTTTTTTGGCCCAAAATCATCAAAAATTGCTGTCTCTAGTTTCATTGTGCCCTTTTGAAATTGTCCAGATTTTGCGCTAAGAGTCTAAAGCCACAGCAAAGGAGCAGGCCAAGAGGAAAAGCTTTTGAAGAGTTCCCACAGCTGTGAAAACACGGGCCTCAGGCTGTGTGTAGAGTTACTTCAAACAGCTGCTTCAGGTGACTAAACACCTTGAGTCTCATTCATCAAGTGTTGTTTATACTGGCTGACAGACCAGACTTGGAGAATTAACTCTGAGAAAAAAAGATGTACTACATACCAAGTATGGGAAAGGAACCCAGTTCCCTAAATAAGAAAGGAAGGAGGAGGAGGGGGGAGAAAAGGGGGAGGGAAGAGTCCCTTTAAAATAAAACAGATGAGGGCTAATTTTATTTCATGTTAATAGGCCTTTTGATGCCCTTTGCATGTTTAAAATCAGAGGTGAAGGAGTATTGATGGTTTGCCACTTCGTAATCATGCAAATAAAAGCAATTTGAGTGATCCCTGTGCCTTGACAAGAAGCTCAGCTAACCTGGTGTAAAATCTCAGTGGTTAATTAGGAGCCTTGAATAACTATTAAAATAAGACCCTTTTTCTCAACTATCCTCAACAGAGAATATCAGGGGAAAAAAAAATGCCCAGTGCTGCCACCCCCCTGCTCCCATTTAGCATCAGATTGTGCAGATTCCACCCGTAGTTTTGGTACAGGACTTATCACTCAGCTTGAGATAATATTCTTTCATCTCATATCCATATGAGAAGGTGACATGATAAGATATCTGCAATCGTGTAACTGCTTTGCATGGATCAAAAGAGGAATGAAAGAAAATGACATGAGTCAGTGTCAAGTGAAGTGCTACTAGTTAAGTAAGCTTTAAATATTGAAGGGGATTTTTAATATTTCCTTTTAATCTCGAAATCTGTCACTTGGTGATTTTTTATAACACTGGAGTTGTTACTAACAACATTTTCCATGGTTTCATTCAATCCAAATGCAAAAACCCACCCCATCTCAGTCATGGCAAATGTTGTAATTTCTACTGGCAATTTCTCCTCCGCAACCCAGGCAGATTTCAAAGAAAAAGAGATGTTTTTCAGGCGCTGGGATACTGTTGGGATCCTGATGTTTGAACACTGGCAGTAGAACATAAGCCAACAGTGAGATTTCAGTGTTTTTCTTGTTGTTTTTCCTTAACAAGCAGTCAGACTGCATGGGTGAATATGCTTTCAGGGACAAAAATAGCGTTCAGAGGAAGAATTTAGAATCACAGAAAATTATTTTGAAAGAAGATTGTTTCGGAGGCTGTTTGCCTGACAAACTTGGTAAATAGTTTGGCAGATCCTGAAGCTGTTGGATTTGCATATGCATATAGAGGGGCTGAAGAAAAATACCAGGTGGTTTTCTTCTTAGAGCTTTGGAATAGCACAAAGTTGATGGCAGTAGATTTGCATCTTATTCTCTGAAAAAGAAAAAAAAAAAAAAAAAAAGGCAAAACCCAAACCGATTTCTCTGAAGATCAGGATTGAAGAGTAGCAGGTTTAAAACTATATGTGAGGAATATAGATGAACCAGTTTATTTAGGGTGAGTTATGTCCTTGACTGAGAAGGATCTCCCCATTGGTTTTTGTCTAGGCTGAGAGAGGCAATCCTAATTGGATTAAAACCCCTAAGTAATCCAGTGCATATCCAAAATAAGAAGATCAAATGACTGAAATAATATCTTATTCTTTTCACTCCTGAAACAGTGATATCACTGGAAAGGATTAAAAATTAAGTTGTTTATGTCTCTGGCTGACATGATTTGGGACTCTTTCCCATGTCATTTACAACACAGTAATATTGGCCTTGTGGCTGATGTCTACATCAGGCAAAAAAAAATTAGGGATGCTAGACTAGGGAATTGAAAACACCTGGAAAAACTGCAAGATAGTTTCAGTAGCAGAGGTATTAGGGGAAGCTGCAGCAGTGATTTGGGAAGGACATGGATTGGAAAAAGTGGTGTATTTAAAACCAGGCACCTGGAGGTGCTCAAGGCTGGTTGGAGACCTTGATAATGAAGGTATTGAGCCACAACCCTTTCCAAGCTGATGAGAGTTTGGTGTCTCAGTGTCCCCTCCCAGCCATGGTGGCACTTTGTGCCTGGCCAAGGGCATTTAGGCACAATTGCAGCTTAAATCACCAAGATTAATGTATAACTGTGGTCATACACAAACTACATCAGCTGAATATTAGTTCTCTTTGCAAGGCTCCAGGGGGAAGATAAAATAGATTTGTAACGTTTGTTTTCAATAAATTACTTTTTTGAGTCCAAACAAAATATTATTTTATTCTGTTTTGCTCATAATTTTGGCCTGAGCTGCTACTTTTAGCTTGGAAAGGGTGAATTTTGGTGGATTTGGCTGTTAAAACACAATGGGCTCACAACTTTTAATCAAAGCAGGCTCTGGGTCAATTTGGGGCACAGGGCCCCGCGTGTGGCCGTGCCATCCCCAACCTTCTTGCTGCTCCAGGGCGTTGGTGGATCCCAAAAACCCCTCTGTGAGCTGGAGAAGCTGTGATTGCCAGGCTGGGAAGGAGGGTGGATCACCCAGGTGTCACTGTTTTAGGAGGTGAGTGCCTCTCTGTCTCCCTCGTTGCCATCAGCGCCGCGCACTCTGCCAGGCTTCGAGTGCCGCCACCCCGGCTCTTCATCCGGACGGGGCTGCCAGGAGCCACTTACATTCCTGTCCCTTGCTGGGACTTGAACACTCTCCAGGTCCCTTGATTTCTTCCCCCTCCTCCTCCTCCTTCCAGGCTGATTTTTTTTTCTTTTTTTTTTTTTTTTTTTTTTTGGAAAACGCAAATTTTGTTTGTTTCCGTAAGAAAATTTGAAATTTCCCTGGAAAAGCAAAAGTGTCTTCCAGGCTCACAAATATTTTGTTTGCTCCATTGTACTGTTGTGCCTTTTCTGTGAATCTGAGCCATGGCATCCACCTAAATAAAAGAGAATAATCTGCCCACTGGAGTGAAATTGGAAGAATCTGATGATAATAAGGATTACTATTAGCCACAACTGTGTAAATGTGGTATTTTGTAGAGTGTGGCTCCACATTTTGCAAGGGAGCTGAGGAATGTTCAGATCTCTCCTCTTTGGACAGCTCAGAGGACAATTAAAAGGTAACAATAATCTGAAAGATGGTGAATAGTCACTCTGGGGGTATAAACAATCCCTTCTCATTTATTAGGATCACAAGAGTCCTGGTGTCAGTTTAGAGCAGCTCAGATCACCTTCAGTGAAGTGTTTGCCATGTTTCCTTAGGCTGAGCTTGATCTACTGGTTAAACAAAGAAAACACAGTAATAAATTATCCAGAAAGTACCTGTGCTCACCAGAGGCCGCTTTAAGCTTGCACAGCTTGTTATTTTTTTCACGTAATTTCCAATTTATTCTGTACTTTAAAAGTTTGTTTTGGCTGGGATTGAAATTTAATTTGTTCTTCAAAGAAACATAACAATGGCAATACAAAGAGGAAGCTTTTGTTCTCTCCCTAGGAGTTCTGAAAGGTAATAATTATGAAATGATAAGATTCTAAATGAAAATGTCACTTGCAAAGGTTGAGGTTGAAAACAGCACAAACCTATGCAAAGCGAGAAAAGTCACATTTGATTCATGAACATAAATGCAATCAGAATGATTTAATTTTAAATCATCTGATGATTTATCGTATAAATATTTTACAATTTTGAAAGCGAATTCTTCAAAGCGCAGATTTCTGCGAGAACACAATGCAGCTTTGCAAAAACAGCACTCCTGTATTATTAATAATAATAGTAATAGTAGAAAGATTAATAAAATATCATAAACATAGACTAGAAGAATAGTTATTTGTATGAATTCCAACAACTGCTATTCAACAGTACCTTGAGTCAGATGTAGAAGCAAAGTTTTATATTGTCTCTGCTCTGTGTTGTTACAGTGATCAGCATTTCAATGGCTCTGTTTCTGCCCCACTCAACCAATGTTTAAAACAAATATATTCCTCCAAATTTAGCTTTATGCACTGCATTTCCTTATTTTTTTAACCCCTTCCACTTTCTGCTACCTGCCTGTCTTTCCTCCTGTTTCTGTGTGAACACAGATGTTTCTGTAAAGGGCGAGATGTTGATTTTTAGAAAATTTGTGTTTACATACACATTACTTCAATCTTAATCAGGCAAACTCTGCTTGAGCAAAATGTATTTTGGTGGAGTTTACCCCTGAATTAAATATGCTGGGTTTTCCTTCTGAACTCAGAAGTGCATTTTACAATGAAAGCATTGGTGCAGCATTGGAGTTTGTGTCAAAATAATGACCTGATATTGCTCATGGTGAATTTCTCCTACTCTCTGTGACGTAGAGCTCCCACACAGGTATTAAATACTGGGGAAGTTTTCCAAAGAGGGGATGCTAGTGGGGGCTGTGAAGTCAGGTACAAAGGAGGGTCTGCGTTTCCTTGCTGGCAGAAACAGCTCAGCACTGATTGCTATCTCCATCTCATTTCAATTTTCCCTTTGAAAGAGATCAGACAATATTTTCAGCTCCTTCTTGGGTGTTTTACTTCCTCTGAAGTCTGGGTATAACTGGTGACGCAGCTCTCTTGCCAGTGTTCCTTTCTTTTGGCTGATGCATTTATTTTTTCACCTCGATGTCATGCTGCCCAGTGAGGCTGGAGGAACTTTGTCTTGCAACTCAAAGTTTGGGGTTTCTTTCAGTCCCCAAAAGTTAGGTGGTGGTTTAGAGTGCACAAATACAGCTTTTGTTTCTGGCCTGGTTGGATAAGCTTGTGTAGAATAACCTATCTAGAAAAAGGTCCCAGTGGGTGATTAATTCATTAAATCTAAATCCATTTCTTGTGCATAAAGATGCTTTAAAAATTAAATATTGACAAAGAATTGTGAGTAAAACTGTGGTGCAACTCAAAGCAGGGATATCTGTGTGCCAGGTTCATAAGTAATTTTTTCCCAACATTTATCCAGTGCTATCTTGGTAGAAGTACGGAAAAGTTTTGCTGCAATCCTTCTTTAATGGAATCAGCTTTTATTCTGTTCTTTTTTCTTTCTTGTGCTGAAGGAACAGAGTTTCAATGAAGCTACAAGCGTTGTATGACTGTTTTATTTGGAAAAGGGAATTTTATCAAAACTGTCTGCGTGGTGGGTGATGATTAATTTCCAATTTCAAGCATGGCATATGGTATAATTCTTACTTGAAATGAACAAAAGCACTTACGATTACCTGAACCAGATCTGGCTCTTCCAGGCAACTTTGCCAAAACAAGCAAAAAGGTAACACAGTTATTAATTTGAATAATCAAATAAATAAATGTTCTAGCTGCATTTATGCTCATTGCATCCACTTTTAAAATGTCATTAAAAAAGAAGTATCACCGTTCTGTGATTATTAAAAATAATAATATTGTTTAAAAAGAAATGTGCTGGAAGATGTGCCCAGAAACTATTTTAAGAGCATATGCTAATTGGAAGGATAATTTTGTAGAAGTTGTATTGGATACCAACATTTCAAAGACCTTACAGTTTTCACTTACAAAATTTCAAATTTGCAAAGTACTGAAATATTTTGTTCTGCCACTGTGTGATAGCAAATCCAGAAGACCTTCTATGAACTGCCTATAAATGACTGGAGGGTGGGTGGAGAAATTGGGGCGTGTAGTTAATATTCACATTTCATTTTGCTTTCTCTCTCAACTTTTTAAAAACATTTTTCTCATGGCTATAATGGGCTCTCCAACTTTGCTCTCATAAAACGGACAATTTCTTGTGGAATTCAGGTGAAAATTTAACCAACATTTAAATCTCCCGTTCCTACCATGGACATTAGCAAGAATTTTGTTGATTAAAATGGTGCTATTTATGAGGCATTACTCTTATTCCAAGTTTGAGTTTAGAAATTCAAGAGAAAAGCTACCTAATTTGTATAATTACTCTTCTTTGTGTTGCATGTACTTTATTAATAATGGTTAACAGCAGGTAAACGATCATTAAATCCTCAAAACAAATTTTGTGGAGCACTTCCACGTCTTTCCAGGCTTACTTCTTTCTGGAACTAAGGCTAATGGTAGAGGATTATAAATACAATTTTCTCTTGCAGTTTGAGAATCTAAAAAAAAATACCTGCAAGACTATTTGATGGGTCAGGACAATAATCGTGGTCATGTGAAGAAAGACCTTAGAGTGGACCAAAGTTTTTCCCTGAATTTTTTACCTATTTTCTGAAAGATAATAAAAATCTGGAAACCTTCTGGTTTCTAGAAACTGTAGGTCAGTAGAAGAATTTCTTATTGACCCCACTGAAGGTTATGGAAGGGGAAGTTTTTATGTGACTGTAGGAAATTTTTGCTGTAAGCAAAACAATGACCTCGCATTCAGACACGGTCATGTTCAATCCCAAGTATTTGGCACGTTTAAATATGTCAATAAGCCTGTTTTTACATCTGAAGAGTAAATAAATACGGGGCAAAAATAAACCTTACTTTAAAAAAAGATGCTAAAGCAAACATATAGGTATTGCATTTTTATGTTGGTCTTAAAACAAGCCCAAGGCATTCTCCCACACTTTTTTTCCCAACATTATCTCCACCTGTAATAATAAAACATGTCTTCTGATTACTGTGTTTCCATTATCTCATGTCTGTACCTAATTTATTTGCTACCCAGCCTTTCTTTCCCTGTGCTAAAGGGATCTTTCTCTTTTGGTAATGCAGTATCAGGTTGTGAGAGGTGGACATGCCCCTAGCCCCCCAAAATTTTCTTGTCTTGCTGAAAAGAAGTGTTTAAGTTCTACAATATTTCAGAGTAGGCTGTGTCCCAAACTAGAAAATGATACTACATTTAAACCATGCTGTTTTAAGTTCTTGTGAAGAGTAAGAAAAAGTTGCTACTTTAGAAATGTGAAATTGCAAAAACCCAAGGAATATGATGAGTTTAATGCCCTTCAAAATACAATACCCTCACAATGATTTATTAAATATTAATACATTAGAATGCAAATGTGGTCATAGTTTTAATGTGTGTGTTCTCAAAGTTATTGGGGGTGTTTGTGCTCCAACAGTTAAACTAATGTACAGACGTCTAAAAAGTCAGAGTATTTGATCATACATTTTAAGACTATTGAATAAATTAGGAGGAACTTTCCACAATCCATTTTCCAGGTGTGAAAAATGGATAAATCCATTTTTTAAGGTTTGGGACTTTCTTTCATGTGTGTATTCATTGTATAGATTAAAAGCACACTTTCATACCTAGTTTCAGCATGGGGTTTTTTGGGTAAAAAGCTCTCTGCAGGTCTTGTTTTCAGACCTTGGTGGTGTTACAGCCAGATGAAATAGTCATCCCTTGATGTCCATGCCAATGGGAGCCTTTCCATTGTTTTCCATGGGTATGGAAAGAGGCACAGTGTGCTCTGCTGTGGTCCCAAACCCATGAGATTAGCAGGACAGAGGAGATTGTGTGTGTGAGTGAGTGATTTATGCTCTGCTTGTTTCTGTTGTCCACAGAACATGGGTTTGCTACAAGATGAACTCTGATTTCAGGAAATTACCCACATTGTCAGCAAATTTGCTTGTCCTTCTTTAACATTATGAACAGCCCATTTTTCATGTTTTAGAAATATTTTAATGCTGGACTTTGATATATTATTACCACATGGTCATATCACAATAAACTTTCCACTGCACACAGACAGGCTTGAGGATTCCTAAAAAAAATAGTATCAAAGGAGCAATACCCTTGGGTCCCTGCAGAGATCCAAAGGAAAAGCTCTCCCTAGAGCTGGCTCAGTTTTACTTTTTCCATAGATAATCACAGTGCTCAGGAGTCAGAGGTTCCAGTCTCAAATTTACCCTGAGAATAAGGAATTTTGAGAAAATTGGCATGTAGGATGGGTAGGAAGAAAGTTTGCAAGGAAAAATGCCAATCTGCATAAGACTGGTAAAACAGAAATACCACCAAAAGGTCAAAAATGGTGATGTGACTTTATTTAATCATAAGAAATAACGACATCCAGGGGAATTTTGGGTATGGGATAGATATGTTTTCTGCATGATTTCACGGGATAGATATGTTTCTGCATGAAACACACTATGCTATATTTTGTGGGATGTTTTCTTACCTGATGGGAAATTATAAACCTCTCCTGGAGAAGATGGCATGAGTTTATAGTCTCCTTTCTCAAGAGGAATGGGAATTTACCTTCCCTAAAAGTCTTGTTTCAGCAGACAGAAGTAGAGGTTAAGAGATTAAGATCCCCCCAAAAATGAAAAAGTTAATCCCAAGCCAAGTCTGAAGACCAGGAGTGTAATTTGGGAAACACAATTTGTTTTTGGATGAGGATTTTTTTCCTCTCAAATTCTGTGTAAATAAAAGAACAGAGATTCTCTGAGCTGATTTGTGCCTACACTGAGGGCAGGGTTGAGTTAAGAGCTGAGACAGCTGAGAAAAGGGCTTTGTTTTCCATTATTAGCTACAGGAAAGGCCAGAATGTCCATTTGAACTTGAGTCTCTGTCCCATCAAAGTATCAGCCTGAGGACCTAAAAGCAAACAAACAAATCAAAATAAAAGCCATTATTTCTTATCAAGCTTGAAATTTCTCTCTTTGAGGCTGGTCAAGTGCTGGAAGAGGGGTCCAGTGGGAATCTGAGGAAAGATTATCCTTGGAGGTGTTCCAAGGAGGCCCTGGGCTCTGAGCTTGGTCTTTTTGTCAGTGGGTGTTGGGTCACCCAAGATAAATTACCCTGTGATTCCCTGACAAACTGAGCCAGGCCAAACCCAGACACAAGTAGGTGAAGTTTGTCTTGGTCTTCCATAGCATTTATTGACTTCATGTATGTGTTTGGGAAGGAAAGTAGTCCTCAAATTAATATTCCCTTGCAACTTGATTTTTTTGGATATATGAGACACAAATATTCCTCATCTGATTTTGATAATAGACAGGTTTAGCAATTTAAAATTGTGTTGGTAGAAATATTTTAGTATTGAATATTATATAGGTATAAAGTAAAATGTTGAAGTGTCAGAGCACTTTGGTTTCTGCTTGGGCTCTTTGGAAACACTCTGAAATATTGAAGAGCAGCAGAGAACCAGTGAGTCAAAAGAAATCAATGCAATATGTTGAAATAATGAAAATATCACTAGAATCAAAGAGGATCCCAGTACCTCCCATAGCCTGCAGTCTGGAAGTTTGCAAATTCCAGCACAGGCAATGCCTCCCCACAGTATCCAGCTCTTCCCATTTAGAATTCTGCATTTCCTTCAGTGGAAGACATTTCTTTCTTTGGAGCTCTGCATTTTCCTCTTCAGACCAATTTCAAACGTCACCAGATTCGCTGCCCTGGGTTCAGGATCCAGGCAGGCAGAAAGAATCTCTTTTCTAATTTTGTAAAAGATGGAGTCTTAATCCCTTGACTTTAAGTGATGAGGTTAAAGAAGTAGCTCAGATTTTTTTTGATGAAGTGAAGGATAAAGGGACCTTTCTTTTTATATTCCTCTAATTCTTTATACAAGTGTGAGCTTCCACATTTAAGATTGCTCCTGGAAACTAATTTCAAGGGTTATACTTACATGAAAAACCTGTACCTAGAATTATTTTTACCTCTTTTTTTTTTTCCCCTGTAACTTCCCACATTTTGATGTTCCATTCAGGAAAACCGAGGGACCATTTTGGCAATTATTATTTTCTTGTAATGATAAAACCCCATCCACACCATCTTACATCTCATGTGTAGCAGGGATGAACTGAAATGAACTCATTGCATTAATAATTTTAGTCCTGATTTGCATGTATTCCTTTTTTTTTGTTGATATGAAAAAAAATAACTTTATAATGACCAAACAGTCTCACCTTTCCCTGTGTACATTATGAGAAAGAATATTTGTTCTGAAACCTGTGACAGATAAATCTCTATGGAATTCAAGGGTGGGTGACATTACTGCCACAGAGCTACAACCTGGGTGAGGTCACCATACAGCAAGTGATCAGAAAAATAGGTATTTAAAGTCATTCAACCAGGACAGATTTGTTCTTCTGAATTAATGTCATTTCCATTTGCAAATAGATGTTGCATCAAAAAAATAGCTCATAAAGTCATGGAATCTTGGAATGGTTTGGGATGGAAGAGACCTTAAAGTCCATCCAGTCCCACCTCTCTGCCATGGACAGGGACACCTTCCACCATCCCAAGGTTCTCCAAGCACCATCCAGCCTGGCCTTGGACAATTCCAGGGATCCAGGGGCAGCCACAGTTTCTCTGGGCACCTGTGCCAGGTCCTGCCCACTCTCCCAGGGAAAAATTCCTTCCCAATAACTCATCTCTCCCTGCCCTCCATCCATGTGAAGCCATTCCCCCTTGTCCTGTCACTCCATGCCCTTGCCCAAAGTCCCTCTCCAGCTCTTTTGGAGCCTCTTTAGATACTGTTTCTTGTGGTGTTCTGGGTATTTTTTTCTCCACCTTGTAAATTGAATTCCTTTTGATTTCTTTGCTCCTCTGGTTCTGTTTCTTGTTAGCAAAACTGAAGTAAAATCAGCCTTTCTGTGCAACTGGAAAAAAAAAAACAAAACTGTGTTGAGTTTGGTTGTCAAACAAGGGAAGGTTCAAGAGTTTTGAGCCTGTTGTTTTATTTGAATCAATCAAAGTCCAGAAGTCCGATAGGTACAATTTGTTATCTGGCATAAATGGGATCCTTATTGTCCTGTGTTCTCCCTGGGAGCCATCCTGCTGCTTTCTGCAAGCAGGGGTTACCTAGGCAGAGGTTTTAGACCCTCTTCTTAATAATTCCCCCCTTGAACATTTATTGCAGGTTTGGTAGTCTACCTTTATTTGCATTTAACTGCATTCACCATCTACTCCCTATTTAAAAGATCCAGATCTGCCTGTGGATTCCAGAGCTGTTGATCCTGCTGGATGGATTAAGCAGTTAAAAGAGTGGTTTTGGCTGTGTGGGTTCACGTATCGGATCCATTTCCCCAACATTGGGAACACCACCCATTGACAGCAGGCCTCATCAACAAGTACAGTCAGGAAACGGCCAGGAATGTCAAATATTTATCCCTTTTAAAAAATTTAATATGTTCTCCTGGGGCCTGATTACAGAATTTTTTAATGCTTACAAATTTCTTCAGTGCAACAGTACTAGTTTGTTTCCAAGGAAACAAATGTACTTATACTGCACTGCACACATTCTTAATCATTAAATTCTATAATCTCCCTGCCTCGTTCTTTCTTTTCCTCTCTCTCTCCCTCTCTCTTTGAATGGGTAACTTCTAAAAATTGTTTGCTTTTCTTTTTTCTGAGTGGAGTCCCCAGATACTCTTTAACTGCAGGTAAATTTTCAAATATGTTCTCAACAAAGCATTGTTTCACATTACTGAAAAAAAAAAAAACCCAAACCCCTTAATTGTTGAGTGCTTTTATGAAATCATCTTAATCAAGATAAATATGTATCCTTTATTCTGCTGCTATTTAATGTGCAAATTTATTTTTCTGAAGCAGATCTTCAGTGTGGTTTGATGTGAAATGTCTGGGTACGAGTGATATTTAAAAATCAATCTTGAATGTATATTTTTTTAATTCAGGCTCTGCAGCCTATGTATGTTTATGCAACACTGTTTCTGTAAGGGAAAAAAAAGTATGTGAGCTTATATGGTACTTTACAGTTATACAATTTATATATAAGAAACCAGCTTTGAATTTGTCATTCAGAATATACTAAATATTAACTGAGGACTAATAGGAGCTCACTGGAGGGACGACACATTTTTAAAGTGACATCTTAGCATTCAAACCATTCATATTCTTCAATGTGAATGTAATTTTTATCTAAATGATTTCAGAGGAAAATTGATTCATTTGACTATAGTGCTCCTAAGACCAGTGGGAAGCTCATCATCTTAATATTGAATCTGTAAATCCTTTCCACTAGGGATGATTAACAGCTTTGTCAAGTGTTTATTTTACTTTAAGAAGAATATGTAATTTCCTGGCATAACTGAGACAGATTTCACTCCATTTCTTCCTTTGCATGTCACATTCATGCTGTAGGTTAGCATGATCGAGCCTACCTCTATTAGGCTTCTATTTTGAGCAGTAAAAGGATAGCCTAATAAGTTTTCATAGTTTAATGAGCAGACATCAGTTTGCCCTGTGATTCATTTATACTTGATAAATAAAAACCCCTCAGCAGTCCTGATAAGAAGTAATAACAGGGAATTACTTCCAGATGGCACTTTTGCAGTGCTGCACGTGTGGTCTGAGCTGCCCATGGGATATAAACCCCGTATCAGAGCAGCCATGTGCTGCTCCCAGGACTGGGAATCCATGGCAGACCCTTCCTGGTGGCAGGACAAGGACAGGCCACCAGGCTGAGATTGAGCTGGACAAGCAGCAGCTCAAGGACAGAATTTTCCCCATTCCTGCTACAAGTGAGAATAATTTGTATTGGTAAGGCTTTACAGGATTTTCTTGATACACCATTTTCTCACTCCTTTTGTTATGGAGTATCTTGTTCAGCATCAAGGTTGCGACCAAACCTCATCTATCTCCTTGGTTACTTGGGTTGAAACACACTAAAAACATTTATTTAATGCATTATTTTTTTGTCTACCTTTAATGTAGACAAATCTTAAAACGTTTTATATTCATCGTAATAAAAAAGAATGTCCATCAAATAACTGAAAACTAATAGAGTGCAGTAGATTTTGATTAGAAATATCTCAGAAAAAGTGGGGTTATGTGGAAGAGTTTAGCTGCACGGGGACATTTCCATGCTCAGCTTTGCAAGTGAAATCCAGGGCTGGGAGTATTCCAAAGGGAATGGGGAAGACAACGTCCTTGATGCCTTAGTTGGAACATCTGATCACCTGCAGATTCTTCATCACTGTGCCAGGCAATAAAAAGTTATGGAATCATGAACACCCCTGCTCCAAACCCAGCACATTATGTTCACACTCGTGTCATTTCCCATGTGTAATTATTTAAGACACCAACCCCCAACATCTTCACCAAATCGGTCAGAATTCAAGAAGAGTTACATCAATGCTGTCAGGCACAGGGTGGAATTCTTGGGGTGTCCTATGGAAGAGTTGATCTCAACGATCCATGTGGATCCCTTCCAACTCAGCATATTCTATGATTCTCTAACCTTTTTTGGGGGATTTAATTTGTGACCTTGCCCTTCTTTGATTGCTCACATGAAAAACATGAGGTTTGGCCACAACCTCAATGCTGAAGGAGATACTCCATAACAAAAGGAGTGAGAAAATGATGTAACAAGAGATTCCTGTGAAGCTTTACCAATCTGAATTATTCTCACTTGTAGCAGGAAGGGGAAAATTCTGTCCTTGTGCTGCTGGTTGTCCAGCTAAATCTCAGCTTGTGGTGAGAAGTGTAAATGAAAATTTTAGCCAGTAATGAGCTCTGTATGGTTTGGACCTTCTTGTGCAGACTGGCCAAGTAACAGATTTCAGGGAAAAAAAAAAAAAAGTTTGCTAAAAGCCTTGGTTTCTCTTCCAATATGAGATTAATTACAGCCAAAGCAATCAGGGAATGCTCCTGCTTTAGGAATAAATGTTCTGAGTGTGATTGCCTTCAAAACAGGAGTGACACAAATCTATTCTGCCTCTGAAACTGTACCATCAAGTATTGTTTTGTTAGGGTGCTTCTGCAGAAAGTGCTCCGTGCTCTTTTCTCTCCAATTTCCTGCTCAAAGTCTAAAATAGAAATTGCAGATTAGAAAATCCTTTGAGAATGGGGTTCAGCAAGTGAAACTGCTTGAAGGTAAGTTTCATACTAGTTTGACTGAATTTAATGAGCCATTGTTAGGAACCAAGCAAGCAAGTATTCTAGTGAGGCAGGAGGTATACACAAGCTGTCTTTTCAAGAAACCATTGTAAATCTGGTAACAAAGAGAGCCTGACTTCCTCCTTGAATTACCATGTTGACAAAAAGTCTACTGCATGTGCTGATAGCAAATGAGATACATTCTGCTGGTAAAGAAAATTAGACCTTAAATTTAACTCTCTAAAGCCTAACGTCTAGGGCGAGGGAAAAGGCAGAGTCATGCTGAAAAGCAAGCTGTTGCTTCAGCACAGGCTGTGTGTAACTCCTTGTTCTGAGACAGAACATTTTGTGCAACTTTGCTCTATGATTAACAAATGTATTTTAACAGGGAGTAAAAAGCATGGGGAGAATGGAAAAAAAAAATAAACTGACATAGCAAGCTGTGTCTTTAACCAGTAGGGATTAAAGAATTCACTTTGTTACCTGGGAGGCATCAAGGTGAAGGTCTCTGGTTCTGAGGGGCTGTGCTCACTCAGTGCTTGCTAACCTTGGGCTGGCTGCTTGGAACGTGTGTCTTTGCTGTAGCCTGAAAAGGGTTTTTTAATATTTAAAGTTATTAGTTTATAGTATCCATGTAATTTCTTCAGCCAAAGGGCTTTAATTTCTTTGATGTGCATCTCTGTTCCAGCTGGTACTCCTACCACTCCTGCTGTCTCTTAGCCCTAAGTAAGGTTTCTCTCTTTGTTAAAGCTGGTGCCACTGATTTATCTTCAGCTCTGAGAAGGGCTTTTATCCATTTTAAAAGTGATGCTGCTGAGACAGCTTTCCCTTGCCCTGAGAAGATGATTTTTTTATTCATATTTGGTGGTTGGTTGGTTTTTTTTTGGTTTTTTCCTCTTTTTTTCCCTTTCCTTTAAAAAGTATTTTTACATAGAGGTGTATTTCTCCCAGGTTGCCTATGGGGTCCTTCTATGCTATGTTTCTTCCCAGAAAAAAAATCTTTTTGAGGAAAAAAGCAATTTTCCTCTCTTTTTGGGAGCTCTCCCCACCCCACTGGGGCTACACACGATATTGCCCTAAAGAGGATCTTGGTTTTGGTGTGGAAGACAAGAAGTTTTCCTCATTCAGGGTCCTTTATCAGGAGAAATCATCCTGGACTTTCTTCCTTAAACTACTCAAATAATTTTTCCTCCCTACATGTGCTGGAGACAAGAATGTCCTTGTGAATCAGACTCATAATTTGTTATTTAAAGTACATACACTGAGTTTATACACTTGTGGCTTCCTGGGCTGGCCTTCTGAGTTTGTTTTCCCATTTTATTGGTTATCAAGTCTTCTGTACCCTGTAGTGTAGAATTTATTCTCTGAAATATATTTAAAATGAAAATTATTTGAATTATCTTTATACAGATAACTAAAGTCAGCTTTTGGAGTCATCTGGTCTTCCTTGGTTACTTGAGTTCAAACACACCAAAAATATTTATTTGCAGTATTTTTTTGTCTACCTTTAATGTAGAAAAATCTTAAAATGTTTTATATTCATCTTAATAAAAAAGAGCATCTATGAAATACCTGCAAACTAATAAAATGCCATAGATTTAGATTAAAAAGATCTTATAAAAAAAGATTGCAGATAACCCTAAAAACCAGAAACAGACTCTGAATATGGATCTGCTGGCCAGGAGACTGTACACTGAAGAAAAGAGTATTTTTTTCACAAGATCCTGAGATACCTTCAGCAAGTGACAATCTCCTGTGGAAAAAATAAAAGTTTATTTGTTGTTAAAAGTAGCGAGTCACTCCATCAAAGACAAAATTATCTTGTAACTTGGTATAACCAAAGGCCCTGCTGCCATCTACGTGCTGAGCCAGAGCTTCAGCCTTTTAACAGTTTTCTCTTTTGGAGTCAGTCAGAATTATGAACGACCTGGGATATCTTACGTTGCCTGCAGACCAGACAAAATGCTGTTTTGGAGGCCAGCAAATAAAGCTTTACACTAATCAAATGCTCTGCTGAATAAAATATGAGCATGTTATTTTGCATAATAAATAGCAAGCCAAAATATAAATTGAACAGTAGCGCTAATAAATAAATAAGATCATCTAAAGCTGGTTTTCAGGAGCAAAAACTTCAAAGTTCATCCATTATGGATGTGTGTGTGTGTGTGCACATTAGTGTGGAGGAGCAGAGGTGAAGTGCTGGCATATATTGTTTTTTTTCTCCACCTTTTTTTGTCTCACTCTCTATTTGGATCATTAATCCAGCAGGAATGAGTAAAGAAACCCTTCTTCCCAGGGAAGTGGAGTTGGAGCTGGATGATTTTTAAGTTCCCTTCCAACACACGATCTGTGTTTCTTTTCTTGCCTTGCAAAGCCAAAACCTTGCAGTCAGTTTCTGCTTTCTGGAAGGAAAGCAGGTCCTCTTTTCACTGAGGAAAGCAGTGAAAATATTTCATTTTAGGTGGCTGGGAGTCTCTGTCTGCAGGCAGGCCAAGGAAGGTGCTGCCTGTGCTCCTTGGGCACGTCTCTGCTCTTTGGGGATGTTTTCTCCCCATCAGGAAATAGAAGAAAAGGGGAAATATTTTACTTTTCATATGTGTTGATTTTCAGTGAAATAAGAGGCTTTCAAGGGAAAACAAACCTATTGCCATGGAGTAGTTCTGTTATGAAGAGGAACAAAAAGCCCAGACAAAGCATTTTTAACTAGCTCTGCCATAGTTTTTAAGTAACGTGTCCTTTATTCCCTCCCTAAACTCAGACTAAATGAAAACGTTTAAGCAGCCCAGTGTTAAACTGGACTTTAAATTTAAACCAAAACCCTGTGGGATAGTGAGGATCTGTGGTACCCCTGCCATAAATCACGACAGCAATTGTAACAAGGACAAACAGGAATTTTTATTTTTAGTTTTTTGAGGAAGTCATGTGTCACCTGTCACCACTAGTGACACTACAACCAAAGCAGTAACAAAAATCTGAAGAGGTCAGCAAATTTTCAGTTACCTCATTTCCTCTTCTCCTTTTTTTTCTTTTTTTTTTTTCTTTCCTTACTTTCCAAATATCAGGGAACTGCTGTGCCTCTGCTCTTTGCTTTCAGTTTTCACTCTGAGGTGGCAGGGCTGGAGCCAGGCAGGGATGTTTCCAGGGGGGTGCCAGGGTTGGGAGCTCCTCATGCCAGCATCTGAGCGTCCAGGGATGGAGGGGGAAGGAAAGCAGGAATGGAGGGATCTTGTCTCAGCAATGGGCTGCACTCAGCCCATTTCCAAGTTCCTTCTCAAAAAAAAATTAAACTTATTTATGCCCACAAGACATCTAAATCTGTTATGGAAGCATCATATTTTCTTTCTTTTTTTTCCTTCCCACAAAACCAGACAATTCCCAAGCCTATTTTCTGTTATTTTTCAACATATCTCAGGTTGGGACAACTTTTTTTTTCCTAAACCTGTATCTAATACTTTCAATTACAGCTTTAAATTTTCCCTCTGATGCCTAGAATAACCAACTTTTCCTCTTCTTCAGAATATTCACTCCTTACACATCTTCTATTTAAAAAAGCACCTCAGATTTTGTACTTTTTTTTTTCTCTCATTTCCTCCTGATGTCACAAGTTTAATCTTGAGAACTGCTTTCCCAATTTAGCTCATTAATGCCCATCTGCTGTTCAGGGGAGCACCCTCACCCATCCTGCTGCCAGTGCCTTGGATATCTACAGAGAATTTCAGATCCCAATCCCCCAGGTGTGTGACTTGCTGCTTACAATCCATAATGCCCCAAGCATCTAATTTCCCATAAATATATTTATTTATTTCCACATTTATTCATTTATTCATTTATTTATTTCAATATAGGTGGAAATAAATATATATCTATATATTTAATTTCAACTTTCCTACACTCTGTGCAGAATAGCCAAGTGACTCTTTTGCTGTTTAGTACTTGATTTTTTTGGGAAGTCATTTTGAGAACCCAAAATTCAGACTCAAACCCCTCAAGTGATCTTTAGGAGTTTAAATCATTCCTGAACCTGCTCCTTTTTCTGTAAATTGAGGAGAAAGTTCCCCAAAGTGGGAAATATTGAAAAGTAATAACCCATTCTCATAACTACCTTTTTCTGAAACTGAGATTCATTTTTCCATAAATTGTTAATCCTAAATTACTACACTCATAAAAAGTATTCCTTATTTGCAGGCATTTTGTTAATAGAAAACAAGATCCCTGTTTATCCTGGAATTTATTCTCAATTGATAACTCAAGTGTGTCTTTTTTGTCTCTTTGACCTCTAGATATGCTTAAAAAAAGAATAACAACGAAATCCTATTAAATTAAAGGACTCATATTCACATTCCTGCTGTCTGCTGAATGTGTTTTCCCTGAAAAGTCCTTGGCTTGCTTATTGGTGTTGGATAACACCACATTTTATTAAAGATCTGTGAAGTGTTTCCTAAGATGTTACACGGAGTATTTTTTTCTTTTTTAGACATTTAAGTTTTACAAAATCTTCTTGGCTTTGCATAGGTGATAACAGGAAAGAGGAATAATGAGGCAAAACCTCTTCTTTCGGGGTTTTTAATTGAGAAATAAATTATTTCATGGCTTCTCATTAGTTATTCCCATGGTTTCTAGTGACAAGGTGCCAACTTTCACACTTTAAGCAGGTTAATTAACCAGGTAGTAATGAAATTGGGTGATACCTGTGTGCTGGTGAGCCACAGCTCCTAATAATGTGCTTTCATGTCTCTGAAAGGATATTTTCAGCTCCAGCTCTTCTCAGCACTGCATAAATAAATGCTTCCCAGCTAACAGGCAAACTCGTTTTAAAGTTGCACTTTGGTCACCATTATTGTGTTCCTTGAAGTAGATGTTGATATTTCTGCCCTTTTTGAGACTATAAAGGGACACCAAGAAAGATGGAAGAGACCTCAGTTGATGTGTTTATTTTCCTTCCATCCACTGGCCACACGTGTTTAATATTTTAATGCTATTTCATTCCCCTAGAAATGATAAAATTAAATTTAAAAATTGATATTTAAAGGTTTTCTAGGATAAAATTCATCTAAGAACATGAGCAAGTAGCAGGAACCAAGGTTAACAGGGTAGCACAGGAGCACAAAGATAGAAACACATTTGGAAAAGATAAGGAAAAAAACAAAAACCACAACAAATATTGAATTTTGGGCTTTCCAAGAGCAAGTCTTAATAGCTGTGTTATTTATCTAATTTAAGAAATATCTTTTAAAAAATCCCAAGGAGTGTCCTTAACTAGGAGAGTTGCTAATAATCAGTTGTGGTGGAAGGGATATAAAAAATTCTTGAGTTTAATTTTTCTGCTTGAAATATCCAGGCAGAAGTGGTACAATTTTTTTTTTTTTTTTTTTGTCATGGCAAAAAAAAAAAAATTACCCAAGTTTTGTGTTCCTGCTTGCTGGCGATCTGCTCACGCAGCAATTCTGATTTCTAGGAAAGTATTTGTTATTTCTAAATATTTACTGGATGGTTTATGCAGACAAGTGTTGGCCTTATTCAAGCACTGATCATTTTTACCAGTCATTGTTTATAATTCACAATTTGTCATCAAAATCACATGGGCATTGTCTCCATTCCCTTCCTGGACACGTGACTGCTTAAAAAAAAGAGGAATAACAATGCTGGCAAGTGAATGAAGAATAACGAAACCTTTCCTCGTATGAATTTTTTGAACAAATAAACATTTAGGCCAAACTTAAAAGGTCTTGCAAATATTTGTCTGAATAAACCAGTCAGGGCCCATCTGAACACTCGCTGAGAGCAAATAACACGACCCAACAGAAAACAGCAAAGCAAATTTCCCAGGCTTGTTTGTAAAAGTAATCTTCAGCAAGTATTTTGGATTGTTTGACCACATACATCCCAGTGTTTACTCACAGCCAGCAGGCTACTGAGCTTGAAGGCATCTTCCCAAGCAAAGCAGGTGAAATATGAACTGAATTCATAGGGTATCTCTGCTATTTTAAATGATTTTTAAAAAATAAATAGCCTTTCATTTTTTTTACATTAAATCCTGAAATTCTTTCTGTAATAGAAATAGAAATTTCTATTAGAATTTCTAATAGAAATTCTATTAATAAAATAGAATAATTAATAGAAATAGAAAATAAGACTAGAAATTTAAGGAATTTAAATAGAAATTAGAAAAATATAAGTAGAAAGTTTAATATAGAAATAATATAAAATTTAAGGAAAATTCTGTTGACTGATGAGAAAATTTGCTGTGTAAAATGCCAGTATTTTGCTTGCTCTAGTAGTGAAAACTCTTTAATAATGCTTTTCTCCGTGCTTTATTTGTTTGTCTGGGTGAGGATTGGTTGTGGTCCTGCTTTTAACCAATGGGATCGTCAGTTGGGAGCACTTTTCTTCCCTGGGACAGAGTTTAATGCAGCTGGAAGCGCTGGGAAGTCAGCAAGTATTTGATAAATGCAGTGAGTAAATGGTGGCTTATCCAACAAAACCCAAATTTAAGATCTCAGGACTAGGTGGTCTGAGAAGATTAAACTCCACTTGGCTGGGGTGTTTTGAATAATGATTGAAAACCCAGAGCATCTCAGCCCTGCATCTCCCACTCTTTTTATTTTGCACATCACAATTACCAGCCATGATCTTCATTCATGACTTATTGTGAGCGACAGGCCATAATCCTCATTCATGACCAGCTAGAACAGAAAGGGAAAAAAACCCAAAAAAACAACAAAAAGCCAACCCACCACACAAAACAAAAGCCCTTCATGGTACTTAGAGAGAACATGACATTATGCAGAGTTTCCCTCATTCTGAGAGCAGTACAGATACAACAAATGCCACAGCAGAGATGCTTTTAAAGCATCTGTTTTTTAAAAAAAAATTAAAAAATGCAGCTTCCCTAAGTTGTTGTGGGGAAGAGAAAAAAGCAGGGTGGAATTGCAAACATGTATATCATTACTGCAACTGCATTCCATTTATTTTCCTTTTGCAAAATAAATTACATAAATGGGGTTTGTATTGTTAGCTATTCTTCATTCAGAGATTGGGATAATTAGGTTTCAAATACGGTGATGTTTTAAAACACATTTAATTTAGTAAAATTGGTAAGGAAGCTACAGCAATTAAAAATAAAGGACAAAAGTTTCTTTTGCCTTCCTGGGTAATTTGGGGTGAATTCAGACTATGGCATTAGAAGTACAAAAGGTAACTAAAAATGCCATTAAATGAAACGTTCCCAGTCCAAGCAATTTCCTTCTTAACAGAAAGTAAAATGCAAACAGAGATTACTAAAACCCTGCTGTGTTTAATTTAAGTGTATGTAAGCCTTTTACTCACAGTTATTTTGTCTGGAGATAATCATGTAGATCCTCAGTGGTCAGAGCTGTGAAGCGTGTGTTGTCAAAAGTTGCTCACTCTTTGATTCCCCCTCGCTTCTGTCAGCCATGGTTCACATCATGCAAGCTCAGCTCATTCATCTTCTGACAGGGTGGGATTCTCCCATTCCTGTCTCCATCAATTTGTTCCTGTCGCCTCTGGATCGCTCGCAGAAATGCCGAAAAAGAGTGCGAGCCGGGTGTAAATTATCATTATTTCTCTGGCTAACTGCAGGGATGGAGCACACCAGCAACAGGCAGGGCTGGGGTCGTTAAACCAGAGGGAAAACTCGACTTCTTCTCTAGGTTCATTATTCTACAGAAATGAAAGGGTTGGAGAGGCACTGGATACAGAGCCGTGCACTGACAGGGGCTGTTCTGGAGAGGTTTGAGTCCTGCTTTTGGAAGGCAACTCTGGGCAGCCACGATTCAGGGGCTGATGCTTGAGGCATAGTGCTCTCTTGGGCAGGGTTGATGGGGATTTTGGCCCAAAAAAAGAGAAGTTGTGTGAGGAGCTTCTTTTGCCACAGAGGTTTTTGTGCTGGTGCTTTTTATTTGTAGCTCATATCTGGTCTGAGAGTGCTCCAGGAGAGATGAGGTGAGGATTTTTTTGTTACCAAGGCCTTGGCTCATGACAGTTTTCACTGTGCAGACAGTTGTTACTGCTTGCATAGGGACCAGGAATTTCATTTACCACGAGGCAGTGGAAGCAGAGAGGATGTAAAACAGTTTGCATTTGCCAGCCGTGGAGTGTGGAATATTCACAGCAGCCACCAGCCGGGAATGAGCCAAAAGCTGTGATGCAGAGAAGGCTGAGGTGCTCCTCAACTGGCAAAGGCAAAACTCCAACATCCTAGGATCCAGACCAAGCAAAATGAGACTGGGAGGTTCAACAGCAGCCAGGCTGCCAGCACATTCCAGCCTGAGACCTTGGGTGCCACCAGCTGCCTTGGTTTGCTCTGTCCCGCTCCTGTTGTCCTTCCCTTTCAGCACATGCTGTAACTGTACTTAAATTTTTCTAGGCAGACAATGCAACATTTTTAGGAGTTCAGCTCCTGTGAGTTGGCAATGAAAAGACCAAGAGCAAGTGGCCAAGTGAGTGGATCTCCAAAGAAATGTATCTCCCAAAATCATGGGATCCCAAAGCAGTCTGGGCTGGAAGGGACCATAAAGCCAATTTTGTTTGTGTACCTGCCATGGGCAGGGACACCTTCCACTACACCCTACAAGGTCCATCCTGCCTGGTCTTGAACACTTCCAAGCAACAGCTTCTCTGGACAGCCTGTGCCAGGGCTCTGGAACCCTCTGAGTGAGGAACATCTTCCTAACATCAAACCCAAATCTCTCCTCTTTTAGTTTAAAATCATCCCCTCCTTGAGCTATCACTATCTGCCCCAAGAAAAAGTCACTCACCCTGTTTTTTATTGCATTGATGTCACTGAGGTGTGAGCTCAGTGTCTCCTCTGGTGTCCCTGCTTGGATTTGAACCATGCAGGGATTTATTCCCCAGGGTCCCCTCCCTGAGCCACAGGGCCCTGGGCACCACATGGAGAAAGCAGCTGGGGGGAAACATCAGCTCCCCACTCTCCCAGAGGTTTTCCAAAAGTTTTCTTCCTTCCAAAGAGGAGGTTTTCCTCTTTCCTCTGAGGCTGGACATAATTTCTGAGTAAAGCTGCATTTCAAGAAAGTTTCTTTCTATGCGATAGATTATTTTTCTGGTTTTTTTTTCTTTTTCTCTTTTTTCTTTTTTTTTTTTTCCACTTGGGTGGTGGGTGTTTGGCTTTTTTTGGGGTGTATTTTTCAGTGGGGCTTTTTTGAGTTTTTTTGGCTGAACATTAGGATGCTATTTTTTTTTTTTTTTTTTTTTTTTGCTTGTGGGCTACTTCTGCAAACTCAAACTCAATCCACTCCCACAGAAAACTTATCACATCTCCTACCCTGCAGGAAAAAAAAAAAAGGTGTTTCCCTCTATCATCTGGGCAGGAAAACACAAAGATGACCATGATATTTAATAAGACCTTTATATCCTCTTAGATTTTTCTCTTGTCCTTGGCACAGTGAGCCAACTACTTCTGACACATTTATTTCTTTTAATATGAGACTAAGCAGGGAGAGAATGATGGCAATTACCCCTCTGCAGGGAAGAGCCTCTGCTGGGAGGGCACCAAGAGCTCTGCTCTGACTCTGCTCTTCTTTAATGTGCTCTGGGAAATTGAATGTGAATTAGAGGGATGCAATGTGCAGTCTCCTCATTTCACCTGGCCTGACTTCTGCAGCTCCACGTGATGCTCCTACCCCTGCCTCGTATACAGAGAAAACAGGGGAGGGAAAAGAGGAATTTGAGTGCAAATAGGAAATAGTGACAAAATCTGTGTTTAAATAATTTGATATAAAGCGACATTAAATAGAAATTTTAAAGCAATCTTTAATCATGTTTTTCTGTAAGCTTTGCTGTTGGGGTGCTTTACTTTGTCAGCTCAGCTGCTTGATGTCTTCCATCAGCTTCTCAGATGGGAGATTTTTCCCTTTGTTCTCTGGAAATCCATCTGACAGCAGAGAGACAGCCTCCAACACCCATGACCCTCACACAGGGAGACACTGGACATGTGCAATCCCTGGCTGTTCACTAAGGAGGGATCAGAATTCCATGGGAAATCTGTCGGGGAGCTCTGATATCTTAACATCAGCCATGTCCTGTAGAAGGATGGATTTTATCAGTGATAAAAAAAAATTCTGTTAGTCTGGCTGCCATAAGGAAGTGCTGGTTTGGGATGGTTTTGGGCAGAGGAATGGACAGGCAAGTAAAATAATTTCATTTTTCAGTGAAACGTTGTCACTGTGGTTAGGAACAGAGAGGGTTCCTGTGCCTGTGCTGGTATCTTGTCATGATAATTTTGCCAGGAAGAGTTTCAGTGTTTGTCAATGAAATGAAAAGCATTTCTGGCCAATTTAGAGGAAGTTATAAATGTTGGAAGAGTATAGAAGCTTGATTCTGGAAATGCTAGAATATTATGGTGCTTTGCCAGTCTTTTAATATTAAATTCGCTAAAGTTTGGAGAGAAAATATTTTTTCTGGAGCAACCTCTTTGCTATTTTGTGTGTGTATGACAATCGTAGTCCTTTGTGTGCATTTTCATGGTGAATTGCATTATTGTAGAGATCTGACAGAAAACTTGTATCTGAATTCAATTATCTGCTGGGGAAAGTGAGCCACGTGTGTGTTTCAGGAAGACTTTGGATTGCTATCAAGATTTGTCCGAACCATAAACTACTAGGTTACCAAAATCTCAGCTTGGAGGACAGTTCAGTCTCAAGGTTAGGAAATGATCACAAGTACCAGTGACTACCTTTAATCATAGCTTAGTTTGCCAAGGAGAATTTCCTTGGTACAGTCCTCTGTACAGAATTATAGAAGATTATAGTTGGGTTGTTTGTTTCTTGTTTTTTGTTTTTTTTTTACTTTAGGAAAGCCTTGTTTTTATTTCCCAGCATAAAATGCTGTTATCTACCTGATAAGTATTGTCTGCAAGAAAATGCAAATGCTGTGTTGCAGCAATAATGGTTTTTCATTAGATCTTGTATCATTAGACGCATTAGGATTAGTTCTTTTAACTTAAAAAATTTTTAAAAAAGCCAGCCCTGTTAATAGCCCTGGAAATGAGGTTTTATGGAATGATGTGAATTATGGCTATGCGCAGACACTTGGAATAAGATTGTTTCTGAGGAGCTGAAGGAAAAGTTGCAATATTTGAAGTTTATAAAAAGCTTCAGTCTGGAATGAAAACAGCCCTGTCCTTGCCTCCTGCCCTTCCCCTTGGTCTCCTCGTGGCTCTGGGAGAATCCTTGCCCTGATGGAAGCGGGAGAGAGGAACAGCTGGTGGTGCCAGGGAAGCCTAGCAGATATGCAGTGTCAAAAACTTGCTCCTCTTTAATTAAAATGGGGATTAGAATCAGCTTCTGGATGCCTCCAAAACCACCTTTTCCTTCTATCTGGAACAAATCTCTCCCCTCATTCTCAGACACCCAGTACTCAGGACAGCTGAGGTTTCTAAAACACTTAGAAATTTTTATACCAAATTCTGCTTCTTTCCTGATATTCCTTGTCAAAACAGTCTTGCTCAGTTTTCAAATACCTCTTTGCTCAAATTGCCATTTTCTGAATCAGAGAATTCCTTGGATCACTGCTGAATAGCTGGTTAAATTGCTCATTATGCACCATTTTCTGGTAAACACTTTTTATATTTGGGAACCGTTCCTGATTTCTGTGACTGCCCAGATATTTTTAGATACTTCACAAACAGTAGCTGTAGGTGTTCAATTGTTTTCCATTTTGGCTATTTCCAATTCATCTTTGGTTCATAGTGTACACTATTGCTCTCCTAAGACATATGATATTTACCCCCCTCTCATCTTGATTAGATCATTGAAGCTTTTTTTAAAGAGGGAAATAATTAATAGTTCCTGGTGAATAATCAAATGAAAAGGCAATTAATGAATAATGCACACCCTGCACAAATTTTCAGACATTGATCATCTGTTAATTTCGTGCAATCTTTTGAATTCAGATATTTTTTCATTCACAAAACCAGTGGTCACATGTATGCAAGGCATGAATGACAGCAAAGTAAAACCAGAATTATTTCTTACAGAAAAAAAGAAAACCAGCCCCAAATCACACAAGTTTTCAGTTGTTCCAGCTCTTCTCTCTAGGCTTTGGTGACTCAGTTCTTCTTCTCTCATCATCACCTACAACCAGGGACTAAAGCAAGATGTTTTACAACGTGTTGTGGGTATTTCTGTGTGCTGTGCCCAAGCTCCAGGAACTCTGTGGTTACTGGGAAATCTGGGAAACAGCAGTGGGCTGAGAGCTCCCTGGGAGCCTCTTGCTGTGCCTTTGGCTAGCAGTCCCCTCCTTTGATGGATCACTGTTTTTGGTGGACTCTGGCTCTCTGCTTTGGCACACACACAGTTTTGGTGGTTGTTTTTTATTTGCTTTTAATTTCCTCTGATGTGCAGCAAGTTGGAGAACTGGAAAGGCTTAAATTCTCTCTCTTTGGCAAGTGATGCCACAGGACATTTTTCTTAATTAGCCTTGCAGGATCAGAAGGGTTTGACTTTGCTTGCTTGGCTCCACCTGGTCTCTCCCAGCTCCTCTCCTCAGGACTCTTTTTAACCAGGGTGGGACAACTCTAACTGGGCTGAAAGGTTGAGATTTGTCCTGTCAGCCATGGCTGGCTGAAATATCACTGAATTTAGGGATGTGGCCACCAAGGGGCCACAGTGTCTGCCCAGCTCCTGGTGCAGTATGTACACATAAAAAAAATAAGCCTCCAAAAGGCTGAAATCATCATTCTGCTGAAAAATGATTGGCCTGCAGGGAGAAAAGACGAGAAATACTGACTGAAAGAGTCTTACCCCAGTTCTGCACATCCTTCAGACACAGCCCTTAAACCAGGGCATACCCAAATTTTCAAATTCTCTGCCTCTGAATTCACGTTGCTGAAGCTCTGTTGAGAAGCCACCTCTGCATCCAAGGACCAAAGTTCAGGCTTAGGCATCTAAATCATCCCAAAACTCAGATTTTAATGGACCTGACTCCACGTGTCTTGTTGGGGATGAAAGATGCACTTTTCAATGATTTTATGAAAAATACATTGCAAGACTTTAAAATCCAAATAAAATATATTTTGGGGCTTTATTAGTTGTGACTACTGCACTGAGCTTTGTACATAGATTATTGTGAATTATGAATGGAAAATTTAGAGGGTTTTATTTATCAAGCTGATCTAAATGAGCCATATTTTATTTAATACAATAAAAATATAATGAACAGGTAGGTCAAGTTTATTACGTTAAAAAATAATTTTAACATTGCCAATGCTCTTCTCTCATTCACTCCTGGTGGCATCAAGTTGAGTGTGTATTTATGTGAGTGTGTGTACATACATGTAAAGCACACACACATAGAGATGTAGGATAATTTTTTTTTTTAGCTATTTTAGTTTTAATTCATAACTACTGAGCTACAGTTTATTATAAGGTGACTCAAGACAAACTGTTCCATTTCCTCTATTATCCAAACAGAATGGTTTATGGTCAGCCTGGTCAGGATCAAATTCAAATGGCCTCAGAGTTCAAAGGGATGGTGGTAACTCGAGCAAACCATTTTTGTAATCTGTAAATTCCATTTCTACAAAAAAAAAAAAAAAAAGGAAAATAATTGGCTGGAGCTTGTAATGGCTATGGCAAGATTTTGCAAGGTCAAAAGAAAAGAGTGTTGTGTGTTTTGACTCTGTCTCAGGACAGACAGTGCATATTTGTGAATGGGTTCATGCTACGCTGCTGGGAATGTTTAGAATTTTGGGAGTTTTTCCCTTTCTTATTGTTTAATTTTCCCCTTCTTATTGTTGTCTAATTTTTGTGCGTGTGTAGCTGGGACACTGCAGGTGTAAAAGCCCTGATTTAAATCCCGGCAAGTAATTTGGGGTCTTTCCAAATTATTTCCAAGCTGGGTGAGGATAGGGAGGGGAAGCAGCTGTATCAAGGCTGTTTATTGCAGGGTGAACATGCCCTTGCTGAGGAGTTGGGCCTGGGCAGGGCAGCAGTGGCTCCTCCAGCACCAGGAACCAGGATTGGGAATTTGTTGGCCTTTTCCTGTAGGAACTACTTGGTCTGTATTGGTGTGTGCATGCAAATGCATTGGTATAAGTGACTAAAATCTGTTTTTTGGGGGTTTTTTACTGACTCTTATTCACACCTCTTCCCCACAGTCTTGCAGATTGTCTGTTCCCTTCTCCAAGTACCCCCTCCCAAACAATTCCCATTCACTCACACTTCTTTTTTTAGAAAATGTGGGCATGGAGCGATAGGGCAATGTGAAATGGACTTGAGCTGGCAGAGAGTGAGTTTAGGTTGGATAGATGGAAGGAATTCCTCCCTGTGAGGGTGGGCAGGCCCTGGCACAGGTTCCCACAGAAGCTGTGTCTGCCCCTGGATCCCTGGAAGTGTCCAAGGCCAGGCTGGATGGTGCTTGGAGAACCTTGGGATGGTGGGAGGTGTCCCTGCCATGGCAGGGGTGGGATGGGATGAACTTCAAGGTCCCTTCCAACCCAAACCATTCCAGCTTCTGTGATAAACAGGCTGCCATGGCTCTTACAACCATGGACACAGAGGGAGAGTTCTCCTTGCGTTGCTTCAGACCACAGGAATTCAAAATAGGGTTTTTTAATATATTTGTGAATCAACACAGAGGCCAAAAGTTTGAGTCCCACAGCAGGACCTGAGCCTTTGAGGCACTGTGCAAACACAGAGCTGGAAATGTTCTGTACAGAGCACCAGACTGGAGTTTGGCAGAGACAGAGAGGTAAAAAGATGGAAGTGAATATGGGAATCTACTACTCTTTGTGATAAAACACAGAACAAAAATAATTCAAGAGTTGCAATTCCTTTTTCAGTCCTTTTTTTTTTTTTTCTTTTTTGGAAAAGGAGCACGGAGGGGGAACATTTTGAACACAGCCTCCCAAAACTTGCTGTTGTCTCACTTGAGACCCCTCCCTTCCTCTGTGTGTGTAGTTTACAGGAGCATCCCTTTTGAACTTGTCATGTTGATGGATGATTCCTGTTGTGTCCTATCAGATTGTACTGGGCATGTTGATATAAAATATTCTTCTGAAAGCAAAGTGGATATCTTCTTAAGGTGGTACTCACTCAGAGATTTTTTTGAAATTGAATGATTAAGTCAGATATTTAATGATCTTACATATCTTTAGCAGGACCTGATTTATGAACTTAGCACTATTTATAATAATGGTCTACAAACCTGCAAAATTAGGAAGCTTTGCACTGTTAATATTGTTAGAAATAATGAAAATGGAATTCTATGAGCAGTCTGACTAATTTCAGGTTTGCTTAGAAACTTTAAAAATAACTGAAAGGAGAAAAAGACATTAACTTCTTGAAAAACTGCCTTTAACTATGAAACATTAGGCTGCAGTTGAAAGATGTTTCTGAGATTTTCAGGATCTAATGAATAGGATCTTACCATAACTAACAATTGTAAGTTTGTTTAGCTAAATATTTTTTTCTTTAAATAAAAAAAACCTTATAAAAATGCTTTCAGCCCGAGATACTTGGCATTCCACTTGCAGGTTTTATGCATGGGGTTTGTGAAGCTCAACATTTCTTGAGTTGTTAGACATCACCCAAATTCAGATCAGACGAGTAAGGTGTCACCACGTATGGTCTGAGCTCGTGCCTGCTGAATCTGACATGAGCTGAGCTAATGGAAGTTGCCTTATCTCCATTTTTTCATCCTAACACCAAATGACTGCATTAGGAATCTGCCCAAGATAAAAAAGTGTGAAATATGCCTTCTAATTTATAATGCAGATTTTTGCATAACAGGATCAAAACTGTTATCCTGTTGTGAATGTAACATCAGAGCAAAATAACAAGCATTTTACCAGTTAATATGCAAGCTAATCTGACAAAAGCGTTTTTACATTCATTTACAGAGTGACTATCACCCTAAAAAACTCCTGGGAGATAAATGAAACAAACCAAAACAAAATAAAACTTTAATCATTTCCATAACAAAAATTAAACAACTGTGGAAATACATAGGGAGGTTTGGAAGGAAGAAGACTAAGAAAAGGGGATAAAGAAAAAAAGATGGCAAAAAAAATACACTAAAATTCAACAAAGATCGTTGTTTCAAGAAAACAATGGTGAAGAATTGCTCATTTCTCTGGAGAACAATTGTAATGAGAATGAGAAACTGGTACTGAACCAATTCTTTTCTCAATCTTCAGATCATAATCATGTGATCCTCTTAGGATGCCAGAATCTAGTTTTCCTAAAGGCCTGTATAAGCATGTTCAGTGGAAAATCTATCTACCAGCAGGTGTCTTTTAACTTTATTTTGTCGTCAACATCAAATAAAGATGAGAAGAATGGCATGAATTAGTTGATGAGTGTTAGGAAAGCAGGTGAAAGGCAGGAGGATTGTGTCACAGTGAGGTTTCCAGCTTATCCACAGGCTGCAGCAGTTAATTAGGGAGTTGGCCCTACCCTTGTTGGGGGGAAACTGCTCATTCAAAGCACATCTTAATAAAAAATGACCAAAGATTAAATTTTGTACAGGGAACTTTGAATTTGGGATGCAACATTAAGTCATAATGAGCTTAATGAATTAATTGCATGAAGGTCTGCAATGGGCAACTAAAAATATAAATGATGACTTACAAAGCAAATAATTTAGCTTGCAGCATCAGGTCATTCTGATTATTTCAGGAGGAGGAGGTTGGATCTGCACAGAAAATTCTGGGGCATTTTTTCCTTGCTGAGTAAAGTAGAGGACAATTTTGTTGTCCATTTTTCCCAGCAGAAAGGGAAAGGAAAACCATGTTATTTTCCCTTTTTTTGCAGAACTTAGGACTGTTTCACTCTATCTTCCCATTCCAGTGGCAAGCTGGATACATTCACTGAGAACGTGAATCAATGAGGTGGATTTAAACACAATATTTGTTTTGGCTAATAGCACAAAAAGCAACTATATTCCATGTAAAACCTGTAATGATTGTTCTACCAGAATAAAAAGGCCTGGGAATATAAACAATATATATTAAAAGGAGATGGCAGGACATAAATATATAACTGAAACCCTTACTGCCAAGTGCAACAGCAGGATAGAGCAGCTTCCTGCACAAATTGTTTCAAACTAGAGAAGTGTAAGGGTAAGGCTGTTTTATTCTAGAAAGCAGAATATTTTCATTGGGTACTGGATAACTTGGATTTGGGAGGACTGAAGGGGTTTCAAAATGAGAATAAAATCCCAATGTGATCATGTCACCATAAAATAAAAGGTGGGAATAGCCACGTTTGGATGGCTGAGGTGGTAACCTCATGATCAGCCTGGTGCAGTTGTAGAAGCAGGAGAAGGTAAAGGTTTTCCCACCCCCCTCACTGGCCCTATCCTAGAAAATATTGGTTGGCAAAGGTGGTGCACTGATCAGTTCCCAGGAAAACTTGATCACAATTAACAAATGCAAAGCCAATAACAGCAGAATGAAGGCTTTCCTTAAAAACACATTTAATAAAGATATTTCTGCTCCAACCACCACTTTGCATAAATATCCTTGGTTCTCTGGGGTGTTTCTTGTGCTGGAGAGTGGCCAGAGCTTGGTGGGTGGGGGTGGGTGTGCTCCTGGACGTGATCAATGAACTCAATTACGACCCCATTGCAGAGACTTCCAGCCTGAGTTTGCAGTGATGCATGGTGCCCGCCATCCCTGACACTGCTCCCAAAACCTCTTCAATAAATAAGAGGATACCAGAGAGCTCTGACTTGGTTTCTTTTTTTTTTTTTTTTTTTCCTTTTTTTCCCTTTTTTTTTAACAGCTCTTCTGGGTCCCCAGTTGATTTTCTTCGCAAGGTTAGTTGCTAATACATTCCTAGCACCCATGCATTATTAATGCTCACCGCTCTCCAAGGTGGCAGTGACAAATAGGGAGCAAAATTCACTGACTAGTGGGGAATGTACTTTTTAGTCATGCTTGAATTTTTCAATCCATTCTGCTTGTTGAGGATTTTTCAGTGGAGGTACTGTAGCAAAATATGATTTTTTTTTTTTCCTTCAAACCTAAGAAGCACTCTAGTAACCAGTGGAAAGCTTATGAGTCAGGGCTTTTCCCAGGAGGTTTTGAGGGGGAGTAGTGCAAAAACTACCTTTGATGTTTGCAGTAGCATGGAAGTCATTGTTTTTCCTCCCATGTAGTAAGTGGCAGTTTTGACTGCAAATCGACTATGCATGCAGTCAAGTAAATTATAATATTTTAACTAGGCTGTGCATGCCAGCTGTAGCATTCCCAGAAATAATACCAAGTGTGTATCATGAGCAACATTGATTTTTAATGTGCAGATTTGTTTCTTCAGATATAAAACTCTATTAATTTTGCAATATAAAGAAGCAATCTGTGAAATACATTCTTAGGCTGTTATTGGTTACTATAAATCCCACTAGTAGTACTAGCACACTTGTTTAATTCAGAATTACTTCATTTAAAGTATGATTTTGTGCATGTGGTGGAGGTGCTGGAGATTTGGCAAAGACCTCTTTAACATAACAAATAGCTGACAGTAAATATTAGGCTAATTCTTCCTAACGTTTAATAGAGGGATAACTCACTGGGCAGAATAATGAATTCCTTGCTAATGGCTGTACATAGGGGATTAACACCTTCGTGCAGCCATCCACAAATGCACTGAAAGTATGAATGTTGTCTGTTTTGGAAGGCCTTGATATGGGTCCAGCTCTGAACCACAGGCAGCTCTGGAGCAAAATTTAAGGTTCTGAGGGACCCTACATCAAGAAGATAATTTCCATTGTGTCTTGTTCAAGCGTTTTGGCTCTCCAGTCAAGAGCAAAGGAAGGCACAAAGTAGTTCAAAGTCCACAGGTCAAGTTTTCATACAGTCATAGAATGGCTTGGATTGAAAGTTCATCTTGTCCCAATCTCCTGCTGTGGGCAGGGACACCTCCCACTGTCCCAGGGTGCTCCAACCTGGCCTTGGACGCTTCCAGGGATCCAGGGGTAGCCACAGCTTCTCTGGGCACCTGTGCCACGGCCTTTCCACCCTCACAGCCAAGAAACTCTTCCTAATATCCAATCCAGACCTGTCTTGTCTCCCTTTGATGCCATTCCCCTTGTCCTGCCACTCTAGTTCCTTGTGAATTGTCTCTCCCCACCTTTCCTGTTGGCTCCCTCCAGGTACTGGAAGGCTGCAGTTAATTCACTTCAAAGCCTTCTCTTCTCCAGGCTGAACAATCCCAGCTCTCCCAGCCTTTCCTTCCAGCAGAGCTGCTCCATCCCCTCTGGACTCTCCCCAGCAGGATTTTTTCCTTCCTGTTTTGGAGTCTCCAGAGCTGGATGCAGTGCTCAAGGTGGGGTGTCACCACAGCAGAGCAGAGAGTCACCTCCTTTTCAGTCCCTCACCAGCCAACTGTGTGGCTTTTTACATCAGAGAAACTTAAAATTGGACAGGATTGGGATAGAGGAGCAGCTCAATAAAACCTGACATTGTGTAGTGCTGGCCAGATACACCATGTGAAGATCAGAAATCTTTTTTTTCCCCTCTATGATAAAGGGAATATAAGAATTTACCAATCTTAGTGGTTCCTTCTCTTCCCTCCTCATCTGCAGTCTGGTTTGCAGACTGACTTTCCCAGCTTCTGTGCTAGCCTAAGACTGGCACTTGATTTATAGGTGCAATCAGAATAAAAAGCGGTGATTTGGGAACGCAAAGCAGATCCAGGGCCCTCAGTGATGCACTTGAGGCTGCCGTGGCTTGGAGTTTGTTATCTGAGCCTCTGCACCTACACTGAGG
Organism: Motacilla alba alba; assembly: GCF_015832195.1. NCBI lineage: Eukaryota > Metazoa > Chordata > Aves > Passeriformes > Motacillidae > Motacilla > Motacilla alba. The sequence goes on from NC_052022.1 coordinate 3,089,169, forward strand.
GCAGCAGCTGGGGGTCCATGCAAGGGAGAAGCTGTTCTGGTGCAAGTGGGAGCTGAAATAATGTCATTTAGCAGGATGCACGGGGAGCTGGAGACCAGCAATTCTGAAATAAGAGCAGGAAAGGGTTATAACTTTTAACACTGATTCACAAAGGTAAAAAAATGTGAAAAACATGATGTTCCGCTGTTCTTGCACATCAACCCAAACACAAACACTTCTTTATACCTTTTGGAAAGGCTTTTTCCAAGGGGGATTTCTTCCTGGTGTTCAGAAGGTTTCCCACATTCCTCAATATGCCCTTCAGAGCTGTGTTCCTCCTGTGTTTCCCACTCTCCCAGCTTCCCCACTGCCTGTCATCCCCTCTCAGCCACTCTTCCTCCCCTGTGACATCCTGGCAGTGCAGCAGTGACCTTGTGGGGAGCCACAGCACGTGGGGGAGGCTCTGAGGGTGCATCAGGAGACCCCAAACACAGGCAGGACAACAGTACCCACGGGGGATGTTCTTGATTTCTATATGGAATGAGGGGAAATTCCTGTGCCTGCCTGAAAAGCAGCGTGGCTTTAAGGTTTTCACTAAGTCTGGTGCCTTTTTATTCTTTTCCTTCTCTTATATTCAGCGTAAAGCCACTGTCATGTTGAAACACAATTCTGGGGACTGTGACAGTGCATCCTTTCCAATTGTGATCCCAAAGAAACTTAAAGACTGTCAAAGCAAAATAAGGATTTTGGTGAGCTGGGTGGCACAGGGGCTGATACAAAACACAAATAAAGAATGAGGAGGGGAGAGGAAAAGACAAAGTTGGAGTAGGAAGTGAGGATGATGGAGAACAATGGAAATGAGGGGTGATAGCTCAGGGAACATCATATTAGAAAGGGATGGAAGTGTCAGAAAGGAACCAGAGAGCAGCAGATTGGCTTAAAAAAAAAACACACAACAAAAAAAGTGTGTTCAGGAGATGTTGATGGAACCCATCCAACATCTGAACAACTCAATGAATAGCAGACTGTTGAAACTAGATGAGACACTAACTAATTTAGTTCAGGCTGTCAATAATTGAAATCAGAATGTTGCTGTACTAAATGCTAATATGGAGACTCTGATTTCAGAAGCTTAAGGTTTTAAGAAGCTGGGATGAATCTGTGCCATTGTTTCCCAGTTGTTATTGTTGGGGAATTGTTGAAAGAAAGGTTATCAATTCAATGTTAGTGCCGTGTCTGATTTTTAGTATTTAAAGATGCTACTTGCATTTTTCAGCCTGACCTATATTATCTACCTCAGAGGGTGCTGTGTGTGGTGGGAAAAGGCACAGTTTAATTCTGTGATAGGCTGGCATGAGATGTAAAGTTGCTCCAACTCCTCAATTCCATCGCTTGCTGGTATGAGGAGAAATGAAATTCAAAGTCCTGTCTTTGGCAAAGTCCCTTGCTGCTCCCTTCCAATCTGCAGTGTCAGAAAACTCAGATACTTAACGAATCTTCTCATGTCTGTTGGCTTCATTTAGCAAACGTCTGTTCAGTTATCATGGATTAAAGGAAAATATTTATTTTTTTAAAAATTACTCATTTTGGAGATACAGCAAATATGAGTTAAAGAGAATTTCAAAGACGGTTTGGTTCTTTTTTAAATGTAATTTATGTTACAGGGACATGAAGCAATGTAACAGAAAGAGAAAGCAGTTTGTGGATGAGAGGTTTTAAAAGGGGAGGGGGGGATAAATTTTCCCCAGAATAAATGGCTACCAATAAAGAATAAAAAGTAGACAGAAAACTTATTTAAGCCTTTGAGATATATGAGTAGTAAGCATAGAAAAATTAGTGTCCAGCAGTGAGCATTACCCTGCCAGTTCAGCACAAAATAATGATTCCAATTATTCTGAGAATCTAAGGATTCTATGATTCTGTGAATCACAGTGTAATTTTAAGGTATTGCTGTCAGTACCTTCCCCATATATGAGTTATCCCAATAATTGTCCCAAGGCATGAATCTAATTCCCTTTTCATGCCCATTAAACCTGAATTAAGAAGATGCCATAAGATATCCCAGGTATTTAAAAAAAACACAGAAAGAAAATGCTGAAAGTAGAAAGCTCTGAGGGAAGGAACAAACAAGGTGCCAAGGCCTTGATGCATTGGAAAACTTGGAAAACTCTTAATTTTGTGATTTTTGGGCCATCTCACATAGCTCAACCATCCATTCTGCAGACACACTGGGCCATGACAGATCCCTGAGCTGCTGGAGCCTGGTGGGAATTTCTGGCTGGATGAAGTCAGCTTTTTTAGGGGGTTTTGCTTACCTTGTAGGGAAATGTCCCACCCTCAGGTTTGCTCCCAGTTGGATGTCACGTTCCCCAGCATAAAGTGAGGGTCTGCATGTGCAGCAGATTTTCTGATTTATGTAGAATTGCATGGATGTGTGTGAAGCTCATTAAAAGATCTGGAGGGTCAAAACATTTGAAAAAGACAATGGAAATTGGAAAACAGGGGGTATGTGGAAATGAAGAGCTGAAAAGCAAAGAAAAAAAAATCCAATTTCTGTTTGTTTTCCTTTTTTTCAGAGTTGTAAGCTGCTGCTTTTATCTTTCCTCTCTCCTCCAATGCATTCTGTCTCCACTCTGCAAATAGTGTTTTATCTCCCCAGTACTTCCTGCTCTCTTTTTTTCCATGTGTTTTCTGTGGCATCTCCCAGTGCTGATATTTTTCCAAGGTGTGCTACAAGCACACCGGGAGGGGATGAAACTTCCCTGAGAGCTGCAGCTCTGCTGTAACTCATTCTTCAGGACGCACCACGGGCAGGGGAATTAAAAAAAATATATATATCCTTTGGAAAAACACAAAATGTGTTCAGTGCTTCCACTTGTTTGTGGTGTGTCCCAGTGGGAGCTGCTGTCACATTCCATATGCCAGGAATAGGGATGGCCTGCCTGGTGCCCAGTGCCACGGGGGTTCCTCATGTTTCGTGTCACTCACAGTTCATTTGGAGCATCCAGGGTGCAGGCTGCTTTTTTTTTTTTTTTTTTTTTTTTTTTTTTTTAATTCTTTCAGTGCGTGAAAACTGAAAGAAGTTCACACACATTCTGATGTGTATTTTCTCCCAGGTGAATGAGTAAATTATAGAAATAAATAATATCTTGAACCGAGATGTGTCCAGGTTTAGCCCGTGAGTCAAACCCCTGACAAAGCCTCGCTGGGAAATGTGGGAAACAAACACAGGATGAGGAAAACCCCAGATGCAAACCAGGCTGACTCACAGGCACAGGAGCACAACCCCTTTCTAGAAAACCTTATTTATACAAGAGGTGAGAGTTTAGAGACACAAAAGTCCCCCCAGAAGACAAAACAAGCAGAGGGAGGACAGGCAAAGCCCAGCCATGGTCAGCAGTGAATACATCTCTCACTTCATGGAGAGTTTGCTCCTTTCTGGTTTTCCTTCTGCTCCTGTGGCCTAATCTCTGCTATGAAGAGCAATTTATCTTCCTCCCTGTGTCTTCCTCCCGTCAGGGGGACAGGTGAAGGGGCTGCATTTCCAAAGGCAGCAGTGATGCGCACCACGGATCAGAGGGCACGACCCGTTCCCAGCCTGGAATTTCTCATTTTCACCAGCACACCCAGAGCTGCAGCCTTATTTTTCAAAGGCACTTTATGTGCATAGAATCATTTAAACAATTTAAACTTTATTCAATTTTGCGCTGACAAATCTCTTGAAATCCTTTGTATCCATATATCAAAACTAGCTGCCAAAAAAAAAAAAAAATCTATCAGCCAAAAAAATGTTATAGCTTCTAGTAGAAGATAATGCTTTATCCTCCAGAATTCTTGCAGTAAAAAATTTCAAATGCTAGTCTATTAATGGTCAGATTAAAAACTAAAATTTTATGGATTATTCATAAGTTTTTTTAAAGCATTTTTAGGTTTTTTGGGGGGTTTTTAAGTGCTAATTTTTCTTACCAAACATTGAAAAATTTCAACTACTTAGACTCATCTGATGTAGGCTGAACTTTAGATCAGGCTTTATTTGTCAAGTTTTACTGAGATATGTTGTATTATTGACAGTTTAAGTATTACATGGTCAAACATTATTTTCAAAGTTAAATTATTTGCAAAACAGGCACCATCAGTTCTCTCTTGCCCCATCTTAACATTTTTTACTGAAGGTAAAAATAGTTATGAACGGAATGTTGTTATAAAATCTCAAGTACCCAGATTAAACCCTAATGCCTTATTGCTGTTTCTAGAGGAGAAAAATATTTCTTGAAGGCTTCTTCAAACTTCAGGTAGCCCAGACTCGTGTGGGTGCCTGGAGTGTGCGAGCTGATCATGGTGAATCCAAATTAAATTTCCATTTATGCCTCTCAAAACCTAGTGAAGACAAAAGACATGTTAACAGGGGCCAGAAATCTGGCAGGCCAAGTTCCACCCAGGGGATATTTTTTTCAGATGTGAAATACACTCCTGCAAACCAGGATTTATAGCAGAAATGCTGACAGACAATATTGGTGATACTGTTCTAATTTATTTGTGTTGAATGGTTTTTTCATCTCTTTTCCCTTTTAATGATCTAAGCCTTTTTGCATCTGGCAGCGAGTTTCCTCACTGTTTACCTTGCCTGCCAAGGCAGTATCATCCATCTATGACTATGCTTTTCTTGGTTTCTTGCTCTCTGTCTTTAATATTTGGAGCCAATTTTCCATTTATTCCAGGATTCCTGTACCTCTGATGTTGCCATTAACTTGTAAAGTGGAAGCCTGTCAAAAATGCTTTCAAAATGCAAATTTTTTTTGGTTGTTTTTTGTTATGAAATATATATGGTTGTGTTCTGGTATATTTTTATCATAAACATTGAAAAATCCTAATTCTACTCCTAATTGACATTTGCCATAAAGAAAAAATAATCCAAATTTCTTAGATGCTAAATGAAGGTTTTGTGCTCCTGTAACACCATCAGGCATTTCTGCCTCTTGCAGGGTGCTCAGGACCTCTTTATGCTCCCTTTACCAACCACAGGAGCACTGGAAAACACGGATAATCCGAGGGAGCGTGTTGGGAATTTGAATCCCATATATGTAGATTATAAAGCTGAAGTGGTGATTACGTAATTTGGTGACATTTACATTTTTGGAACATAACCTCTGCCATCACACTTTGCAGTAGCAGCAGTAAATCTGTTCTGGGATGGATTGCAGTGGGAGAGAGGGTGGATCCCTGGTTGTCTGGGATTTCAGGAGCTGGAGGCAGGGAACAGGTTTTGGATGGCCTACAAGACAGCACCAGAATTTCTCCTTATGAGCCCTGGTGAAGAACCATGGGGGACTTTGGGGACATCAAGGGGGAGACTGAGGGCAAGGCAAGTGAACTTTTGGCTGCCCAATCCATAGGAGTGTCCAAGGCCAGGTTGGACAGGGCTTGGAGCAAGCTGGGATGGTGGAACTTTAAGGTCCCTTCCAACCCAAACCATTCTGGGGTCCTGTGATGGTCTCTTGCCTCTCAAAGAGACATCCCACACACAACTCCCTGTTGGGATGGAGTTTGGGGTGGGGAACGTGGAGCCCCCAGCCCAAGCTGGAGTCCTGTGGCACCACATCCACCTGAGAAGGTGTTGGTAACTCACTGTCAGGTGATGGGCAGCACTTCTCCAGCCTTGTCCCTTCCCCAGCAGGGACATCTGACCATGCCCAGCTTCTGGTGTGCTCAGAAATGTCTGATTTTTGCTAAAATTTAATGAAAAGCATTAAAACAAGATAAAAGCATGAACCACAGGTAGTTAAGAGGGTGGGTAACCTGTCTCCTTGGTTTTGAGACTCTAGGACCAGAACTGGGATCAAGCATCACAAATTGGCCTTTTCTCCAGCTTTTACTTTGCATGAATCATGTTTTCTTTTTCCTCCTGTTATTCTCAAGTGTTGGCCACTTCTAGTTGGACACAACTCTCCTAGACAAGCCCTTAATTTAACAACTCATTCTCCCTGCTTCATTTAAATAAAGACGATAAAGGAAACTGTAATCCTACTGATTTGCAAATTGAACTGTTTTGTAGATGTTATTTAAACAGTGCCACTACGACTGTCTTTCATGAGAAACATGGTACAGTGAGAGAGATCAAAGATTCATAAGGAAGCTCTTTTTTTTGAAAGCTGATGCTCCTGGCTTCTTTAACTAATTGAAAAATTTTCTTTACAAGAACAGACCTTCAAGCACTCTGGCTGCTGCCACGAGCCTTATCATTACAGAGTTGTTACTTCCTCCTTTAAGGGACTGAGCTGGAGATTAATGGAAGACTGTGCTGGCACTTTAGGATGAACTTTGTGTATTTTCAGTGCACTACACAAATCCTAACACACAGGTGATTATCAATGGCCTCAGATTGAAAGCAAATGAGTGCCTCCCCTTTTTTTTTGAGCTCAGAGGCAGAGATTCATAATTTCATGGGAAGTCAGAGGATTGAACTGCATTTTCTCCTAACTGGGGATGAGTTTAATGATGATAAAAGGGAAGCAGAATAGCATTGGCTTGATTTTTGAGGTGAAAGCTGTGTATGCATCTGGGAATTGATCCTGGGGCTGCCTGGTCTGCCAAGGGGCCAAGGTAAGAGAGATTCTGGTTCTGGCTTTGGCACAATTTGCCCATTAGAAAGATGTCCAAAAAAACTCTGATGTCTCAGAGCTGCAACTGTGACCCTGAAGTGCATTGAAAGCAAGGTGGTATCCTTCTCTCTCTGCCACCGTAGACTTCACCCTAAGACAGTAATTGAGTTGAATTTCTTTAGGCATGTGGCTTATTTTTTAATTTTTTTTTCTGCATTAAAAGTCACACTTGAGCCTCGATGCTCCATGAGAGATGTGTGTAGCTGAGCCAAGTCTATCAGTCCCCAAACGTGTCTAGTGATTTTCTAAAATGAGAAAAGGGGTGGTAAACGATGCCTTTTTTTAACAGAAAGCCAGTTTATATGTGGCCTGTGTATTTTAGGGGAAATTTATGAAGCAATGACTTAGGTTATAACCATGGAATCCTTCTGGCTTCAGCTGGCACGACACAGCCCATGAATATTAACAATCTATAATTCCATAGGTTAAATTTAGCTAAAGGAACCCATCAGTATTTATGGATCAGACGCTGCCATCTGAAGTCAGAAAGAGTCCACTTTGGCTTGGTCAGACAATAGCTCTGTGTTTGAGTGCTGTCACTGCCCTGCAAAATCTGAGCACCAGCTTAGGTGCTAAAACCTGGCTGCTCCTGATGGGCTGTGAACACCCAGAACCTCTGCACTTCACATGCTACAGGATTTGCCCTCCAAGGTGTCACATTCTCAGGGCTTACTGAGGAAAAAAAAAAAAAAAAAAAGAAGAAACAAAAAGAAAAAAATATTCTGTGGTTAAAATAGAAGCTTGCTATTATTATTAATTTAAGCTTCAGTTGTCTACATCTGGCCTGGAATTCTGCACACAGCACAGTAGTCCCAAACTGCATTTTTCTGAATTTCAGCTTTGCATCACTGATGCACTTCAAAACCTTTTGAAGTAGAACTGCCCAGGGTGGCTCTGTGCTTTTCTGTGCAAACTGATTCCTGACCCCTTCCCCACCTTTTAGACGGGGATTTAAGCTAAATTGGCCTCCTTAATTACCATCAGGTGAATGTATTTTGAACTTCAGGCAAGAGTGGGCTCCATCATTAGAAATGTTCTAACTCTGCCCCTGCCAGGGGGGAGGCAGGTGTGAGAAAACCCATGTTTAACCCTCTGTGGCTTGCTTAAATGCACTGGAGAACTTGATTAAGCAAGCACAGCGCTCACTGGAATCGGAGAGTTGTGCAAGAGAAACTTGAGCAGTTTTCTCTGTAGTGGCACTTTTTTTTTTTCTTTCCCTAGGAACAAAAGTGTGACATTAATAGCTGTGCTCAACAGAAAACTTGTGAGTGGGCCTCTCTGGCAAGAAAGAGCCACATAGCTTGCATTTCATGGTGTGCCAGTGAGGAAGGTATATGTAGCAATAAGTTTATGTTCCATGAGTGAGGTTTTTTATCTATTTATATCACCTCCTACATGGAGCTACCCGGGCCAAACTCCCCTGCAGAGGCAGCCCTGGGCACCTCGCTATGCTCACGCTGAGGCAGAGCAGCCAGCAAGGGCAGAACATCTCTTTAATTCAAGAAATCTTTATTTTCCTTGAGTCAACAAAGTAACTCAGAAGCCTGGAGTAGTAAATGAAAACAGACGCTTGAGTCAGGCAGATGAACTGGATTTTTTTTTTTTTTCTTCTCTCCCCTGTACTGTGACTGTAAGTTTCCAATCCAATTAAAGATTGGAAACTTAAGCAAGGAATCATAATTACAGGGAAGGAGAAAAAACATGACAGGCAAATTTCTGTCCTTCCTGCTTTGGGGAGGTCAGGGGTGAGGGGATGATGGAGCTGGATTTACCTTCTGCTCCAGCAGCTCTCAGCCTGACTGGCCCCACCTCTGAGCTGTTCAGAGGTTTTGGTACCTCTTGGTACCAAAGCTCTCAGAGGGGGCTGAAGCCAGGCTGATTTTTCTGCTCAGGAAGTGCTTTAAGATGCTCATTAGAAAGGTGTGATCATCCACACCGACAGCACAGGGCTGGGCTGAGCAGATGTCTCTCCCCAGTTGCCAGAGTAGCAGCCTGCATGACAAGGAGTCCAAGCACGCCTTCTTCCTGGATTTATTATCTGAGTAATTAACCATGCAGCATGGATCCTGACCCAGTCCTTCCCCCCAGGCTTGTTTCCTTCTGTAAAACTTCATGTGCTGTGCACGGTGCTGACAAGATTGCCACCCTAAATGAGGAGAAATGAAATTGCTGCTGGGAATCCTTTTGGTGACCTGGGATATCAAGGGATCTCCTTCCTGGCCCTGGTGATTAGTGCTCATCAGTTCCTGGGTGAAGGCCCTGGATGTCTGGCATTGCTGTCCCTGAGGACTGAGGCAGAGATGGACCATCCTCTGCCTCCCTCCCACCGTGGCATAGCTCTTTTACCTGGCAGGAAAATATTCCCTTCTTAACAAGAAATGGGGTGAAGGAAGTCAGGTGCATTGGTCTGTGATGTTCCTCACCCAAAGAAATCATAGAACACGACCATGGAATCATTAAGGTGGGGATAGATCTCCAAGATCATCAAATCCAACCCTTGACCAACGTCTTTTCCAGCCAATTAAAGCAATTTTTTGTGTGTCCAGTGCTAATGCCTGTCCCTTCTTCCACCTCCAAGTCCCACTGCTCATGGAACTGATTAATCACAGCATTCCCCACTCGTTACCTGTTTGTGCCAGGACACAAAACCTTCATAAGATTCTCATTTGCCTCCAAAGCTTTTGCCAGCAGAGGTTTGTTTTGCAGATAAATGGTTGCTATACAGCTCATTCTCACAAATTACAGCTCCTGACTTCCTGCCTGGCTGGGAATGGGTGGAGGATCCCAGCTAAACTGATAATGAGATGCCAGTGGGTGGATGTGGAGGCAACATCTGCAGGTCTGATCTCATGTGCTGATCTCGTGTACTGGCAGGGACATGTATGACACTTTGTTATTCCAGAAGTATCTCAAGGACATAAAATTCTGACAGCTGGAACCTGGTCTGGAGCGTCTGCGTTGTAAAAGTGCAGCTACTCCAGGGCTTTCTGGCATTAACGGGACAGGAAAAAAAAAGCTCTTATATTTTATTTTTAATTAAATTAGCTTAGAATGCAGCATGGGTGTGAGCAATGCATGACAAAGATGCATGCATGCACATTCAAATATATATATATATATATATATATATATATATATATATATATATATATATATATCCATATAGGTTCTATATTTCACTCCATCTGGATGGTTATAGACCATTACCTGAGAGTGAGACAAGCAAGAGTTTCCTTCGTGTGGATGAAAGACTGTTCCACCTGGAACAAAAGCACTGCCAGAAAGGAAAACACGCTCTTGGCCATGTGAGTTAGATGGCCACCATCCATGAGCACGGTTCAAGAGCTCTGCACTATTCCAACACCTGGAAAAGCAGCTTGAGAGTCTTCCTCCAGCCTAAAGGGAAGAAAAAACCCTTTGAGTGCCCGGGCAGTGAACAGCCTGGGTTTCTGAAACAGAAGTCTTGACAAAAGCTCCTTGTGTTTCTGTAAGGGGCAGAGTGAAAATGCAATAGCTGTAATGCCGCTGTATTTTAGGAGAGCTTTCTGGGCCTCGTCGTTCAATATTTACTTCAAAAATCACTTTGGTTGAAAGCTGGGAGATTGACTGGGCACACAGAAGTAGCAGTGCAGGGGGTGTGTGAGCAGGAATGGTGACAGCAAAGTTAACTCAGGGATCTGAGGTGGGTCTGGTGAGGTTTGAGGTTTTAATTATCTAGGTAGCGATGTTTCCAAAAATCCCCTAAAACTGATTAATGAAATAAGGAAGACTTTCTAAAGAAACATCTTTTGCTTCTGACATCCTTTAAAACCCTCACTACCTTCAGCTTCTTCTCTTCAGCTTCCCCATCCAGCCCCTTGCACTCTGTAATTTGGGAAACACTGATGTCATTGGAAGCATTAACAGCAGCAGTCATCGTGCTGCAGTTCGTACAAGCTGTTATGCTTTTTGTACAGGCAGAGGCTTTAACCAGGAATTTCCACCTTTTTATTTCCTTCTTTTTTTTTAAAATAATTTTTTTTCATTATTATTAGTTTTCCATATTGTGGAGGAGTGGCTTCACAGAGGCTGTCAGAAGTGGAGCCTTGCCAAGGTTCCTTTCATCCCTCTGCCACCTTGGAGATCCAGGATAACAAGTGATGGGTGGGAAGGAGAAGGGAAAAGGGCTTCCAAAGGGAAAAGCTGGGAGTATTGCTGCCTCTCACCAGGGAAAAAGGATTTTCCATGCTGAGAAGTGGCTGCTCACAGCACATATGGGATGTTCCTGGATTTCCGAGATGGGAATCAGAAATCTGCCTTGACCCAAGCCCCTGGTATCTTCCAGCAGGAGGGAGAAGGAGTTATTATTAGGAAAATACTGAACTCCCTGCAAATATTTTACTCCTCTGAGGTGCCAGTGACAGATCCTGTGTGGGATTTTGTGCATGAGGTGGTGGTCTGGTGATGGGGAAAAAAGAGAGAGAGATTTAAATATAGGTCACACTGTGAAAAAGGTTTAAGATGATGGAACTGAATCAGTTTTCCAAAGCCTTTCTTAATTCACTGGGTTGGTTTTTGGGGATAAATGGTCTCAGCCCAGGTTGGAAGGGGCACCTAAATGGGTGACTATTTTGGGATGTCCCACCTTGCACAGGGATTCAGGACCAGGCAGAGGGGAGGAATGGGATCTGCTGTGCCCAAGGGTTAAACCAGAAAAGGACCTGACCCCATCAGTCTGAAACTGCTGCAATGATGATAGATTGTCCTCAATACCCCAAGAACCCAAAATTCCTTCTTCTTAATTTACTATGCATTTAACTCAGAGAGCCCAATGCCAACACAGAGAGATTTTGGGATGGGACAAGCCATTTAGGTTTTTTAAAGCACTTTCCTGTGCTGACATTCTCTTCTCATCAGCTGAATCACAGAGGCTTTTTCTGCAACATCCTCATTTACCTCTATTCCTGATTCCTTCCTTATTTTGTTCAAATGTCAACAAAATTATAACCATTATAGTTATAAAAAGCTGTGATCCTTTGCACCAAATGAAAGAATAAAGTCTGACTCTGTACACAAAGTAAAGGTCTAAGACCACATCGTGCTTTAGTTGCACAATCTACGTTCTCAAAAGATGCTTTAATTTTCTTTTTAGTTTTTTCTTGTGTGGCTTTTTTTCTTTCTTTTTTTTTCCCCAGGTTTTTTTATTTTTTTTCTTTTGTATAATTAACATGGAAGTGACTCTTTTGTTTGAATAGTATTTGGCTTTTAGAACAAAAAACCATAGATGCACTACCCTGCTGTGACAGAAAAGTGTTGAATTGGTATTTAAACGAGGACAATTTCTGCAGATCTTTTTGACTATTAGATGAGATGCAGTTTAATTTTCATTGCTCTCAATTAGTCCTGGAGGAGGAGGAGACCCTCCTTTAAAGGCAATAATAATGAAAATCTGGGGCTGATTCTGGGCTGGTATTAACACAGACTAATTCTGTCACAAAGAGCTACCTTGGCTGAGGAGCTGCCCCTGAAAGACTCTGGTTTGCTTCTCTAAGCTGTAATAGAAAAAGCAGAAAAACCCTCTAAGCCAGGAGCGAGTCCAAAGAAATTACATAAATCATTAAGGGTGGAATGCATTGTTTCCTGTGACCTGCAGACAGCCAGGAGTGTGGGGCTGGGGCTCTGCCACCGTGGTGACATCCCCACGCTTGACAGGTAACTGCTGTCCGTGCAGGAGAAGTGTAGGAAAGCTGAGGCAAAGCTGAGGAAAAGGAAAGAAATGAGGGAACAGACGTGATCTGTGGTGTTTATCCCGCTTTGAAGCAAAATCAGCTTTGATTAAGTTGTAATTAAATTGTGGATGTTGATTTTTTTTCCATCTGGGCTGGACACGCTGTACTGCTTGTGAGGGCTGGTCCCTCCTGTCCCAGGCTGGGAGTGAGGCCCCAAACCTGTTCCAAGGTGACTTTGCATCTGCTGCAAGGCACCAGGAAGGAGCAGGATGGGGAGGTGTCCCACATTTGCAGCTGTAGCATTGTGATGTGCATTTAGAAGTTCCTGCTGCCTTGTGAATTCACACATTTTATCACAGTGCACCAGCTTTTCCATTCCAGGTAGTGGATAATAACTAACTCCTACATCAAATGGCACAGGGAAATATTGAGTAGAAGCAGCAGAAGAGTATCAGTTAAATCACAGGATCAAAGTTTTTAGATGTCAACAAACAAGCAGAAAGTCTACATTATGTAGTGGTCAGAAAAAAAAAAAAAAATTGCTGTAAGGAATGTATCAGTTCCTCTTGAGCTGTCCATCTACATCAGATCAATAGCCCTTCCAAGCATGGGACATTCAGGCTTTCAGCTTGAGAAATTGAAGTTCTCAAAATAAGTCAGGGTTGTAACACAAGTCCATCATTGTGTGTCACAGAAATGAAATGAGTTGTCTCCTGTTCGATTGATGACTGACAGAAAGCTGGGAGGAAGAAAAGGGAAAATAAACGAGACGTGGGTTCTCTTTTTTTTTTTTTTTTTTTTTTTGAAAAGTTGTTGCGAACACTCCTGTCAAAAAAGTTTCCACCGAGGGATCTGCTTTCATTTCCATGGACATGCCTAGCTCCCATTACTGATAGCAGGAGTTGGATGGTGAGGGCTGTGGGGGGATGTGCAGGGCTGCTGCTATTCAGAGGAAGCACATGATGCAAGGAAAAAAATGTAGATTGAGACTTTCTTACAAGAAAAAATAAAATATGGCCAGGGAATATGTGACTGGTAGCTCCTGATACTTTTAATTTAGCACTTTGTAATGACAAATGAGTAAACAGGCAGATATTTGGCCTGCTGAAATACATGAACCTGAGCCTAGCAGGAAGGAGCCCACATCTGAATCCAGTTGCATGTTCAAACCATTAGTCTGGGATCTGAGCAGCAAGTCTGGGGAGTGATTGCTCTTTTACAGCCCCAATAGGAACCAGGTACAAAATTTGGCTGGAGATGTAAGTTCAGGCTTCAATCTGTCTTAAAACAGGGAGGGTGAAGCCGACAGATCCAGGGCTGGTCCTGCAGATGTTCCACTGACATTCCAAACAGCCATGCTGAAATGGATACAGCTTCTTCTGTCAGCTCTGCTCCGGGAAATAATGCACGTGAAGGATGATCTGCAAATTTTTTAGTTTTATCGGTGAAAAGGCCCCCCCAGTGCTCACAAACAGGCTCACAAAATCAATGCCTGATGCAGTTACTAGCTGAGCAGCTTGTTGATGTTAAAGGAAATAACTTTGTTATCCAAAGTACAAGTGCTCCTCTATTATCCAGGCTTTCAAAGTGATTGAGCCTGAAATGCATTCTAGCAGTGTGTATGAGATACCCCTGCTACCTTGGAGACCAGGCAGTTTCAATACATTAAATATAGAAACTACAGTTTCCATTGCCTAGAGCAATAAAAATGGAGACTGAAGCAATGGTTGTGCTTAGGTACCTGCTGGGAAACACTGAAAACATGGTTCTAATCTTCCCAAAAAAGTGGTGGGGCCTTGTTTTCACTGGTTTTTATGGCAGCTGTGGCTTTGGGTGGTTGTAAAGTGGTAGGAGCAACCTGCTTGCTGGAGCTGGGTGTTGGAAGGGAAGGGCTGTGCTGCTTGGATCCTTCATTGTGGGTCCTTCAGGGATGTTGCGGAGGTTCTTGGAGCCTCAGTTTTCTGTTCTGTGGGGTGGGCAGGAGCAATCACACCTTGAGCTGCAGCAGGACCCATCTGGGAAACTCCTTGGTGTCTCTGAATCAAAGCAGGTTGGAACCACGTGGCACAAAAAGCTCCCATCAGGAGATGAGTAGGCAATACCTGTCACCAGTAGGGATGGTAAAACAGGATATAGATTTTCTTGCTTGGAGGAAACGTGTTTGGATAATGGGAAGTGCACCTGGAAATTATAATGTTCCAAACACATAAAGGAAAATCCAGGTACTAAAAAGCAAATATAAAAAATAATCTTAAGGTCAATAAAATCAATCTGGGCAGAGATTTGATGGATCACATACTCTGAAACATGACTACATATAAGTGAAATAAGAACTTTACACATCTCTTCAAGAATCTGACCCTGTTTTCAGGCAGGGTGAAGCGCACATAGTTTACTGCATCCACTTAATTAAATAAAATTAAAATAAATTGAAATGGAGTCAGCTGAAAAGCTGTTCCATTTTTTAGTTTGTCTTGTAAAAAATAAGAATTTGAACCAAGTAAATACAAATTATTCTGAAAATGTTTTTATGAAATAAACCCTGCTTCACATTAAATAAGTTTTCACCACATATTTCAAATATTTTTATCATTCTTTTTACAATTGTATTTGAATGGCATTTTAGGTTTACAATATTTCAAATGAAGGAATCAAAAGGGTTGATTATGAAAGTAGTTATACATTATGCTTCTGTTTTTTCAAATGTTCCTCTTGCTACTCCTCCTCCTGTTGCAGAAAAAAAAACAAACAAGGATTGGCAAAACATTTTTACTGATTTCTGTGGGTTTACTGGAATAATCATAAAGAAAATTACCTAAGCTGGGCTCGAGAGTCTTGTCAGGAAGAGCAGAAAGTCCTTCACCTTGGGAAAAATGACTTTACAAGATATGTTAAATCTAGTTAAATCTATTTTATTCATGATGCTACTGTAACTTTCAAAACACATTCCACGTTCTTGCAGAATTATTTTATCAGAAGATTGTATCTTTACAATACATTTTAAAAAAGTGACTTTTTAACCGAGCACAACACATTGCAGATGAATTGTCAACTGTCATTGGAAAGACGTTTTTTCTTCGTTTGCTTGGTTTTTCCCCATGTGAAGTCATACAAGAAATAATGCCTTCTGGGGCATTCCACAGAAAAAAGATAAACAATTGGAAGGGCCTTCAATCTTGTCGTTCCCTGGTGTAGCAGAGTGAGAGCCGTGCACTGTCAGGGAAAGCTCAATGCTCCGGGGACAATTAACTCCTTCCACCAGAGTCCAGCCTAAACCACACCTGGGCGACCCTCACGTGGGTATGGCTAACAACGAAATAAACCAAGTTTTTGTGCTGGGAACCTGGCACTTTTTGCAGCTCTGAAGTGGGATGCTCGAGGTCTGGTTGTGCCCCAGCTGGTACCTTGCAGAGAGATTTCTGCGCGTTGTGCCGGAGCACGCAGTGGAGAGTCAGAGCTTGATGCCGAGAGAGAAAGATG
The DNA here is from genome assembly GCF_015832195.1 of Motacilla alba alba. NCBI lineage: Eukaryota > Metazoa > Chordata > Aves > Passeriformes > Motacillidae > Motacilla > Motacilla alba. The sequence goes on from NC_052022.1 coordinate 3,104,995, forward strand.
TATTCATGGTTTTCTCATGCTTGCCATGATCAGCTGTTTGTTTCTGAGCTGTTCAGCCTCAGATTTTCTGCGTTCAACTTCAGACACCGCAGAAGAACAGCTGGGAAATCAGTGAAGCAGCAGAGCAGAGTGGTTACAATAGAAACAAAAAACAGCCAAAAAAAAAAAAACCAACAAACCCTTATTGAAAGAAAACTGTCCGAGGCAGCCCCATGGTGCCCTTTCACACTGAGACACTGTCCCGGGGAACCCCCTGGGAAATGGCAAGACATATCTTTCCCTGATAACAATGTTAAAAAGCACAAAAAGTACACAGGGCATCTCGCTGTGCCGCGCTGCTTTAGGAGAGCGCGGCGGTGAAACCGCGCTGCGCCGCGGCATTAATAACGCTGGGCTCCTTCCTGGATGCAAATAAATAAATAAGAGCCTAGCACAAAAAAAAAAAAAAAAAAAAAAAAGGCTAGTGTCTCATCCAGGACTTGTTTGTTAACTCCTGATGAGATGCTGTGAGTAGTCATGCTGCCCTGAGGAGTTTATAATACCAGAGCCTGAGCCTACAACGTTTCCTAAGTACCGCTGTGAACAGCCTTGTGGGACTGCAGTAATTGAGGTAACTGTGTTACTTCTGGACTAGATCATGCAACTCTTACATCAGGCATTAAGCACTTAGGAGAGCAGCCCCATTCACTTTACTGATGGCTTTTAGACGGGGAAAATGTATTGCAATCACAAAGTTACCTACCCTTCAAAACCCAGGACGAAATGGAGGAATCTAAAGGAGGTTCTTGTAGAAAACAGCCAACAAATGGACCATACACAAAGCTAATCTCTCCTCTTCTGGTGATTTTTCTCTCACTTGCAGGCAATCAAGCCCAGTTTTGCCACCGACTGTCAAAAGACTCTGTGTGAGTAGGTTTAAGCTGCAATAAATAGGTATGAGTTCCAGCTAAATCCAGTCCTCTGTAACATCACCCTCCATCGTGGACTTGCCTCCAAAACACCTCCTGTCTGACAAAAAAAATAATTGCAGTGATGCCTGGACCCCTGAACCCCTGATGTTGCCCAGGACTGCTCCATCCTGAGCAGGGGTCTATTTCCCATATTAAAAGTCAGCTTGTTGGCAGAGGAGTGCTGAGCATGCAAATCCATTAGCCTTGCCCATGTGCTGCTGAAATCCCAGCCCCTGTAATGTCCTGGGCATCCTCCTTGGAAAAAAAAATCATCCACAGCACTGGTGCCACCACTCTCATCGCCTAGCACACCCTTGTAGCACATGATTGATCTCATTTATATGATTTAGGGACTGAAAAGGTGTTGTGGGAAGAATTCACTTGTATGTGGCTTGTTTTTGTTTGGTCAGCCTCTGTGATTTATTCCAGGTGGGGATCAGTGTAGTGACTGGGGAAAGGGGTGTGCACTGTGCAGGGAGAAGGTCTCTGCTTGCAGGGACACTCAGCAGAAGGGCAGTGAGCTCTTCAGCTTTGAGAAGAGCCCTGAGTTCAAGCTGTCTCCTTTACACCTTTAGTGTTTGCTTGGCCTAGAATAATCCCTGGGAAGAAAGCAAAAATATTTACAGATATTTTCAAGATGCTTTTACAAACAGTTTCAAGGAATTTTTACAAATATGTTCATGACATTACTAATTTGAGTCTAATAATTTACATCTTTTAAACTGTTTTTCTTTGGGTGTTTTTTGGACCCATGTGTATACATTCACATTGATCTTGTGGAATAACCTGATTTTAAGTGATTTGTTGCAACTGTTAGATGATGGCACCTTTATTGGTGGTTGCATATCTCTGTTCCTTGATGAATAATTTACTGATCAGTAAATTAAAAGCAGTTATGCACACAATGGTTACATTTTTTTGAGGAGAAAAAAAGATCATCATCTGTAGGGTTAGTGGAGAGAGAGAGGAGAGCTCTCACAGTGTCATTTATTCCATCACTTTTTCCAAGAATTTGGTACCTTCTTTAGGAAATCTGAAAGCTGCAAAGCTGCTCTTGGCAATCTGCTATGGTTTCATATCCGAAGTTTTGGTTTGTTTTTGGGTTTTTTGGTTTGTTTTGTTTGTTTGTTTGGTTGGGTTTTTGTTGTTGTTGTTTTTGGTTTTTTTGTTTTTTGTTTTTTTTTTTGTTTTGTTTTTTTTTGTTTTTTGTTTTTTTGTTTTTTTGGGGTTTTTTTTGTGTGTGTGTTTTTTTCTGGAGTTAACAGTATTGAGCACAGACTTGTTGAGCTGGATGTCCTTTCACCCTTCCTGATTGTACCACCCTCATCCTTGGAGGTTTCCAGACCCCAGAGCTGCCCCTGCTGGGCAGAGGGTCACACCAGGGGCTTCCTGGGGCTCCTTCCCGCTGAACTTCCCAGTGATTTTATGATTCTTCCACTTGCCTGGGTGAGAGCTGTTGCTCAGACGAGCTGCTAAATCTTAGGGCTTTGTTTACAGAGCCCAAGTCAGCATCCCCAGGAATGTACCAGATTCTGGACCCTTAAATCTTGCAGCGCACCGCAGATGATTCCTGCGAGGATCTGGGATGGACTTCCCAGGTGATCCATCTCTGGCTGTTGTTTTTAAGGGTTCTTTGTATGTACGTCAGCATAAAATATTTAATTCTTTTGTAGCAACCTCTTTTTCTGGGAGACCTATCGTCCTCCAGCAGATCAATTTGTCTAAAGGAATGTAATCTATATTTACTTTGCAGTAGGTACTGCAGCCCTCAACTCTGCTTTTAGCTGATTCAGCTCCAATCCAGCTCGCTTTGACCTCAGAAATATTCCCTGCTAACTGTCCTCCTGTTCACTCCAATTTGTACTGCCTAAATGCCTACTGCTGAGTGTCCCTCTGGCCATTCTGAAAGGTGTTTCATCACACTACAATAAACGTGAAATACTGATGCACTCAAAACAGCAAAAAAGGAGGGGGGGAAAAAGCAGCTGGATATCGACATGGGACTGGACAGGGGCATTTATTACACTTTACTTTCATCCCATTGTCTACCTTTGGCAAAGGAGGGCTCTGAGGCTCCCTGGTGGGCCAGGCGGGTCGATACGACACAGGAGTTAAATTAGACCTCAAGTCAAGCACATATCTACCTTGGCTGGGATACCTCCAACCTAAAGTCCCTGGAAAATTTACATTTTTCCACTAAGTTAACCAATAACGGAGTGAAATGAGTGAGAAAAAAGCAGCTGTCTAGCCTGCATCTTGCTTCATTATCAAATGGATGTTGTCCAAACAGCAGCTTAGGTGCCTTGTGAGGGAGACAAACAGGCTGATGTACGAGCTGTGGCCAGGATTTACCAGGCTCAATAAGTAAAAACAATTTGAAAAAAAAGTTAGTGAACACATCATAACATTTTTAAAGGTTTTTCCCATGCCTCTTTGTTATTCAGAAGGTGGTTTTCCTCCCTCCTCTTCTTTTTCTTCCAGAATCTAAAGTGGCTTTATTGTTTGAGTGCACACACAGAGTTCTTACTAATATTAGTGTTATATTAATTTGTCAGTGCAGAACACTCTTATTCAATTCAGAACCCTGATTCAGTGGCCTGGAGTTGCCAGGCTGTCTTGGTGAGTTTCCGTTCTTCCCCAAGCACTTAAAATTCCAACACATGGGAAACTGTTGGTGTAACTCTGTAGAATCAGAAAAAGAATTTTAAAGTGACAACATCTTTGGCTGGAAGAGAGATATTAAGGTGACTCAGAATCTTCATGGCTGGAGAAAGGAGCATGTGACCACCTCCTATATTCAAATGACCACCTCATGAATAGATAAACCCCTCCAAAAATGTTCAAAAAATAATTCTGTAATTCTGTTCTACACAACGACCCCCAGTAAGCATTTGATAAAATCACAGAATGATTTGGGTTGGAAGAAACCTTAAAGTTGATCTCATTCCAACTCCCCTACCATTGGCATGGATTCCAAAATTACTGTCCTGTATAAAACAACAACAAAAAAAAGTTGAAATCATGTGCCAATAAAGTAGTAAATTTATTTGATTTGGATAAACAAACAAGCAATAACAACAAAAAATCCAAACCCCCAACTAAAACCTCTCCACCAAATAAAAGTCTTTCAATGAGGGCCATAGTTTTTTATATTATTTTGTAAGGTGAGGAGGTATTTTTTTCATCAGGAATGAAGGCACCGTGCAGGTACTTAATCTGTAAAAACTCTCTTGCTGTATTATTTTATTAATCTGAAACACATTTCTCATCTGACAACTTTCTTCTTCAAGCTCAGGCACTGCAAACAACCATGTCTCTGTATCTCTTAAAAAGCTTTGCTTGGTTTATTTCCAAAAGAGCTCTTGCCTACCTATTTGCTAGTGGAGAAAATTATTTCAAAACATGAAGCAGGTAAAACCTTAACCTGCCAGATGTCTTCTTCATGTAAGCAATTTAAATTCAATTTGTGGCAGAAAATACAGGCAACTTCTGGATCAATAGGCTGCATTCATTCAGCAGAGCTGACACACAACACCTGATCCACCGCCAACCTGGCTGGGCTCTTTTTGCTCCTACCTGAGGGACTTTCCCTGGCTTTTATCGCTAGGTAAAATCTCTGAGGATTACAGGTACTTAACGCTAATTAGGGCTGCTCAGTTCCCCTCCCTTTGAACGGCCTCTGCTTCTGCAGCAGCCGCTTTAGTTTTGTGTTTCAGGGGGATAATTGTGGTGGCACACGCCAGCGAGGTAAATGATAGCCCTGCACAAACACACCCCCAGCATCTCGCAGGAGAGGAGGGCGATGAGATAACAGCTGCCACAAAAGCTGCTGCGCCCTCACCTTGCTCACTTTCGGGGGCTTTTGTCAGATATCTGCCTTCAGAGCTGTAATTATGTGATTAGGGAGGAGAGGCTGTAAACAAACAGGACTTTGCTCCTCCCCAGGCTTGGGAAGTGAGGCATGTCAATCCCAAAGCTCCTCCAGGAATACCTGCACCTCGCTGGCAGGTGGGAGATGTGTGATGTGCATGCACATCAATCCTGCTCTGAGTGCTCAGAGCCCATGAGTTATTAGCACGAAAATCATTTTCCATTCACATACGTTTAACCGGGGTTCAGAATGAAATTTAATCATTGCTCAGATTTGTAATAATTATTATTATATGTAGGGTTAAGTGCTGGAAAAATGGAGCTTTTATTTGCCATTTAACAATTCCCCCTTCTATCTGTGAGCTCTGATTCTACCATTATTGTTTCCTACAAATATCCCAGATACTTATAAATATTCTATTGCAATGAATTTTATATGACCCTTCAGTTCTAACAGCGGAAGCTGCATTTTGAACTTAACCTAAAATCCAGTGCAGTAAAGCCAATTTTTAAATGTAACCTTTCCACCAAGTGGTAAAGACAGTCATAAAGTCACTTGTTATTGCTCAAGTCCCTCTTGACATATAATTAATCCATCTCAACCCCCATCCAAAAATCCAGAGACAGCAAATTTGCCCTTCCTGAATTCACAATTCATAGAGGCAGAGCGTCATCCAGCACTCCCTGACTGGGTGCACACATTGCAGGAAAGGGAGCACAGATGAACATTTAGGAGCCACTCATCTCTCACTGTGTGTCAGCATGAGGGGAAAAATAACAATGACTGGGACAGAATCTCAGAATCCCTCTGAATGACTCAAAAATGTGTGGCTGTGGCACCTGAGGACACGGTTTAGTGGTGAACGTGGTGGCGGTGTTCAGTTGATGGTTGGACTTGGGGGTCTTGGAGGTCTTTTCCAACCTTACTGATTCAGATAAGGGTGGAGAGTCCCCTTTCTTTGCATCATTATGGGAACTCCTGGTGGCCAGGCTTCACACACATCACAGAGAAGCTGGGAGAATGGACCTCTGGAGATTGTCTAGCTCAGTCTCACACTTTGCCTGCCTGAGTGTGGAAAAACCTTCCAGTGAAAATCTCTGAACTTCAGGAAATAAACCAAAAAGGCCTCTTTGAGACGTGGTGGTATTTAGTGGTATGCCACGGTCCTGAGGAAATGTAAAGCAGCAGAAAGAAGGTGTCAAAATGAGCTAAAATTAAATTATGAGATCCATTCCTTAACCTGTGTTTTGACCTTTGTGTGCACTCAGGAAAAAATGCAAAATCTCATTGCAAAAAGCTCATTGCAGCCCTGAGAACAGCCTTACAAATTGATGCTGTGTCTTCCAGCATCAACCAAAAATTGTTGAGGGCCACATTTATCTCCTGCTTTTTATAACAAGCCCAAACCAAAACTGTGAATTTCCCAGAGGGTGAGCAAGAGGGTAAGGATTAGAAATAGTCTATTTAAAAATAAAACATGAAACTCCAAACAACTCTTCAGCATTATAGTTCCAGACTCTGAAAATATTTTCCTATGGTGTTGCCATCAAATAGTCCTTACCTGTCCCTCTGCTTATCTTTAGAAACCAGTAATTATTGTAGGAACTAGATATCAATATGACATGAAAATATGCTTGAGTAGACTCTAAATTTGGTATATTGAGAATAATTTAGTCCTCTCATGTGTTTTCTTTCACAACAATCCTTTACTATATGGCACTATCCAAACCTATAATTGACTATAAAATTATTCAGTGTGTCACTGTTGCATCCACGAAAATATGAATCTGCTGTGCAATATCCTTGTTATTAATCATATTGTTTTATTGAAAAACAATGCTGAAGTATAGAAAAATTAAGATTGAAATGCTGCTATACATTTAGTGCCCAAATCAAGACAACTTTCAGCGTAGCTGGGATTTTTTTAGAAATCTCAAAATGATCAAGGTAAGGGACACTGCAACACGTGAGGTACGAGCTCTACAGATAGAAACTGTGTTAATTACATAGACCTGAAAGCCCTGTGGAAATTAACATGTGATCTTGTAATGATTTGCCGTATCATAACACGTATGCTCTGATCCAGCAAATCACTTAAGAAAGTGCTTAAGTTCAGCCTGTCATTTCAAATCAAGCTTCAAGATCAACCTTGATGCTGTAATGACATAAGTGAATTAGCCTGGAGCCTTAATGTAGTCTCCTTTGTATGATTTCCTTTTTGATTACAAAATAAACAGGGGGTAAGAATGATTTCAGAGGTGATTTCATGCTCTGAACTGGCTGCAGGTTTTGACAGAACTGGAAATTTTAGAGCTGTGGAAGACCTGAGTTCATGAATGGTAGGACAAGGTGTAAAGGCTTTAAACAGAGAGCAGGTATGGATTAGATATTAGGAAGAGATTCTTCCCTGTGAGGGTGTAACTTGAAAAATTTTTGGGTGAATTTTTAGCGGAGTGGTAAAACTTGTCTTGGTATTGAGAATGTTGTCCCAGTAGCATCCAACATCAGTCAAAAATCTGGACAAAATGGGGCTTTTAAAAAGTAATAGAAACTGGTTTTTAGTGTTAATAAATATTCTGGGAGAAGGGGTTGTTGACCAATCAAAATTAATATAAGAAACAACCTTTGAAGATGTAGTCCTTCAATAATTTTCAACTTCTGTCTCTGTTGTGCACCTGACACAGCAAGAGCCCTGTCACTGCTCTAATGTTTTAACATGAAAAATAACACTTTAAACTATAAATATAAACATACGAAACCTATTTTCCTTGCCATCAATCTGAAAAATGGCTAGATTGTTTATGCTGAGTTTATGCTTTTTGTCGAGATTTACCCCTGACATAAGCACTCAGGATACAGCCAGAGCAATTGCAGGCCTCTGGAATCATAAGTGACCAAACCCAGGGTTTTATACTGAATCAGGCATCCCTATATACACACACAGGGAGAGAGGGAGAAAAAAAAAAAAAAGGAAAACGGGAGGCAGAGGGAACATATGTTGGAGACAATCCTGCCTCCCGTAAAACTGCTGTTGAGTCAAGTAACCTGTTTAAAAACAATGTATTCCTCTAACTACAGCCACCTGGCTGGTAATTATAGTCCTCATTAGGAGCTGCTACAGGTCTTGAGTGATTAGTTATTGTTTATAAACTGTTCAACTGGAGACCACCTGTTTTCCTACAGCGCCGCACCTTCGTCTTGCCTGGCTGCCTGGTGCCTATTAATAGGAAAGCACCTGTTTCCTGACAGGGCAGACCCAGAGATAAACCTGAAGCAGCTGGGGGAAAGGTCTTTGTGAAGGACACACAGATCTGTTTGTTGCTGTTAAGCTGTCACCAGCCACGGCTGGAGCCTCTGATGGAGCTGCGCTGCCTCGCGCCGCTCGTGTCCGCGTGGACTCCCCGTTCTCTTGGAGAACGTTTATAATGAGCCCTCCAGAGAGTGGGAAATCCAGAGAAGTAAAACACGAGGTTTGAGTGCTGGCACTAATTGTTAAAAGAGTTAAAATGCCCCCTCAGTATGCAAAGCAGCTGAGGTGAAAGGGAAGGTGAGCGGCTCCGTGTACAGATGCGGGAGGTGAGGCATGAACGCCGTGCTCCTTAAATAAACACAAGGATCACTGCGGCCCCACTGGCAAAGACAAAGAGGAGGCTCTGATTTTCTCAAGGCGATTCAGTCATGTAGACAGCAAGCTCATGCTACAGTTAAAATATTTAGAGCCAAATTCTGCTCTGAGTCATGCTGGATTCAGCTGATTTATTCCCAAACCTAAACAGTGTGAGACCAAAATTTGGCCCCTACACCCGTAATAACTATTGTTATCCTACCAACATTTTCATCTACGTCCATGAGTGGCAAATGAATTTTTTTTTTTTTTTTCCTTTTAAGTTGCCTACCTGATTTTGAACTAGAAATGAGCTCTGTCTCCAAGGCTGTCAGTCTGGGAGAGTGGACACATGAGCAGAGAGGCAGAGCTGGAGGCACAAACCTGGAGCGAGCTCTGCATGGAGGAGCTGGCTCTGCGCTCAGAGGAAGAACTAGCAGGCTGTGCTGTGTGAGGGGCACACCAAAACTTGCTTGAGCAAGGAGAAATGGGACCATTTGGCACTGGGATGAAGTCAGTTTTAAGGAGTACATCTGGTGTTTGCAGCACTTGAAATCCCAGGTGATGCAGAGAGCAGTGGGAGCTGCAATCCTTTAATGTAATGGTGGGGTTTGCAACATTCCCAGGCTCCCAGAACCCCTTTCCTGCTCTATTTTAAGCACTTGTGGCCATGCCTCAACCCTTATCCTGTGCAATATTTGCTGCTGTGGTTTTCAGTGGGCATCCTCCATCATCTGGCATTTTATGGAGGAGCATCGTCTCCCTTTTCTCTTTTCTCTCCTTACAAACCAAAAAGCTACATCTGTACGAGACCTGGGAGTATTCCCGAGAAAAACAATATTTAGTTTCCTGATCAGCGTTTTTTGGGATTGGCTGGTCTTCCTTAAGGGCATGAGTTATTGCTCATAGGCAGTTGATTTTGCTTACTCATTTATTGGATAGCAGTTTCCAAAATGAGGCAGCACATCATGAAAAATTAGGGGATAACGGTCTCAACATAAAGCCAGGAAAGTTTTCCATATTAAGACACAGTGGCATGATGAACAACCCAGTCACCACCCTGTGTTCCCACACAGCAAATGTTAGGCACCTGTGCATAGCAGTGAATCATCTTATCAGTTGGTTATTCATGGCTGAACATGTTCCCAGACCTATTTCTCAGTGTTTGACCATCCTCAAAGCTTCTTTGCTCCCTGCTCTTCCTCGGGAACAAACAAAAATCCTTCCTCTTTATGTGAAACATACAAACTTTCACTTCGTGTGAAATAAGCATGGCTAAACCAAACAGATTTATGCAACTGGACTGTGATGTACATACTTATCTATTCAATATTTAAATTATAGCAGCAGTCCCCAGCATTATTTCAAGGATCCTGTAAATACTCACCTGAAGCGAAACCTCAGGATGGGCAACATCAAACCTGTCCACCCAAAGTCCTCCAAGTACACGGAGCCACCAAAGGATTTACACACATTTGGCAGAACAAATGACAAATAACTTGGTGTCTTAGAAATTCGGCTGTGGAACTGAGTTTTTTGGGGTGTGCAGGATCCTTACTCTCTATGCTTTTGTTGGTTTTAAAGCTGTAGATGTGCTCAAACCTTTGACAACAACAGAGAGGGTCTTTATTTATTGCAAAATTCTATGTGGGTATGCTCCAAATGGTTCATGGTGATAGCAGTCACACTTTTGTGTTTTAAATATGTTTACCTGAAGTAAAATATCAAGTGAAAGGAGCATCATTTGATAAATAACTGGAACAATAGATTGTGTGAAAAATAATCATATCAAACCCTTGTCTAAAGAAAAACCCCATGGAAATAACCCTCTGAGCATAGTTCCCAAGCATAAAGGAATTTTAGATTCTTAAGGGATTTATCAATTCCCCCTTTCAAATATCAGAAACACTTGTTGCAATGACAACACCATCATGCTGGAACAGTGGTAAGTACATAAATAAGTAAATAGCAATAGCTACCTCTCTATTGTCCCACTACAGCTTTTCTACTAATGTTTGGGTAGATATTTATACAATTCAGCATCTTTCAAAAAGAGTGCATAATAGCACAAACCCAGCAAAAGACTGAAGTGTTACAGAGCAGCACAGAGGGGTCTCTTTCTCTTTTTAAAGTGACTAACCCAGTTGATTTCAATACGAGTTTGGAAAATAATCAAAAGTTCTCCATTGTGGAGAACTGGCAATAGGATCTGCAGGAAGCTTGGATCTTCCTTGCCCAGTGGGTTTCCACATGTTTGGAGAAATCAGAACTTTCTGTAGCTGGTGCAACCTCTCTCTTTGAAACCTTTTTCTTGCAGTTTCTTTTTTAAAGGTGTTAAAGAAATATGACTGTAATAACCACTGACAAAAATCTCTGGGCTTGAACTGAAGTGGGAAATCACAGAGGTTACTTACTTCCTCATGCTTTTACCATTTGTTCTCTTTTCTCAAGGAAGTTGAAAGACCTGAGATTCAAACTTAATAAGGCCCCATGCCGTTTCTAAGAGTATTTACAACACGCAAAAAATAAGCCAGCACATTTCTTATATTTAAATTTGTTTTCAGTCATCTAAGCTATTACACAGTAGGCCATCCCCAAACCTTTTGTAACAAGCAGTAAATGTTTCTCAGACAAGGGAAAGAATGATGTGTTCAACTGCAGCTGCTTGAGCCCAGGAAAGCAACAAAACATCGGAGTGTGTTGTGCTCCCCACATCCCGGTTTGTTTCAACATCATGGAAACAGAGCTGCCTCCAGCCCATGGCACGTGCTGCAGAAGGGTGTGTGGGGTGGCAGCCTGTGGGATGCCCCACGGCAGCTTCCTCTGTCAGCTGGAGCTCTGTGGTGCTGTGGAACAGACAGTGACCTCGGGTTTTATTAACCACAGTCGCTTCCCACTTTCAAGGCTCTGCCCTAAACCCCTCTGGTTCAGTGGGAAGCTTTCCATTTCTAGTGGTGGGGAGCGAGGGCAATTCCACTGAGTACCAGTTGTGCAACACATGCTCTAGACACCACCAGGAGCTCAGTTCTAATTTTGGTCCATGTCTAATAGTTTGGTGTGTCATGGAGCAAAACAACTCCAGTCCTTGAAATTTTCTGGAAGCAGCAGCAGGGCCATGGAGGCAAAGCCAGTTTTCAGTGTAATTTGTGTGTGTGATAACCAAGGAACTCTTGGAACACGTCCTCATATATCCTAAATAAACAGCATTACAGAAGCCTTCCCAGTGAATCTGCCTTTTTGAATCCCTTCTCGTTCTGGAGAGTCTTTATCGTCTGAAGCAGCCATGTGTGGAAGGAATGTCTGAAGGCCTCAGTGACACTCATTAGTGGTTTTTGGATGGCATATTGGGGAAAACTAGTTTTGTTTTGTTTCAATTCCTTTTGCAAACAAACGTTAGCACCTACAAACTCCAAACATACCCAATGTCCATCAGAAAGCTGCTGGAACGACGATGAGACATTTCATCCAGTGCTCTACTGAGTCACTGTAAAAATAACCCCACCAAGACTCTCTTTCATGTCAATCTTTTCTCTCTTTATTTTCCTTAAAAAAAACCCCGTACGACTAACAGTTGAATTCAACTAAAGGTTGAATTTAAATGGAAACGTGCAGACCAAGGAGGGCTCTTAGATGGAAGATCCAAGTCATTATTAAAAAAAAAAAAACCTGAAATATGTAGACACATATTCGCCATGGAAACCTTGGAAACAACATCAACATGAATCATGTTGGAAGTGAGTGGGCACGGAGAGGTTTGGAGGGTCCTGGTTGCCAGCCTGAGCCGAGGGAGAGCTGCTCTCCGTCCTCACGGGTCACTCCACGCCGCGGGATCGCCGTGGCTGGGGTCACATCACCATGGACACGGCATCTGGGGAAGGCACAGTGGGGCCTTACGAGGCACAATGTGCCTGTCCTCAGCTGCCGTGCTGCCAGCAGTGATTATTTTGTCTCATAATATCATGTTTTCGAATCGACCAAGTGAACCTCCAGCCACTGGGCATTTACGCAGCTGCAACTGGGCTGTGTGTAAGTGAATTCCTTTGAGAAGCATAAAGAACATCCCAAAAATAGCTTCTGACAGACATTTTTTAATGTCTTCCTGAATTTGCTGCCTCTTTTTCTGGATTTCTCTCTTCTCTGTTGGCCAAGATGGGTTCTGAACAAGTTTGATTGCTTTCTTAGCTCTCGTGGCCTTTCCTGATGAACAAGGCTGAGAACTCCCTGCAAGAATCTCTTTAGTAGCTGTTTGCATTTTCTATTTTTTTTTTTTTTTTAGCCTATGTCCACTCTCAGAATAAGTCTCACAAACAGTTTGAGGATAAAATTGTTATAATTCCTGTTTGAACCTTTATCCTACTGGAAAAGATAAGTGACTGAAAGTCTTGAGAACAAACAGCGAAAATAATCTTAGAAAATATCCTTTATCCTTCTGCTTGTTGTTTTTTTTTTTTTTTGTTCCTTTATATATTTATTTTTAAGAAATCTAAATTTTAGCTACACATAAGAAGAGCAGTCTCTATTTTTCAGTTTCTCTGAGTTAGGTTCTGACCCGTGGCATGGTGGTCTTCCCACCAGAGAAGGACGTTCAGTCAAATAATCCCTTTAAAAGACATTTCAGAGTGAAAGAACAACCTCCACCACCAAAGCAGGAGCTGGAAAAACCCTCAAGTTATGAGGATGAGACATCTTATTGAGGAAAGCAGTATAAGTTCTGAATTCCTATAAGCTTCTCTACGAGTGATAAATTTACTTTGAAGTCCCTTTAGGCATATCCTAACAGGCGTTAAAACTGGAATCATCTGAATTTCAGCCTTTATAGGTAAAGTCAGTGTTCATTTAGAGCACATAAACACAGTAAGGTAAATATAAATCAGTTTTGGACATGTGTTTACTGCATCAGCTGCTTCAGAGTCTCCTGGTGGTTAAAGCCAGAATATGTAACTTTGCATTTACTCCAGTAGTTCCTGATGGGTGATGACTTGCACAGCCTTGGTTGGTCACTGTGCTGTGAAACAACACGAAATTCCCCGTGAAAATGTTTTTTATGCCCAGCAAAGAGTACAGGTTACTCTATTTAAATATTTTTGGATGGAGAAAGGTTACCTTAATTGAATTAAAAAATATTCCTTCCTACTGTCTCTCTAGAGATGGGTAGGAATTCTTCTCTTGAGCTGCTGCCAACAAAACATCGCCTCCTCTGGAAGGGCTTGGAGCCCAAAAGCTGCTGATGCCCTCTCTGAATGGGAGAATACCATTTCTTACAAATTATATATTCATTTTTACAGGCTGTGGTCTTTATGAAGGCTTTTCCCCTTTATGCCCCAAATTATCTGGTCCATTAAAAAAAGGAAAAAAGTCACATTAGGCATTCCTTACTTGTCTGCATGAGATTATATGATGCATGCTACAGTTTTTCCTGAAGGTGCTCACATTTCTCATTGGTTTATTAATTTGTGTTTATTGTAGGTACTCTGGTATAATGTTTTATCTTAATTAGTATTTTTATACCCACTATATTAAGTACGTATGTGGGCAGGTTTTTATGCTGCATGTCTTCCTAGTGCAACTGAGGTTTAGTGTTTTTACTTTAAGAAGGAAGAATTATAATCAATTTAAAAGTAATTACAGGAACATTTTCTTTCAAAAACAAACTATGTTGCATTAACATGAGACATTATTTTAGGCTGAAATCTATAAGTTTTTAGTCTGATAAGCCCCCTGTTGAGCTGTGCATGATATCAACCTACCTTAAATTAGGATAAACCTGTCTTCTTAGGATAAAATCTAACCTTTATTTTTCCTCAGAGGAATAAATCCTCTTTTTGGGCATTCATTGAAGAAAGAATTTAATCCACCTCTTTTTAAAATGAGATGTTTTGTTAATATAAGACTGCAAAAATAATATGTATTTCTAGATTAATTCCTTTGCATATTAGATATGGGGCAAAATTCTCATGCTCAAGAAATTTGGAATTTCCTGAGTAAGACCCTTAAAATCAGATCCAGTAGGAGTAGGAGAGCACCAAAACACTTTGGTTCTTTTGTCAAGAGAGAATCAGAATTTGTGCTTCTTGGTTCTTCATGGTGGATATTCAAATCATTAAATGGCTACTGGCTAATATTTTTTTGCAACTTTATTTTGTGAATACCTTTTAGTTTAAATATATATTTTTCTTAATTTAAGATATATATTTGCGTTTTGTATAGAGGCAAGATTTTTTTAATCTGATACATTCGTGGTAAAAATCTTAGAAAGCCATGGCACTTTTTTATGTTCTTCATCTTCTACATCTGTAAATGAAGTTTCTGACTTCTTTGAGCAAATTCAAACTTGGATCGTTCCAGCTAGTTAAATAGAATTTCCTTCAGTCAGACAAAAGAGAAGTATTTGGATGCTTCTCCCTTATTTTTAACATCTGGTTCTGACATGGGCTGCTCGAGCTGGGCATTTGCATTCAGTGAAGGTTGATGCAGGAGCACTTTAGTTGGTGAGTTTGCAATTCTGCTCTCAAGGAGGAGCGAGCTGTAAATTACCCACCACTGTATTGCTGAGTCACTTGGATACTTCAGACTCCTCTAAATGCAAGATCCATTGGGGCTGCTGAATTATCCTAGGCTGCTTTTCATAAGATCCTAGTGTCACAATCTCATTCTGAATATGATTTTTTTTTCTTGTCTGGGTAAGTATTTAATTTGAGATTTCCGTAGTGAAGAGAATTGAGTCGAGACATTTTAAGTGCTTCTTCGTCTATCATTAGAGACACCAAGTGACACAGGAAAAGATAATGAACATAGAAAGAGCCCCCAAAGCACTTTTAGATCGTTTCCTGAGAGTCAGCAGGCCAATATTGACTTTGATTAAGCACTCACTTCGGTCCCATTAGTTTGGCAAACTGAAACAGAAGCCAGCGTCCTTTCCAAGTTGGTTTTGCATAAACTCTTTTACAACTTCACTTCTGACTTTCTTTAGAACATCTCTGTCTTTTTTTTTTCCTTTTTTTTCTTCCTTTCCTCCTCAAGAAAGATATTTCTTTAAGTCTTTCAAAGGTTCCATAATCTAAAACTCACATAAGGATTTATGGTATGCACCAGTGACACGTAACAATCTTGTTTTATGCCTCAAAACTGCAGAGGAAAACAAGGATACATATTTCGTCTCAGGAGTTTGTGTGTATGGGGTTTAATTGCCAGATTTTAAATTAAAGGATTCTTTTCTGAAATTATTTTCTGGAGTAGATGAATATTATGGTCATAGCTCTGAAATTGTCTGCCATTTGTCAGGGAAAATCTCCTTCCCCTGTGCTCCTTTGGTGTGAGTTTGAGTCCTGGCCATTGGTGTGTAACTACCAGGAAAGATCCATGGGAAACTTGACAAAACCCATGTAGGTTTTTTACTCTAAGTCCCACAAATGCATTTTTAGCTTTTTTTTTTTTTTTAACTCCCAACAATAATTTAAAAGTGGGCACTTGTCCCTTTAGATTGTGTGTAGAGTTGGAGATAGTGTGACAAGCCTCGAGGTGCTGGTGGGTTTTGGGTGTTGGTGGAAGAGGAGCTCACTGCAGCTGGGCCGTCAGGAGCAGTGACTCTGTGATCATTTAGGAACTCTGAAGAAACCCAGTGAATGCAGAGCCTCTTCATAGTCCAAAAGCAGATACTTGAAGTTGGGCAAGTCATTACAGAGATGAGGGATCTTGCAAATGTTTCCTTTGCCCATGAGGGAGCTTTTTCCCAGACTCTGTTTTGACTAGACACTCTTCACTGATTTATGTACTCTGTAAATCTCTCAGGGCCATGAGTGGTCTCAAAGGTACCCAGATAGTTTTCTACTGTAACTTTCTGTCCATCTAGCTCCTTTCAGGTTGAGAAAATCCTCATCATTACTTTTCAATGTTTTTATTTCTAGCACATGAGAAAAAAAAATCACGTTACACATAAATGAACAAAAAGGGTACAAAAGGATTAATTCACTATTTCTTAACATTCTTCAAGCCAATTAGCAATAGGTCTGAAGAACAGACATCTGACAGATTGGCTATAATTGGCAGCATTTTCTGTGGCAGTTTGCTACCAGTCTTCTGCTTCACCTGGAAAGTCTTTAAAGAGGTTACATCGCTGAGCTGACATTGCAACACTCCAAGATCACATCCATCATAGTTTCTGTTTAAATGGATTTCATTTTAGGAATACCCTACAAATTATTTCACACATTCTTGGCACTCTGTGCCACCAGAAATACGTATTGATGCATTACTAAATATTTCGTAATCAAACAATATATTATCATAAATAAAAGGGGGAAAGTAGGTTATTTCTTATCCTAGCATTATAATCAGGAATATTGCGAGGGTGGATTAATTAGCTGAGCCGAGGCACTGAGTCCAAGGTATTGCTAGATAATTTTTTATCTCAGCATCTTGTTTCCAAGCCTTAAAGGTAATCCAAATTAAAGTTTATGTTCCTGTGTATCTGCTAGTGTATACAGCACACGGAGACATGAGCACAGTGGTGCACACACGCCTGAGCACAGCGACACAGAGCATAGACACACACAGATTTCTACATGAATTTGACATTGATTTCTGGGGTAAACAAATGGTTTTAAGTCTTTACTTGCCCAAAGCTAGATCATAATATTCTGCATTTCAAAGTGCCCAAGTACCTTTAAAGTGATGGCTGCAGAGTCCCCCAAGGCACAAAGCAGATAAAACCTTCTTTTAAAAGTATTTTGCTCACCTTTGTAAAAAAAAGGAACTTGGGGTTTATTGAGTGCAGGAAGGGCTCATTCCCATAGTAACCAATGCACGGCTGATATTGATCAGCAGAGTCAAAGGCAGAACCTACTGACAGGAATAAAGAGCAACTATTCCTTATCCTCATATGTATTCTTCCTGGAGTTCTGTAGGTAACCGATACCACAGGCGTGGAGCAGGAGCTGCCGCGCCTTTGGTCGTGTCGTTAACTCACACCAGGGCTCCTCATCCAGCAGAAAAGCTCTGAGTATGCCTGATTTTTCACTAGGTCCTGCAGTCTTTTCTCTGGCAAAACTCCCCCTGATTTTAGAAGGACTTTCCTTCAGCAAGGTGTGTGCAAAATTGATCCCTTTGTCTTGGAGGAGCATGGCCAGCCTTTGAAATCTCTTTAATGCTTTATTTTCTACCTCAATTAATGAGACCTTAAAGGTGTTTAAATATCCCCTGCTTTGTTCTCCATACTTGTGGCAGGTGTGAGATCTGATAAATTAACATTTGCAATCACGCCTGGTCGCTCCTTAATGATTTCATTAGGAGTTAAATATAAGGCTTTTTATGTTAGGCATTCCTTTTTGAACTGCTCAGCTTCACAGAGAAGATCTTTGAAACCAAGAGCTCATGAATTGTTAGCATTCAGTACAATGCATATACATACCTTAAATCCTCATCATGATTAGATCATTCCCAGAATTGACAGGTCTATAAAAAGGAAGAAAGGAGACCTGAGAGAGCTGTGCGAGGAGAGATATTTTGTAGAACAAGATATCACATAATAAAGAATAAATTCTCTCAAGTCTGATAGTTTTACAAGGTTTTACATACTCCTAGGCAGGTAATAATCTTCCTTAGGTTTTTTTTGTTTTTTTTTCTTGGACCTGCAAGGAGCCTTAACATTTTTTCCTGACAAAAAAACTGTTAGATAACAACTGAGCCAAAATTAAATAACCCCAAAAGTCTTCCTCTCTAATCCCTTCTGTGCATGCTTAATGTTTCATTCTCCCACTTCAATTATGCCATCTGCATTATGTCTTTTCTCTCTCAACTCAGAGAGTTGTTAAAAGGAAAAGCCTCTTTGAGAGTGTCACAGCTCCATTATGCAGGCCTATACCTGTGCTGGCAGCATGCTCTTCTTCTCACCTCATATTGCCTTTTGCCTGGGAAAGAGATCCCCGCCGTGCACATCAAACTGGAAACTGAAATGAAATTAAGCTGGTATGCAGGAGGTGGAGTAGGTTGTGATAAACGAGCAGAGGAGACTTCCGGAAGAGTTTTTAACTTTGTTCTTTGGGCCAAAAAAATCACCAGGCTCAAAGCCCAGTTGTGGAGGTTGAAATCCTAGCCCAAAATATCAATAGCAGGGCTTGACTCTGGGTCCTTAATAATGAAGGTAGCCTGGTTTCCACAGATGCTGGGAACACACAGATGTCACTGGCTCCAGTTGCACATTCAGATGTCAAATTACAGGCAGGGATTTCCAACCATTAGGCTCAGACCTCTTCATTTCCTGTTGCAATCCATCTCTGCACAAGGTGTCATCAAGACTTTTTCCGGGATCTTGGCCGAGCAGCAGATACACTGGGCATTTTTGAGAGACCATATTTGATTTCCAGTGGGATCAATTCCTCAAAATGATAATGAGTAACACCAGGCTTTTGGAGATTTTCAGAAAATTCTTGACTTTTGGAGGACCAGCTCAGTAAAATTCACTTATGAGTTCATGATTATTTGAAGAAGCTCACAGTAAATTCATTCAGAAATAATTAAAGTGCAAGTTTTGCAAAGGTGTTTTATATTTGCACCTTTTACAACCACCAAGGTAGGCAGTAGTTCGTCCTCTGTTTCATATCTTCTCATTAAAACATGTTTTCAGTCTATTTCTAGCTTACAACTGTAACACATAATATCTCAGCCTGACACCCCATATGATTTGAAAATTTTAGGGGAAAAAAAAATCCCATGCATAATATACATTTATAAACATACATATACTGCAGATTAAATCGTGCACTGGAATGCAGAGCCATTTTTCTCCGACTGACTTACAGAGCTGGGCTCTGGAGACAATTTTATGTTTAGTTTAAAATGGCTGCAATATTCAACGTAGAAAACTGACTGCCGCTTACAGCTTTCGCAGTCCCCATCTCTCCAACAAAAAAATTATCATCAGGGGCTTGGTTTCCCGTTTTTTTTGGTGTTTCTGAAGCCTTGGCTGGGTGTCCCACCACATTATCACAGCAGACCCAGCACCCGCTGAGGAGTGATCTGAGCACAACAGGACCAGCTCGAGCATTTGCGCGACAATCGGAAAGGTTCTGGAGAAGGATGTGCTGACACAAAATGCTGTCCTGGGGACTTTCAGCGCCATTATCTTTAAATGATCCATAAGCATTGGGAAGCTCTCCTGGCACAACTAGGATGAGTTTCTTAGAGGAAAAGAAGTCTCCTGTGTGATCCAGTGCTGTCGTTTAAAGCTCGCTTTCACTTCTGGAGCCCCGAGAAGTTTTTAAGTTCGAATGGCTTCATTTGATGCATCCTGCACTCAGGGCTGTCAGCTCCCTCCCCTTTTTCAGAATGGCTTGAAAAGCCCTCAAAATGGTTCTTGCAATTCTAAAAAGTATTAGCTGAGTGATGGGATGTTTATATTTTACCACTGACAGCTCAGAAGTAAAATTAGAGTAAAATCTGAATGATACTTTTCTGTTATGAACAATTTAAATATTTTTCATCATATTCTGTCAAAACCTGGTTAGATACAGAAGCACAAAGAAAATTTGATCCAGAAGAATACCAAAAGCAGAGTTGTTTGCACTTAGGATAAAACAGCAATCCAGGGGCCTGGAATTTCCCAGGAGCCATTAGAGGCCTACCAGCATTTCCAGAGACATGGCCAACAAAGCACAAATACCACAGATAAATCCATCAGAGCTGTGCATGGCAGAAATCCTTATTGTATCCATAGGTGGATTTGAGAGCTGTGCTGGAAATTCTGCAGAAAAGAAAGGGGATAGGGGATTCTGGGGAATGCTTCTGCCCAGCTCTCAAGATGGTGTTACACTGGAAGTTGGAGTATGAAGTTGGATGGGGCTTGGAGCAACATGGTCAGTGGAAGGTTTCCCTGCCCTTGGAATGGGGTTGGAACTGAATGGTCTTTAAGGTTCATTTCAACCCAAATCCAATCCACCAGTTCCATGAGGCAGCATGGAAATTGTTCTGAGACATTCAAGCTACCAAAATTCAGTGGGAGGGAAGTGTCTTTACCCACCAGCAAAAAAGTAAGGATGCCACAAAAATTAGTTCCTGAACTGCTATGGATCAAATTTTTTTGTTGTTGGGAGAAATTGATTTCTTTCTCCCTTCATCCATGGTGTTTGGGACGTATCAGGCTTTTTTCTTTGCCTTGTCCAGACATCTTTAGTGCCATACAACAACTTATCAGCTCATGGGTTCACCTGGGATTGTAGAAAACCTCAGAGGAAATAGATCATGCAAGATCGCAGCAAAGAAAGGCAAATTATTTTCTCTTCTCTGCCTGAAAGCTAATTTTCAAGCCCATCCTTTCATGTGCTTTACGGGAGATTAAAATGAAATTAGTTCAGGAAGGATACTGCTCAAGATCATTTTAAGATTTTCCAAAGCTCACCAGCTTGTTGACCTGTAAACCACCTTTAGCTGGACAGATGGTAAGTAACAAATTGATCTCAGCCAATAAAAATCTGTCAGAACAATCTGCTGTTGGCAGGTGTCAGATAATTATCTCAATGAATAGATAAGCAAAGTAATAAGCAAATTAGAAGCTTCCATTGCAAATAACAGGAGGAATTTTATGTATTTGTTGCAGGCAGGGCCTTGATCATCTGCTGAAAAAAAAAAAACAAACCTTGTCTGATATCATAAGAAACTCATTGAAAAGTTGTGCGGGTTGAAGGTGGTGCTACCAACACTAAGTTTTTTTTTGCTTTTCAGCACTTTAACTCTTCTATACTGCTTCAAATTTCCAAGAAATACTTGGCTGAGATGTGGCGAAAGTCCATGTCAGAGCAGTTGTGTGATATATTGTTGTGGTTGCAGTTATTTTTTATATGAACAAGCTGTCAGAAGCCTATTTGCAAACCTGGACCTCCCTGCCCTGGGCACGCTCATAAAAAGATGGTCTCTGTCCCAAAACTCTCACCCTGAAATAGAAGACAAGGAGATACAAATTGGGTGTTGATGGGCCAAAGAGAAAAGTGCTGTGCTCAGAAAGGAATCCCCAGAAAATACTTCAGCAGGGTGATGGGTAGACACAGGCAAGGACTTGGCAGTGCTGGGGAAATGGCTGGAGTCGATGATTTTAGAAGTGTTTTCCACCCTAAATGAGTCCCTGTGATTCCAAGACCATTTTGGGTGCCACAGAGAAGAAATGTGGGAATGTTTGCATTGGGATTAGGGAATATTTAGCATCTTTGTGAGATGTTTGGAATTTTTTTTTTTTTATTATTGGCATCAGTGTGAATGCATATGTAGTACAAGGGGTTGGATAGAAAATGGCATTGTTTCTTTTTTTGCCTTTGTAGATATCCCTTTGGTACTTCTGGGGCTGGGTGTGACATTCTCAGACACAGAATCTCTCCAAGGGGCAGCTGAAAAGAGTTGCTCCAGCTGACAAAAGGCAAGTTACAAGCTGAGGATTCAGGTTAGATAGGGATTGGAGCAACCTGGTCTAGTGGAAGCTGTCTCTGCCCGTAGCAGGGGCTTGAATGTGATGAACTTTAAGGTCCTTTCCAACCCAAAGCATTCCAGGATCCTGTGATCCTCTAACTTGTGCATGCTGGGGTTATTTCTTGGTGGTTTTTTTAACTTTCAGAGGAGATATTTTCGAAGCTCAGTGTGTTTCTGTCAATCCTCACAGTGCCAAATCCAGTGAGTGGGCCAGCAGCAGGTACAGTGGCCACAAGCCCCTGAGTCTGTGAACTTCTTTGTTTGCCTGCATGTGCTTTGCACTCAGCTGTGCAAGCCCTGCATGACTGGAGGCATGCCTTGTTCCTTGAGGAAAAGTTAGAGCTGGGTTTCAAAAATCCATCCATTACAAAGTAAAAACATAAAGTGACCTCAGAGTGAAACTCAAAATGGTCTCTCTGAGACCAGTGGAGGAGGAATGTGGCTGCTCTGTGGCTCCTGTGTGCAGGTCTAGCAAGTGTCACAGGCAAATACTGACCTGGGAGGGGTGGTTTGCACACCCACACACCCTGTGCACTCCTGAACACAGCATTGTAAGAGCTCTTAACTGACCAGTGATAACCAAATGCAAATCTCTGTTGGCTTATTAATACCAAGAAGAGACTACAATTTTAATTATTTATCTTAATTACACCCATTAATGAGGTTAATTTATAGCAGAAACACCTGTAAGAAGAGTTTGATGGCAGCATAACAGGTATTCCTGAATTCTGCCAAGCAAAGGCCAGATTCATTCCTCTCCTTACCTTTTGCTTACCTCTCCTTACCTCTCCTTACCTTTTGCTGGAGTTATACCTCGCAGATTTAATGTAGATCATTAAATCTTTGCTTTTAGGGCAATGACCCCAGGGCTTGCTGTGTTTCAGGGTGGGATAGGCCCTTCTCCAAAGGGAGCTGAGGTTGCCTGCCCTGTGATAGCACCCTGCCCAGCCTCAGCAGCAGCCAGCAGGGATCAGCTTCCAGAGGCATCAGCAGCCACTGCTTCCATATTTTACCCGTAGGTAACTTTCTAAAGCAGCATAGAGCACCAGACATTCATGTAGAGCTTATTGCTGAGCAAGAGATGAATGTCTGACAAATCAAAGCCACAAAGAACATTTCAGATTAAACCCCAGCTTAAGTGGTGATGTGAGTTTACCTTTCTGTTCTGCCTTTGCAAGGCTGTACTAAACCCAAGCCTCTGGATCAGGTTGTGTCTGCTCCTCAGTGTTCCCTGAGGGTTTAATTTGCTTTCTCCGGGTTGTGTCAGGACCAAAAATGCACCTTTTTAGGAGCAGCCAGGGGCTAAATCAGGATAGTCCCTCCTGCAGGCTCTCTGGCCTCTGCAGGGGCTGGGAAGTGATGAACAGCATAGAATCATGTAGGGGAGGATGATGCCTCTTCCCAGCATTTCACAAAAAAGTAGGGAAAGAGGACACTTCCTCCTCAGCCTCTACGCCCCCAGGGAGAGGATTTGATGCCTGTTAACATGAGCCCAGCAAGATGTGGCCAAGGATATGATCCCTGTTTGGGAGAGAAGGGATGTGCAGGGCAGTTCAGAGATCTGCTGCCCATCCTTGCCTTCCCCTGCTCACTGTGGAGAATACCCTCCCACACTGTTCAGATTTCAGCCAGAGGTTTGCACTGCAGGAGGGTTGTCCTACGTGAATCAGAATTAATTACTCTATTAACCCAGGCATTTAGTTTTTATTACTCAAGATGCTGCAAGGCAAGAGCATAAGGAGGGACACTTCAGCTTGAACTGGGTACAGGTGGCCATGAAAATTTGGATTTGAATGTTCTATTTTCCCAATGATTGATCTCTCAAAATGAAAATGAATACCAAATTTGCTCCTTTTTTTTTTTTTTTTTTTTTCCTCTGATGAATAGAAGCCTATATTCACTCAGGCACCTTATTTCCTCTGGTTCCTCTAGAAGTCCATGGTTCCTAATTATTTTTTGAACATCCTACTAGCTGCTGTGGCTTTCTTCTGTTGAAAGTTGGACTTGATGATCCTGGTGGTCTCAATGATTCTATAATTTTATGTTTTCTTTACAGTGAGATCTCTGGGCCAGTTTCATCAAAATTATTAGTAATCAGAGCCACCACATCTTGGCATTTTTTGTGCTAGCAAGCTATTTTTCAAGGCACTGTTTTCTGGATAAACGGTGAAAAGAAAGAACATTCTGTGACTCCTGCTTCAAAAAAAAAGCTCAGAACAGTTGCTTAAAATAATAAATGGAAAGCCACAACTGGAGATAGGCACATTTTTGTTCCAGTGTTGAACCCATTTCTTTCAAAAGACAAGAGTAATTCAGAAGGAAGATCTATAGAATAATGAGCTGTATGAGGCTGCCTAATCAGCTGCTTTAAGATGCAGATCCAGCCCATGCCATGCAGTAGAAATGCTTTTTTTGGAAGAGCTGGACCATTCTATCCCCGTAATTTTTAGTCTCAAGGAACAAGCATTTTCACAGCTCTTAATTGAGAACCTTCTGTAAACAAAATTCAAGTTGTAACTTAGTGCATTTACTATTCCTTTAGCGTTTGGAACAATCTGCTTGTGACCCTCATTTCTTTATTTTCTTAGCTGAGTTCTTAGGGAAGGTCACTTCAGTCAGAATGATACCCAAAATTGACACACAAAATCAGAAATTATTCCGATATGTGTTTCTGTGTAGTCAGGGCAATGCCATCTCAATCCCCAAAATAATGTTTAAACAAAAAGTTCAAAGCTCCTTTCAACTTGCTGCAGATTTTACTGTATATTCCTAATAAACCCTCTTCATCTGCTCCTGTGGAAATGGGAACTTTCAAGCAATGTAAACCTAGCAAAAAGCCTTTTTATTTTTTACTTCCTTCTTTCCTTACCAGCACTGCTATTATCACATGGTGTGTTCCACATGATAAGCCATTCATTAAAGCATCACCTACTGTTTTTTTCCTCCTCACTACCAGCTAGAACATGATCTGTCTCTGCAGGAAGACATTGGACCTCTGACCTCTTTTGTAGCTATTCCAGGCAAATATAATAAACAGGGTTCAGCGAGTTTGTGTAAATCTCTGATTATGTTTACTCTGAAATCCAAGTGTTCATCTCAGGCAGAAAAATTAAGGCTGATTTTCAAATATTATGTACAAACTCTAGCTACTAAGCATTCCGTAATGAGCACTTTGGCAATTTAAAGCAAATTAGGGTTCCCACTAGGCAGGAAAGATATACAGTATAGTCAAGTAAAGATTGTATGGTGTTTGATGAAAAATAGGCACGCAGAAAAACACGATACAGGCTCCTGGCTCCAGATGAATGAGGAGATCCTGTGTTAGTGCACTTCATTACCGAAACTTTGCATTGTTCCTCACTTCTGAAAGCTTGGGTTCAGTCTGCTAATGATTTCTGCTGCAGCTTGGGTAAACATCACCCTGAAGAACCACCTGTTGTGGCAGTACGTGCCCTTCTGCTCTGATAATGGGTGGGATATTTGGGATACCGCAATGCAAAAGGGCGATTGAGATATCAGCGTAGCGCTGAAACTCAGCACTGTTGGGCTGATGAGACTACTCTCACGTGAAGAGACCTGCTGGGAAACACTGAAAATGCCAGATTTCCCTCAGCAGCAGCAGGAAGAGCTGTATGATGGATCTCTGCTCAGGACAGAACATAGCACAAAGCAGTGCACTACATCCTTCCAGGTGACAATATTTCATAGAGACCTCATCTGGAGGAATGAGGGAATAGAGATATCCCTGCCATTAATCTCAGCAGCAGCTGGGTGTTCAGTCCAGCCCAGTCACACATGTGGGGTCTGAATTCATCTTTTGAAGAAGCAAAGGGATTTGTCTTGGTCCTGGGAATCCAAAAAGGAGAGGGAAATGGGTGGTGTTGCTGTGCTGTTTGGCTGGTTTGTGCAATGAAAACCTGCACAGGTGGAGAATTTCTCCATTCTGTTTTGCCATTTATGGATTAAATTTACCTCATTTTGGGTTAGTTCTTTACAAGTTGGGTGGTAGATTGATATCTACCAGCTACAGGACAATTAAGTTGTTTTACAGAATGAAAAGATATCGTCTATAAGTGCTGTTCTCAGGGTAAGGTGGAAGAAAAAAGCCCAAAATTAAATAAAAAGAGCTCAAATTAATGAGGTGTCTGGCACTAAACAATACACCTCGTTATGCATTCTTTAAAAGCACTGAAGTTAAAGATCATTTGGCTTCTCTTGATTATTATTTTTACCTAAGAAAATGTGCTTTCTCTAGAAACTCAATGAAGATGAACATGTGAAAAATAGAAAATTACCATTTTAGGCTTATGAAATAGGAATTTAGAATATAAAGAGTTTTTGGAATGCAGACTTAAGTTTGACGTTTCTTATTTATTTGAAAAAGACTCATAGAACTGGTAGGTTCTGCTGTTATCTTACACAGTGACAGAATAAGTTTTTTAACATCTTATTTCTCCTTTCACCCTGGTTAAAAACTTACCCTCATTGGCAACTGTATCTGCAATTTAGTGGGTTTTTATCTAAATTCTTAAATTCACAAATTTAGTTTGATTTAGTTTCACCAGTCCTCTTCCTTCAAGGGTGACTAAGCCACCAGAATATCCAAATCCATGCAATTAATTATTTTCTCTTTCCCAATGGGATTACTATATGATATTACTGATTTAAAACTACAAGTGGCTTAAAAAATTTACTTTTAGAAAAGCTAAACATGAAAGTGTGAGCTTAGAACCTGAGCAAAAGCACCTGATGAAATTAGATTTTTTCATTTCCTTGAATTTTGAATGGCATGGTCAGAATTGGTCAGAATGCTGCCATGGTTGGAATTATTTGTGCTGTAGAAAGAGACAGAGAGGACAACAGGGATTTGAAGAGTTTTGTGATACACATAAAGAAACTCTCCAATTTCCAGGAGCTGAGGGAAGAGAAATGAGTTATCAGTACCTCATGGAGTCATTTCAATTAGTTTGGGCTTTTTGGGTGTGTTAGGGAGATTTTTATTTTGCAGACCTCAGCTAAAGCTTTGAAATTTCCACAGAGCTTTGTTAGGAATGAAGATGATTAATTATTTATTGTGGAGACAGGAGCAGAGCCTGTTTCCATCAGGATTCAGGGGAGGTGGATGGATTCAGGATTCAGTAGAGGGGTAAGCCCTGTTAGAGTGTTGTGTTGGGTGAGTATGGGTGGGAGAAGCTGAATCATTATTAATTGCAAATTGATCAGGTTTTTGGTTTTTTTCCCCCATGAATTATTCATGAACAGATCCAAACTTCTGTGAATTTATTCAGTATTCACCTAACAGTTGGGATGAACAACTTTCAGAAACTAGTGATTGACAGTGAACCTTCTGGTACACTATTTAAACAATATTGATTCATGGGCTTGCTAATATGTTTGTCTTTATCGTAAAACTCGAGCAGACCCTCTCTGTTGGCAAAAGCACACAAAGAGCTGGTTGGGTGACCTCCCCACCCTGGATAAAACACATTGTACTTCATCCCTCTGGGACATCTGACCTCAAAAATTACTCTGAAGTACAGAAAGATGAGCTCATAATCAAACAAGCAGAGGGTCCCAGACTGGTTTGGGTTGGAAGGGACCTGAGGATCTTCTCATTGCACCCCTGCCATGGACAGAGACACCTTCCACCATCCCAGATTGCTCCAATCCCCTCCAGCCTAGGTTTGAACACCTGCAGAGATGGAGCAATGATGCTTGACCAAATCAGCCCCTCACACAGAATTTATACCCATATTGCAGATTGCAAAATTGCCCTCCTCTTGTCCTGCTGTGAAGCAGGAGCATTAAACGCTGTATTTCTTGGGTTTGTTTTTTTTTTTGCTTTTTAGACTTTTCAGATCTTCATGCACTTTACAAAAAGTATCAACTCCATCAGCACAGAACTCTCACTAAAATACTCCAGGAATGAAATGCTGACTCAGATTCTTGCCTACTCCAGAGACAAGCAGTAAGACGAGTTTGTCTCTAAATTCAACTTTGCAGAATTTTATGCAGGTCTTCAGTGTCAGGGTTATTTTTTTTTAGCCACAACCTTTTGGATCCTAATAGTATGGATTTGGAAACAAAAATTGAAAAAAAAAAAACCGTGAAGCAGAGCCCCCCACACTCAGGCAAAATCTCCAGCCCTTAGTGTTGTGTTGACTGAAACCATGCTGGAATTGTTGTCAAAACTGCAGAGAGAAAATGTCCACAGGAAACATGAATGCCAACACAAAACGAGGGTTATAACGGGCAGATTGATAGGTTTCCCTAAAAAAGTGGAAAATAAAACCCCCAGCAGCTGGACTCTGTCTCTACTGAGAGCAGAACTAGCTGAGGGCTCAAGAGCAGTTCTGTGGAAAGATTGTGTGTGTGAGAATAGAGTAGGGATGTGAGGATGTGGCCAAGGGCTCCAGAGTGGACTGAAGTGCCCTGCACTGGTGAAACACAGCAGGAAATCTGCTCCCACCCTGCTTTCTGGAATGCCTTGGTGCACATAACATCTTCAAACCAGCCTCTTGTCTCCCAGATAATCACAGAAATAATGAAGAGTCTTCAATAATGTTGACTGAGTAGGATGTTCATCATACATCTTAGCAATTAGGGTTTTATCAGAGCTAAAACAGCCTGATAGTTTGAGGTGACTTGCTTCTGAATGTCTGACTTCTCCTGCAGCTCCTGAATTCCCCAGTGCTCCTCAACCCTCTCGCAGTGGGAGACCATTCCCTCGCTGTGTGCCTGTCACAAACTCCAGATCTGATGGAGGGGGATGCGTGGGAAGCTTTGACAGAGCAGTTGATGCCTGTAAAAAGCAAATGCTTCTGCTGCAGAAAGTGGACTTGGCACCAGGGTCGTCACTGTCCCTCTGGAGTCCTCTGCCCAAGAGCTCTGAGAGGATGTGTGGCCCAAGAGCAGGAGCAGAGATGGTTTGCAGGGAAATAAAATTATTATTGTTGCACTTCTGGAGACAAGAAAACTGAGGGTATCAGATAAAAGCACTTACGGGATAATGTGCAGAGCAAGGGTGGCCTCAGAAGAATGGTGAGGACACAGAAGGGCGCCGTGTTCAGAAACCTGTTTTCTGTAAATTAACTAAACAGCCTTTTGCATTTTGTAAAGGAAAATTAAAATGCATAAAGAGTTCCTTGGTTAAGCTGGTATCACCTCACTTTACTCTTCAAATTTAGTTGAAATCTTTACCCTTTCTCTTATCAAAAATATAAAAACTTTTCTCAGTCGAGTCTTGAGGAAAGGCAAACTGGTTCAGGGGTGCAGCAAATATCAGGACAAGTTGGAAAAGGGAAGTTCCCTCTGAATGAGATGCCGAATTTGTGTATCTTCAGGTTTAAATTTCCTGGAGTTTTTGATGGGCTTTTTTGGTTGTTTTTTTTCCCTTTTCTTTTCTTTTCTTTTCTTTTCTTTTCTTTTCTTTTCTTTTCTTTTCTTTTCTTTTCTTTTCTTTTCTTTTCTTTTCTTTTCTTTTCTTTTCTTTTCTTTTCTTTTCTTTTCTTTTCTTTTCTTTTCTTTTCTTTTCTTTTCTTTTCTTTTCTTTTTTTCCCCTGAACAGGTAGGACATAATCCACAGTAAAACAGAGAAATACCACAGAATTCCCTTTTTACAGCTGCCATGCTCCCAGAAATTTTTAAAACAAATTAAATTATTTAGGATCACAAATCCCAACATGAAGAGAAAAGAAGAGCAGTAAAGCTTAATGCGTGCTTTTAGTAAAAATCAACCTAATTGAAAAATAAAAAAAATTAAATTCTGTTGATATGACATTATCAGGGGTGAATTTTACTTAGCTGAACAATCCCAAGATGAATACTTGGCCAATCTTCCAAGAGCTTGCCTTTTTGGGAGCAGAATTGTCTTCTCTGTTGTACCTCCCCATGCACATATCTATGACATCTTCTATCAGGGCACAAATGTGGGGACTTGATAATAATCCAGTGTGGAAAAATTACCTGGAAGTGGAATGCAGCAAAGGACAAACCACAGGGCTGCCATACAAGTTATCTGGCAACAATTCAAATTATCTGGCAACAAAAGAGCCTTGGAGTTGTGTGGGTGAAATCAGGGGCAGCTACTTGCTCTCTTTGCACAGAAAGTGAAAATGTTGGATAATTTTCCAGGGGGGAAAGCAGGAACCCCCCATGTGCCTGTGTGCAGGGGCTGCTATTTACCTGCTGCACCCTGGTTCTTTGGGAAGTGTTTTATTGGAATCAAAATACCCAGTATTTTGTATTTTCTCATTTCAACAAATCCCATTTCCAGTGTTCCGCTAATGTCACACGCTAAAGCCGGAGCACCTTTGATCTCATTCTAAGCCCTGGAATAACGAGGAGACATCAGTCAGCCCAGCTTTGCTGTAAAGGAGATAGCACACAGTACCTGTGCTCAGTGTCATAATGCTCACAAAATATGAATGAAAAATCATTTACCTCTTTCCCATTATTATTTGTCAAAAGCTTGCCTGCACAGCGTAGCTTTAGGAAAATATCTTTAATTGTATTTTGCACCCAGCACTTCTTATTTTGAACCTCTGGCTTTTTTAAGTTCTCATTCACCATATATTATAATCATAATAATCATTGTAATAATAATAATAATTACAAATGGAAAATTTCTTTGAATAGTAAATTTTAGCCTCCTGGGACTGTCAATTGTGGATGGGCTCGTGATTGATCAGAATATTACACAATGGCATGGTGTAATTCTTTAGTGTGATGTTGTAAAATGGAGTATTGCTTCTGTTATTTTATCCAGTTTGCTTTTATATGACAGGGTTTATTGTGCGTTATGTTGTAGCTCATTCCTCTGTTCACAATGCCTACTGATGTGTAATTATGACTTGTCTGAACTGTAAGAAGGAGCAGTAAGTGAAAGAAAATCTGCAAGCACACTTGATTTATGAGCCCTGATACTATATTACAGTCCTAATCTGCCTGCTTAACTTAGCTTCAGGCAAACTTACTGTATAACATGCTTACGATTAGCACTGCAGCAAGTTGTAGAAGATTTACTCTGTTGGAGCTATGAGACTTTTTTTTAAAAATGATTTAGTCATTATTTCAGTTACAGGTATGGCAATAAATTATTCCCCATATAAAGACCCTGTGTCAAGGAACAGCAATCGCTAAAAGGCTTTTTATACAGCAACAAAGAACAGTGCTTGGAGTGTTTTCCTCGCACAAAACATCTTAATGTTATTGGTCATTTTTTTTATGATGAAACTTCTTTACACATTCTTCTCACATTCATACAATTTGTTTTATTATACTGCAGCTTTTGTAGCTCGGTACAATCTGCTTATTATAAGAATGTCTATTTGGACCCAGTGAATCTCATATTTTCAATAGTGGCCCAAAATAGAAATTACTATGGATGTGCAAATGAAAAGAAGGCCATAAAGCAATGACCTAATGTCAGGAAGAAAAGATGTAAGGAGATTTGCATTTTTTTTTAATCACCATTCATGAAGACAGATGCATTCGTTCACTCCTGGTGAAACTATAGCATATTCAGAGCAGCCACTTTGGGTAAACTAGAGGGGCACATTATTACCCTCAGATAATAAGGATCAGTGTTGATCATTCAGGGCCTAGTTTGGGGCTCATTGAAATCACTGCCTGGCTTGCCATTTGACTTCCCTGGAATCCCTATTATACTGTATTCACTGGCAAATAAGCAAGGGATCTAAAGCATGATCCAGGGAAAGGCTCCCGTCAGTTAAATCGGTGGCAATCATTCTTTTTCTTTTTTTTTTTTTCTGAACAGAACTGCTTGCTTGAGCCAAGATAGGTGTCCTCATCAGGTCCTTAGAATGTTGTTTTTTTTCCTGGGGTTTATTAGCAGTAGTTTTGTTTTGTTTTTAAAAAAGCAAATTCATGTCATAGAAGTGAGAACCAGATAAAATGAACAAATACAAAATATACATCTACAGTGGATGAAATGCTAATGAACTCTATGGGAACAATTTCTGGGCAAACTTAGCCTTGTTTTTAAAATTTATTACCTTTTTTCTTCATTAAAACTAAATAATGAATTCTAAATGTTATTTTTTCTCCTTTGAAAACACTTCCTTACACCTGTTATGATTGCCACTGAAAGAAGGACTTTGCAAGAGAGACTGTGCTCTCTAAGTAATTTGGTGATTGGGGCATTGCAATAGCAAAGCAGAAAGGTTTCTGAGGGGTGCAATGGAACTGCAATCATATATGACAAGTGGACAATAACATCCTTTAATTAGGAACAACAGCATTTTCAAGCTTATACTGCTTCAGTGAAGTCACCATAAACAATGAGCTTTTTATAGTATAACAATAAAGCCTTTTAATTTCTTGGGTTTTATCTTCTACAAAAAAAAAAAAAAATAAAATAGACCTCTGCTACACATTACAGAGTCACCAAGGAGTTGGCTTTCCTACAGCTGGGCTCACAAATGTGATCCTGAGCAGAAAACCAAAGCTGGAAGTGGATTTGTGTAGGGACCACAACTCACTGCCATCATTTTCCATAATGTCCTTTGGTAGCACAGGCCATTTGCAAGGGCAGAACTCCCAGCCCTGGTCTCCAAGTGATGGTCATCATGTTACAGCCATCATCTGCAAGTATTTGTTGATGCTATTGACTGAACAAAAGGTTTATGAGGCAGAAGATGTATTTTTCTAAATGCTGCTGTGCTACCTATAACCTAATTAACTTTACTTTAGCCAGCTGAGTATACCTGGAAACCAAATATATCATGTGGCAATTAGCTTTCCTCCTTCTGGCTTAGTACACTTAAGCTGTTTATTGAAAAGGTTAAATATTGATTGAAAATGGATAATAGAACCATATTACAGTTGTATGCTAAATGGCAGAAGTTGCCTGTAAAACATTTCCCAGTTACCCCACAGTAATGCAGTTAGAGAGCAGCAATCTGCTGCTGAAGCACCCAGGCAAAAAAGAAAAAAAAAAGAAAAAAAAAATCAGGGACAAATATAAATCACCCACAACGCAGCCGTTCTCATCGGCACGCTGAATTCACACAAACATGTTGGGAAGTTCAGTCATTAATTATCACGATGTTGAAATAATATAATAAAAATAATAATTGCTTGTGAAGCGATCTGCTGCCTCCCTCCTCCTCCTCCAACGGAGGCTCCTCTCTGTCTCTCCCTTTCTCTCTTGCTATGAGAAGCCACACAGACAAAGTATCAAGTGATCACATAGCATGAACTGCAGCCCGAGGCAAAGCTTGTTATTTTACTTGAAACGGTGATGCATTTAGGACCCAGAAACTGTCAATAATTTTTTCTGACTTCCAGGGGATAAAAATTCCAATTACGGGAACTTTACTGTGAAGCTGCATAGTCCAGTGCCACATATTAATATTACAAAACATCCTTAGCACCTATCAGCTCAGTTTTATCTGTAGTTTAGATCAAAATTGTGTGGATCTGTGAGATTAAGCTGATTTAGTCTAATTGTTGCTTGTTCTGAGAAGTGGAAAGTGTATCTTGAAAAAAGCTGGTTGAAGCAGGCTCTGTGGACAGTAACACAATTTGACTTGGCATCCTTCAGCCAGTTGGCTTCAATAAGTCTGAGAATATCCATTCAAGGGCCTTTGGCCATTTTTTTCCCTATATTTTTTTCCAGAAAATATGGGTTTAAGTTTCCTAAGTCATCACAGCAAAGAACTTTTCTGAAGCAATGGGTTGAGGAAGTATTTTTTAGGCTCGGTCCCTTCATTTCTGGGATGTGGGAGATGAATTCAAATGTGTAGAGAAGTGCACAGAAAAAAAAAATTATCTGTTCTTGTGCTCTACCCCCGGGGAATCATAGTGGAGATTAAAAAATAGACAGAGGAAGCGTGAAAAAATTAACCTTGCAGAGCATGTCCTCAGTGAAGGGCCACGGGGAGGCTCAGTGGCGGGGTGGGATCAGAGGAGAAGCCACATGGCTGCCATGGAAATCCTTGGGAAAAGGAGGCTGGAGATGGAGCTTTGCATTCCCCTGGTGGATTTCTGCTCACCTGCGAGGAGCTCAGCCCCCTGTCCTCACCTCGCAGCAGCAATGCACGCCAACATTATTCCTGGTGCTCTCCCACCACGCTCTCCCATCTGTGCCACTCCTGGGGAGTGGGAAAGTGATGATATAACTCGATTTAATACCACAATAACATAACCACACCAGAGAGAGTTCCTCCCACTCTGCTCTTCTCCACTTTCTCCTCCATCAGCTGGGGACTGTAGATCTCTGGCTCTCATCTTTATATATATGAGGTCTTTGTTTTGTTTTTTTTCTTTTTTTTTTTTCTTTTTTCTCCCCTTTTTCCTTTAACTAGCACTGCTGTGCTCACGTGGCATTATTGGTTGTTAATAGCCCAGTGCCAATACATCTCTCAGGGATGGACAGATGCACACACAAGGCTGCACAAGGCATAGCTAACAAATGTGTTTATTATTGACAGAATAAGAACTGCCACGCTGGAAGATTAAAAGTTGGCTGCCTGAGGTTCCCCCCTCCGGTTAACAGTTCACAGCTTTGTTATTTCAGGTCAGAGACAAACTAGGGCTAAAGATGTAAAGCAGAGGCTGAGTGGACAGAGAGGTGAGGCTGCAGCAACAGCAATACAGGATTAGTTCTGCTCGTTGTCTTGCTAGTTTTTTAAAGGCACCCTGGGATGAAATTGCGATAAAAATGTTTTTCACAATATAGAGTTTTCTGAAAATCTCATACTCGTTGCCCAGTGTTTTCAGGTATAAATATTAAATACATTATTGCACAGTGTTTCCTTCCTCTTAGTAACTGAATTGTTGTAGTTGTGTAGGCGTAAGAGTGTACAAGAGAC
Source organism: Motacilla alba alba (assembly GCF_015832195.1). NCBI lineage: Eukaryota > Metazoa > Chordata > Aves > Passeriformes > Motacillidae > Motacilla > Motacilla alba. The sequence continues at coordinate 3,139,705 of NC_052022.1, forward strand.
ACAGTTTGTAGGGGTAAACAATATCTCAGCACAATATTTGCTGTTATTTTAGCATGACGTGGGTTGGTTGTTTGTTTGTTTGGTTGTGACTCCCTAATTTTTTCTTTGGATCCAATTTACCTTGGATGCCTTAGGATTATGTACAAATGACTCCATATGATTAGTGCAACATCTTCCATTCATTTGGCTCAGTGAAAGTGATGTTGTGTATTTACAAAAGGTTCCCAAATCAGTAATTACCTGTGGAGGCAAGATTAAAGTGCCTTTTGTTATTTAATATTTCTTTTCCCTGCACCTCCAAATCAAAGTTTAATAGAAATAGTAATCAGACATATCTGCTAGTGTTACAAAAAACATAACAAAAATCTTTGTAGTGTGAGACAGAGAGACAAAATAATGTACCAGTTGTACAGTCAGGTGCTGAAATCCAAATATAAATAGGAAGAGACAAGAGAACATGTAAGATGTATGAGCTTTGATACACAGGTTGAGCTTTTTTGTTTGTTCAGGAAATTATTTCAGCAGTTTTCTTGTATTGTTAAGAAGCTTTGGCATTTGGGGAGATACTGAGGTCTGTGCATTTTAATTTTTCACAAGGAGTAGAAAAGCTTCAGAACCATCAGAATTGTTGCACATTTTATTTTTCGTACGACAACTAAAAAGGTGTTTTCACCATGGTTAATTATTAACCTTTCCTTGTGTATAGCGGCATTATCTTAAAAAACAAAACAAAAAAAAAAAAAAAGAAAGAAAAAAGAAAAGGGAATGGAATGCTTTTTCTATGTTATCTCCTTGGTTGGTTGGTTTGGGTAATGAGGATCCAAAATGAACCTCCTGCAATTTTATACTTTATCGAGCCTAAACCTCGACGTTGCGCGAAATATTTCTAAAGCCTCCCTCGATCCAGCAGCTATAATGCTGCTGAAATACATCGGGCGACACGTCCCCTACCTTCCTGCACGCTGCCAAATGAACTGCAGCATTCCAATATGGTGCCACATGTGCATGGAAGCCCGTAGCACTTCTAACAGGTGCTGCCGGAACGCGCTTGACAGAGATATCGGCGGGAAGGTCATCTGCGACAGCAAACGCCCAAAATATCAGGGCAAGGTTACAGCAAACACCCAAAATATCTGTGCAAGGTTACCTCTGCACTGCCAGGGTGCTGCGACACCAAAAGAAAAAATGCTGTGTTATTTTCCTGGGGGGAAAAAAAAACCACTTTGGGAGAAAGGCTTAGGGTGAAGTTAGTGAGGATGTACGCGGAAGAGCTGGAAAACATGAGAAGTGATAAAAGGGATTATGACACCTTCAGAAGGGCATCTCTTTGAATTGAACAAATTGGACAGAGAATGAGCTGCTGCTCTGCATCTTCTTACATGAACATTTGTTTCCTCCAAGATAACAGAGTTAAAAACATAAAATATGGAAGAAACATAAAATACAGAAGAAACATTAAATACAGACCATATCTTAACCATAAAGAGTGGTGGAGTTTAGGCTCTTTTATGAGGGCAAAGGTATTTTGTAGGATTATTATTGCATTTTGCACTTATTGCCGTGTTTTCAGGGTGGAAAAAAAACCCCCAAACACAACCCAACAAACATTGCCTCCACTCAGGCTGGGACTCTGGCAATCTGTCCTCTGCATCGTTCTTGGCCTTTGTCTGACATTTATGGTCTTATGTTTATCATGGTGAGCAGAGACCCAGTTTGCTCCCTCTCTTCTCCTCTCCCCGGCACTCCTAACGTGGCATCTGACGCTGTTAAAATTATAATTAACGGGGCTGCATTTCCCTGGGATTGATTCCCACGAAGGGGCTTTAGCAGATTTCCCTGCAAACTGCTACCGTGCAGCCCAACAATGCATGCAAACACTTTATATCTTATTTGTGTTTAAAAGTCAGATATTTTGTTCTGGATAAACTTCAGAAATGCTCTTCAATTCTCAGTGAGGCAAGCATTTCAATTTTCTGCAATATTAGCAGGGGTAACTAATGATGGCTAATTTTTGCCTGTAGTATTTCCCTCAATCTGCTTGTGCACTTTCAGTTACTCTGGCAGCAGCAGCATTTGTACATTTTCTGGTCACTAAACACTCAAGTACAATTGTAAGTGATCAGTTTACAGTTGGCCAACAAAAGAGCTGCGGGAATGTCTACAAGAAAAAGAAATTTGAATAAATATGCATGTGTATAGCCCATATTCTGTGGGCAAGAGAGAAGGACAGAGGACAACTCAAATATACTTTAGCTATATGAAAATATATTTTGAAAAAGAAGATCATGTATTTATCCTGCCTTAAGAAGGTCCAGGATAAATCCAAACCACACAGACCTTGAAAATACATTAGCATGTTTCTTCGTGTTGAAAGCAAAACCTCTTCATCCATTTTGTCTCTGATTATTATTTCCTTAGCGTTTTTTTTTTCTTTTTTTTAATTATATTCAAATTATAGGTTTAAGACAGAGGCAATTTGATTTATACATCAGAATAACACTACCTTATGAACATATTTGAAAGGTGTCTAGTTCAAAAAGAATAATGAAGAAGATTGGAAGAGATAGGAAGATAACATTTTAAAAATATACATTTGTAAAACTGGATGAGAGTTCTTTCACTGATAATACCTCAAAAGTGGGAGGCTTCAATATAATTTGTTAATCTCTCCAACTCCTGGGCTATTCGGAAGTACTGAACATAAATGGCAAGGAAATATTTTTAAATGAAGAGGCAGCTCACTCGTGCCCTTACTAATTAATATTTCCCTTTGAAATTTAATTATTGTCTAGCATTTTGGACGGTGCTGTTTCTGATGGAGTGGCAAGAACAGTTCAAATTAAATCAGAACTCTATGGAGACAGTTCAACAGCTCGTGTCACAAGGAAGCTTTCGTTAGAAATCTCACATCTTGCAGAAGATATTTCTCTGTTTTTCTGTGAAGAGGTGTCATCGTTCGTGACACCGCTCTGCAGACATAATGCCACAGAAACAGGGGAATGCACTGTGGGATTTGCATGTTTTATACTAAAATCATCTGAAATGCAGGAAACCTGCACAGCTCCGTGCCTCGATCAGATCAAATCAGTGCGCACTAAAAGGGAAATCCGTCACGTTAAGTATCAAAATATTAAAGGGTGAATTATGGCTTTTGCAGCGGCAGCCTCGCAGGGCCCAGGGGGAGAGGGGCAGTGCTGGAGGCTCTGCAAAGTGCTGAGGTGCTCAGATATCCTCCAGGGACACTGGCAAAGGCACTTAGGAGCAGCATCTCTCCAGCACAGAAAGAGATGCTTCTGCTCAGCACCAGCTTCCTGGCGCTGGACACCGCTGGCAGAATTTGGACCACGAGTTAGCTCATGGCCAGGGGGAGTGATTTCAGTGTCAGTCGTTATTACTCCTCTTTATCAGTGTGCAGAACATCCCTCTGCCCATCCCTGCCATCCCTGTCTCAGGACATTAGGAGACACAAACACAGGCTGCTGCCCCTGCCCCTGCCAGCCATGATCCTGTAAAATGCCTCTTCTCCCCCTCTCTGCCACCTCCAATAGCTCCTGAGTGCAGGGAAGACATCCTGACTGCGTGGTTTCGTAAAGGCAGGAGGCAGAATGTTTTGCTTTCATCATGTATTGCTGTGAATAAAAGCCACCATGTCTGATCCTTAGTGTCAAGGCCGTAACCTCGACGGGTAAATCCGTGTAGGTTCACAGAATTGGGGCGCAGCCATGTCTAGCAGGTGGTCCTGCCTTCCTTTCCCACTTCGTGATGCTGATGACTCTGATTTTTTGCTGAAATTGCAGAAAAAGGCAAAGATTTAGTGCTTTAAGCTCTGCAAACATGCACATATGTGTATTAGGGATGAGAGAAATTAATCATAGATTCCCAGAATGGTTTGGGTTGGAAAGGACTTGGAATATCTTCTTGTCCCAACCCTGCCATGGGCAGGGACACCTCCCAGTATCCCAGGTTGCTCCAAGCCCTGTCCAACCTGGCCTTGGACACTTCCAGGGATCCAGGGGCAGCCACAGCTGCTCTGGGCACCCTGTGCCAGGGCCTGCCCACCCTCCCAGCCAGGAATTCCTTCCCAATATCCCACCTAACCCTGTCCTCTGGCACTCTCCTTATCCTTTATCTGTTCCCACTCCAACAGCTTCGTGCCATGAAGCATCAGCAGTTTCAACCTCTCTTATGAAGCAGTGCAATGTCATAGATGGCACTAAATGCACCAGTAATATTTGGAGGTAAATTTTCCCTTGCTCTTAGAAGATAACTGGCTCTGGGAACTTCGAGAGCTCTGGCCAGCCATGACACAGGAGCTGGCAGAGCTGAGATCACCCCAGACCCCCTGACTCTGGCCCGCACCAGCAGGATTTGTTGTTAAATCTCATTTTCACAAACGAGCTGTTCATTTGGGGTATAATGCAGGATCTATCTTTGGGTGTATTTCCATGCATTGCTCAAAGAGTTGCAGCCCAGTCAGCACGTTTTGAGTGAAACACAAAGTTGTTCCTAATCTGATGAGGGAATTTCTCTGTTGAAGTCCAGGCCAGAGATTTTGGTGAGTCACCACAAAGTGCTTCTCTCAGCAGCAATAATTCACCCTGAGCCATTGTTTTGGAACACATGGCACTACAAGAAAAGGAGAACCATCATTTTAACTCCATATAATTTTACTGAGCTAAATTGTTGCATGTTTTCAGTCATGACTCTTGGAATTGTGAGCAAGTTCTGTGTTGGTGCCAATTCTGTGAATCCCATGTCTCAATCAACCTGGAAGTACAAAGACATTATTTATGTCTTCTGGGAAAAAAATCAAAAATAATTGTGAAACCTTAAACAAAATCGGAATTCCGGTTTAATTTGGAGAAACAATCAGGAATCTATGAGCTCACCTAGAGCTTAAACATAATCAGAATTCAGATTTAATTTGGAGAAACAACCAGGAATCTGTGAATTTACCTAGGTCTTGGCTATTTTTTAAGGTTTCTCCTAATAGAATAGTACATTTGCATTTCAAAAATGTCAGTAACAGGGCCATAGGAAAAGCTATATAAATAGGGGTTTTTTTGCAATCTTTCTTATTGTATATTTAGAATTTTGACATAATTTGAAATTTGTTCCCTTTAATTTGTTTCTTTGGGTTTTTTTCTCTCGTCTCTATTGTTGTTTTCATGCTTGATGGTTGATTTGCACATAAATTCCTTCTGCTATGTTGAAAGTCACACAGGATCCGGCCCTTAGGGGAAATATTCAAAAGAGATTTGGTAAAATATTGGTTTATATTTAACTGATTTTTCCATAGCAGCAAAGAAATTCTATGTCATTATGGTCGTTTTAATTTTCTCTATTATATAATTGATAAAGGTGGGGGAAAAATAAGATCTTCAAATTTAGCTCATCTAATGAGAAATGTTTTTGAAAATCCTAGAGAACAAGAAACATATTTCATTTCTTAAATATGTAAATTAATCAAAACAGCATTCTGAGAAAAAAAAAAACCAAAAACAAACAGATAAATACTGAAGTGGTTGTCCAACCAGGTATACCTTATGATTTCTGAATATTTATTCTTGCAGTGACAGAACAGAATTTAGTCGTTGGTGGAAGAAAAAAAAAAAAGGCACAAAACAAGAGAATGAAACTAATGCTAGAATCTGCATTTATAGTATTTCTGGTGCCTTTAGTGTGGGAGGCCCCGTGCTCTGCTTTGGGATCACCTGTGGGCGTGGTATCTAACACAAAAAATGTTGTTGAAAGGTGAACACAGAGAAAAGAGAATATTTTTGTTGTGATTACTGCTCTGTAATCAGGAATTCAGCTACTTTTCAGAAGATCTGAGGTATCTAATAGGGACTTTGGGCCACCAAATATCTCAGATAAATGAGGATTTTTCTGAAGCTAAAGGCTACTCAGAAGGATAGACAGGGATTTGAAATGTCTCCTATCCAAATGAGCTGCTTTGAGAATAAAAAAATTGCTACTTTTAATGGACATTTGATCCTTCTTTCACAATAGAATCTTTTTTTTTTGGAGGGGGAGGGAAGTAGAGAAGAAGCTTTAGACAAAAATACCAAAACAACAAAGCCACAAAAATCAGGATTCCCTCTTACATTCAGGCTGCAAACATATCTGCATTGGCTTTTAGCTGGAAAGTAATCTGGCATACAGAAACCAATAAATGGTGGGTTTCCAGTGGCTTCCACCTGTTCAAGAGTTGCAAGACAGCAGTAGCCTTTTCAAAGCCATTAATAATGCAGAAGGTCAATATCTAAACAGATATATTGAATTACACTCTGTATCATTATAATAGCCAGACTTTTTGTATCACAGGTGATTTTTTTTCTGCCATTTGACCCTTTCAAGCTAATTAAAATACACTTTTTTTTTTTTGATAATGTTAAGGATTGTGCTGTTTATCCCAGTGGTTATGCTCCTCAAAATAGATTTTAAAAGAGGCACTACCCACTGAAGAAAAGTATACATAGATTTTTATTAACTTTGCAGCTCCAGTTACTCAACAAACACCAGAAAATCAAAAAAAGTTAATCCAAAAGTCTTTCTCAAAGAGTATTTTCACAACAGTGAGAATATTTCACCACAGTAAATTTTTTTCTTCAGTTTGTTATCAATTTATGTGAGTTTAGAGGTATAAAATGTATAGAAACATAAGGAAGTCAGTGTTTGTGCTCCACAGTGATCTGCAATATTTCAAAATTGCAATCATTTAATTGCTGAGCAGGTTAAAAATAAGGCAGTGCATTCATTTGCTGTTATGCATTTTCCCCTTATGTTTTAAAATCCATAGTAATATCAAATTCCAAAGCCACGAAATCTGCTGTCGGCGTCTCCCATTGACATTTTCTGTTTGTGTAGAGGAAAATCAGGTCAAACCAAGCCACTAACAGCATCACAGCCCTGTTTCTGCAAAATATTTTGTCACTACAGAATGTGGTGATTTCGGTGCATGTGTTCCAGTTTTCTGAATTTAGTGATTGATCTCAGGGTGTTCGAGAGCTGAATCTTTGCTGTCTGAGACCTTAAAAAACACAGACTGTAAAGGTTTAATCCAAACCCTGTTGCCTTCACTGGAAATAGATTCAGACCCAGATCACATAAAATTGAGTGACTTACGTCAACAGGGAGGGATCCCTGATGGTCTTCAAAATAATAGAGAAGCACAAACCCTGGCATTTAAGGAAAAATTTAAATTAGATTAAATTCTCTTCTCCTCTAAACTCTAATTGTAGTATGAAGTCCCTTCAAAATCAACTCAGTTTCCTTTTCAGCTAACTTATTTGGTTTAATTAGCAGAAAACACTCCATTGATTCTTGTCCAACAAAGGAAAATTCCATAGTTCAAATCTCTCTAAAGGAAAATCCCATTCATTTAAATATAGGAATTACAGTTGCAAAATGAAACAATTTTCCTTAACAATCTGTGAGCCAAAAAGTCCTTATTGGAAGTTAAACTGCCTTTGAGTGGAAGATTATTTTTCCCAAACCATTATGCCTGCTAGCCAGGAATAGAAATTTCCTTTGGAAACTACCTTCTAAAGCCGTAGTGAAAAATCCATGAGGATGATGATGATTATGATTATTATTCATAATAATAATAGTAATAATAAGGAGAAATTCTGATTTTGCTAAACAGGAAAAATGTTGGATCTAAAAATATACAAGGGCATCAGCTCTGTGCTTTTGGAAGGTGGAGAGAGCTGGCAGTAGGGAGGTGAAGTCAGATACCACAACTTTACACGAATTCTGTGATTCAGGTTGTGGATTAAAGCGGATAAAAAGGCTGAAGAGAAGAAATGTTCCTGTTTCTCGGGCTCTGCTCTGCTCAGCCCATCACATGTGTGACATGCAAATCCAAACCCATGGCTCTCACCAACCGGCCGGCTCGAGTACAGTATGTGACACTTTCTCAGATTCCTACTGACACGCAGATATTGCCAAAAATATCATGTCCAGCTTCGCACAAAGCTCCACAGGCACAGAAATATTTGTTATAAAACATTTGTCTTCAGAGGAGAATACTGGGCTCCAGGAGAGAGGGGTTTTTATGGTCCAGATTTCCCTGTCAAAGATTACGCTGTCTCACAAAACGTGTGCTGAGCCTCTTTGGCAAAGCCCTTTTCCCTTCATATTTGATGTTTGCTTAGTTTTGTTTGTTTGCTTGGTTTTATTGCTGTCAGTGTTATTTCTGGTGACTACATGACTCAGAGGGACTAGAAATAAAATTAGAGACTTTCACCTCTAGGTCAACAGTTTCATTCTGGCCCAGAATACAGGGACCTATGTAAAATAACTCATTGATCTCACTCCAGTTCCCAGTTGGCAAGTGTGCATATCACAAACTCTATCATTAAAAAGGGCAATAAATTGTCATCCTTTGCAGCAGTCCCAGAAGTGAGCTCAGTGTTTGCATTGGCTTTGCTGCTGCATCACCCTCTCCAGGAGGGTGCGTGAGGGGCTGGGGGGTCCTGGAGGTCGGGTTTTCCTTTCCCCTTCCTGCTCTCCCTGCTGGAAAGCAAAACAGGGGGCTGGGTTTTGCAGTGCAGCCTCCCAAATCAGTAAGACACCCTTCAACCAGGTAATCAGATGTAATTTCATAACCAAGCACTGCTTGCTAGCCAAGGCTTTCCTTTCCGAAGGATGTGACCTTGATCTGCATCAGGTTTCTTCTCTCCCCACTAAACACCATTTGCGTTTCTCCCTAATCACAGGGGTTCCAAATAAATTGCCAAATTCATGGAGGAGAAAGGTGAAGAGACACAAAGAATTAGGTATCTCTGTCTTTAAAATCACCTGTTTGACCTGCTGATCCCAGAGCCCACTTCTGAGATAACAGCTCTCTCCCCCACTGAGATCAGAGCCTGGATCTCTTTCCTCCGATGAAACACAGACAGAAAATTGCATCCCTGTGATCTACAGCAGTAACAAACACTCCTGCTTCTACAGAAAGATTGGGGGGGGAGCTATTATATTTCATTTTTGGCATTATTATTGATCCTTACAGGTGTTTTGAACTGAAGATCCCCATGGCTTACAGGAGTCTGCACAAACCCTCGGTTTAAACCACAACAGAGATGCCACTGGTGTTCACTGAAGAGCTATCCAACCTTTTCGTACATCCCTGGGTACTTGTAATCCTCCATTCTCCAGCCCATCACAAGAGCAGGAGTGTTTAGCCTGGGATCTCAGCAGCACAACTGGGTTAATTTAATTTATTTCCCCTCCCTCTCCATCCTGCAGGTTCATAACCACTTTCCCCTCGTGTTTGTGCGTGGCTGTGGTGTTGTGCAGGTATGACTGAGCTCCCCGTGCTCCCACCGGATCTGGGATCGTTTGTCTTCCGTGATCCAGGCTGGCTGTACCACACGAGAGCACACAGTGACAGTAATTTGCACTGATCTGCCCCCACTGCTAGTCCTGCTGCTACAAATAGCAATTGATTATAATGCTGTAGTGTTATTGACTGTCACTATGAACACAAGCTTTATTTCATTTTTAAAGTAACACGCCGCAGATTTACTTAGCAGACGTGGAGCAGTAACAGCAATAAAAAAATAAAAAAAAAAGGAACAAAATCAAAACAATTTGAGGCAGGGAGGAGGCAGAGGCAGCATTGCATAAAACACAGGGAAAATTAATTAATGCTACCAGATGATTATGATACTGCTGCTGTAGAGGATGTGAAGGGATGGTATTTCAGAGAAACAATGCCAATTTACATCACCTGAGGATCTTGCCTGAAGCGTTCAGGTTGTGGAAATCTCTCAGATCCATCAGAATGTAGAGAAAAAAAGTGAGCCTATAAAAATCATCGTGATTGTTATTGTCAAAATCTGATTCCGCTGAGGCAGCAGAATGCATTAATGCTGCACTGGATTTGCCCCTTCCTCCCCTCAGTTCAGGATACAGTTTTTGATCCAGGTTGTTAAAAGAGATCCTATTTCATACATCCCTACATTCTCTTTCTGAATCTTACGTTCTTAGAGCATTAATCTGCAGGATTGTCCCTAGAGTCCATTTGAGATGGGCGCAGAAATTTAGTTCAGGTAATTATCCTTTCTTTTCAAGTGAATTAAGGAACCAGGAATTCCTGCTTATCTGACAGAAGTGTAGATTTCCTTCCTTAATGCTTGTCACCTGCGAGACAAGTCACACAGGTAAATCTCAAACTGTGCCTTTGTGCCCCATCTAAAGTGGATTTTGGATGTCTCTGCGGAGTAATGCTCCAAGGACGTTATAGTTCAGAGAAAATGGTAATGTCTGTGTATAAAATGTGAATTACTTTAATAGGCTTTGGCAGCACAAGTCTCAACAAGACGATCCACCCCTGCTAATCTAGAGCATACGGGTTTCCTCTTTTTTTTTTTTTTAAAAAAAAGTCTGAATATAATTTCTCTAAGCTGCAATTTATAATGCTAACGTTTTACCGTTTTACCTCCTCATTAAGGAGGGGAAGAAAGCTTCTAAGCCACTCTATTGAGCTGTTGAAAAACGTCTTACATTGAAATTCTGATTTAGAGATAGGCACAATCCATCTGCTTTGCATACCTTTGCCCTTTAAACCAGTGTTTGTGATATAAAGAAGCACACAGCTTGCAGAGTAGCTGGTAAGTCTCCTATCCATGATTTGTTTTAGTTTTTTCTTCTCTTTTTTTCTTTTTTTTCCTGCATGTATTTGCAAAGTCAGATTTGTTTCCTTCCCTCCTTTAGGCAAGACAGCTTACGAGTTCTCAAAAAAACTATCTTTATGTGGCATCACTGGTGTGGTGGTGGTGATGTTGCTTCTAACAGCACTGAATATGGAATATTTAGTTTGTGTTTTAGGTTCCACTTATCATTTTATGTGTCTTTATTTGAGACAAACTGCCTAAAGGTTGTCTGTTCTATTGAAAAAATGAGAGAGTACGAATGGCTGCACCTTGGATGGTTCACAAATCCTGCTTTTGCTGACTTTGGGTTTTTTCCATGGGGTTTTGTTGTCATTTCTTTATGTTTTGCCTTTTACTTTGCCATGCTTTGATTAGGATGAGGCAGTGATTTTGTGGTATATGGTAGTGAGCACAAAATCCCCTCCTCATTCCTTGAATGCCTATTGCTCCCTCTGGCCCATGGGGGCTCCTGAGCAGATCACAGGATCCTGCAGAAGATGTCATGGCTCCCATCCTAAACTGGGGAGCAAATCTTTATGCAGCTGTAAGCCAGCCAAGACCATAAAAAATTTCATGGTCCTGCCTTTAAAAGAATTACTTCTTGTGACTGTAATATGGTGAAAATGGGAGGAGGGGGGAAGAAAAGCTGCATTTGAGGGGTTTTCCTTATATATGCATTTCAAACAGAGGGATCTTTTTTAAAAAGGAAATTACAGGTATCACTTGTTTTACAACTCTTCCACAGCTCAAATTAAAGCTTAAGCAGCTATGTATTTATCAATTAGCATTATTTCTCTATCCCTGTCTGACTCTCTGTATTGTTGTAACTCCATCAAATAGTCATTTGCTTTTTTTATGGTAATAATCCCTTCAAATTCACTCCTTTCATCTGGATCCCTGTATGTTATTTGTTGTTCTGCTAAATCCCTATTACAGAGGCCTAGGAGTTCCAACGGCCTGATGAATAATTAGAAATGTTTTATCCCTAAGCTTCAAAAGGGTGCTAGAAATAATTATAAGCAAACATTTTATGTAGCGTTCCGTATCAATCCTATCCCAGCTTTATGTTATTTGTGCTCCAGATAGGAGGGAGAGGGGGAGATCCTGGATTCCAGCTCCCACAGCCTAAAGGGGAGACGCGTTGACGTTGCTGGAGCTTTTGGCTTCCCTCTCCCCTCAGCTCCTGCTGGTGGGGTGTTCAGCACATCCTAAGCACCTCGTGGCACCTCTGATTTTATAGATGTGTGGTTAATTACTAAACATAACGAGTTATTTTATCAGCCAATTCCTCCTACTCTCTTAGTGGCAACATGACCCACAGACCTGCGCCGTGTGCGAATAATGCCGCATCAAACCGGACAAGAAAGCTCGAGTTTTGCAAAGTGAAAGTTGATTATTTAGTCCAGACTAGACGTGTCAGTGCAGCCTTATTCCCTAGCAAATTCTGGGAGCTGTAGCAGCTCTAGCTGTCCTTCAGCAGACCAGACTCACGCCACAAAGTTTTTTACACAGAAGGCAAGGAGAGAGAGCTGCATCTCGAAAGCCTACAAAACTAATTGGAACACACCCAATGTCATTACATTTGACAGCATTTTGAGAAATACCCAATCACTTTGTCATCAATTTTCAATTTTGTCAAGAGAAAGTAGCTTTTCATTGGCAAACAACCTGCTGTCCCCACAGTATTTGTGAAAGTGTCCTGGCAGAGAGTAGTGTCATCTCCAAGAACATTTTTCAGGCTCACTTTCTCTACAAAACTTTTATTGAGGATTTTTTTTTAAAATCCTTGAAAATTGTGTTAAGATGAAGGGTTTTCATCCTGAAGATACCAAACCCAGTTATGGCCCAGGATAACAAAGGACATAAATACGTTATTAACTTTAAACTTGTCAATGATCCTCCTAGGTTTCCACTAAAACCAGCACAAGTTTTGGTGATAAGGAATTTTATCTGTTCACTTCAAAGATACTGTGGAAGTTTAATGTTGAAAAAGAATGAATTGACAATAAAAAAGGGAGAAAATAGTTTGTATTTATCAATCAGTATGATGAGGACTCATGTGGGAAAAGCAAAGAGCAGTGTGCTCAGGGGGAGCATAGTGATACCTTTCCATCAATCTGCTGCTCCTTTCGTCTCTTCCCCTCTGAGGTGAATTCATTCATCCTTGCTCTTACTTTTCTAGAACAAAAGACAGTCTGATTCAGGGCCTGATTTGCTGGAGATCCATATTTTTAATCTATTTCTGTATTTTTAGCCATTTGTTGCTTTTGAGAGTAGATCCCCAATTTTGCCATTTCCCCACCTGCATGTTGTGAAGCTGTGGTGTGAAGAAATATGTGAGAAGGAAACCAGATTTATTAGAGGTGGTTTTCAGTGTTTGCAATCCATGGACACTGTAAGAACTGGTGGGAGCATTTTGACTGGCACAGCAGAGAGGAGCAGGGAGTTTACCAAAAACCATTTATCTCAGCTGGTGGACTCTTCCCTAGCCTAGGGACAGTGCCACAGAATGTCTCTGAGAGTAGGGAGGGAATTCCACACAGGAAAACCTTCCTTTGATGGGCCCTCTGGCTAACACCCACTGGGACATCCACGGCTGCCCCATTCCTGGAAGTATCCAAGGCCAAGTTGGATGGGGTTTGGAGCCACCTTGTCTAGCAGAAGTTATCCCTGCCCATGGCAGGAGGTGGAAGGAGGTGGTCCTTAAGGTGCCTTCCAATGTTGCATTTTTACTCATGGTGGGAAACTGTGACACTTCTTGGTGGTCTCTTCCTTTCCTCTGGAGGTAAAATTCAGACTAAAGTTCCAATGAATTATCTGAAACCCTTTCTTCCACTGCACGGGCAGCAGGGAAATGGTGTGGAAGACTGAAAAAGCACTGTAAGAACCCTGTGTAAGAACCCAGTTACACTGTGTAACTGGCTCATTAAAATCAGAGATTGTAGAATCTATGTTTTTTCAGTTTGGAGTCAACTCCTCTCTGACTTCGCCCCTCTAAAAATAACTTTTAAAAAAATATTGTTTGGAAACATTGCAAGCCCACCAAACTCTATTTTATGTGCATCAAAAAGCTTACTTGCTTTTTTGATTAATATGCAAATCATGTGTGCTCCCAACTTTCATCACTGCTTAAATACTGTACAAGCATCGTAAATAACCTGCCTATTCAAGTTTTATCTTGTCCACTTTACATTGCACTGCTCTTGTACAGGAAATGGATTGTATTTAATATTGATGGCTCTGTATGTGTCATTTAATCGTCCCTATTGATTGGATTTCATCAGAGTGGGGGGCTTGGACAGAAGCTTTGATTATACTGTAAGGAGTCTTTGCAGTTTTCTGTTACTCAACACCATATCAATGCACCTTCTGGTGTGATATCACTTTCACGATCAATACCTGGAAAGAAAATAAAAAAGAGGCCTCCAGGAAAGGAGAGGGGAAAAAAAAAAAAAAACCTGAATCAGCCTCTAATTCCCTTTCTGCACATAGATTAAACCTCTGCAACTCAAAGACCATTTATTGTGTGGTTTTACATAAGAAAGTGGGGGGAAGAAAAAAACCTGAAAGAGTCTCCATGGGTTGTTTGTTTAATTTCTACATCATTTTTTATTTATGAGCGTCAACTCTTCCTTTCAGTGTCCCTGACTGATGTTTGGTGGTGTGTAATTTTTAACAGTTACATGTCATGTCTCCGTTAACTGTTTCTCTTGATATAATAATAGTGCTATAAACATATCATTTGATCAAATGGATGCATAGGGGGCATTTTGCTTTTCAATACTCTTTCTGCTGAGAGTGGACCATCTTAGAGCTTTCAAAGAACATCCTTTAAACTGATGCTGTCTAACAGTGCCTCGACCTCATCCTCACTCCAGAGCCACTCTGGTTTCTGCTTCTCCATCCCAGCCTCCCAACATCAACCATAAGAACCAGGCAGCAGGAAACAATAATTCCCTGGGGAATATTAATACGCAGCAGATGGGTATTTCATGGTGCTGGTGAGAGGGTTTCCCCATCTGGGCATCCTCAGCTGAAATGCAGGCGCTGACGTGCTCGTAAATCCAGCTGCTGGGTGCATGACAAGAAACATCGCTCAGAGTTGTATCAGAGTAGGGAGAACACGCAGAGCTCCTCCAAAGTTGTTTGTGCTCTGGTTCTCCTCATTCACTGTCCTGAGATGAAAGGGAGTTTATGGGCAATTTATGAGCTTGTTGTCTTTCCCAGTCTGGTGACCCTTTAACTGAGATACAACCAATATTTAAGAATAATGATAATGTTAGTTGATTTTTCAAGGAAAGTGGATTTAAAACTTTTTTTTTTGAGTAGTGAGGGTGTCACCAATGAAGTCTCTATGGATATGGATATGTGGTTCTCTGGGAGAATGGGAGAATGCAGGTTGACCCTTGACATAGAGAATGGTGCAGAGGAAATATGAGTTAATCTCAGTCTAGATTGCAGTGACAATTTAAAACATCTGACATGGACTTTGACTAAGTTGTCTTGGTCCTTCCAGATGAGCGGTCCTTCCAATGTTTTCTTAGGAATAACTGCTTTTTAGCATGTATATTCCTGAAGAGACCAGTGCACTTCTGTTGACACGGGGCTAACCTGGTGCTCTAGTTTTGCACAGAAGTGTTTATTCTTTGACTCCTCAAAATAGAGCACAGGGATTTTTGTTCAATAGGAAGAATTTTGACAAACACGAAAAATATATGCCTTGTGTGCATAATATTCATCAGAGAGGGTTACAAAGCCAGGTGTGGCTCTTTCTGCTGACAGACACCCCCAAATCTGCCCAGCAAAGACACAGCCACAGAAACCAGTGGGGAACCTACCCGACAATCCACATTTCTTTGCTCCATCAAACACTCTCGGAGGTCCTTTGAGTTTAATAAGCAAGAAAAGACAGAAACTGTCAGGGACAAATTGTGTTTCCTTACCTGGAGTGATGGGGAAGGTCTTGGGCTGGTGGCACTGTCCTGTGTGCCAGGAGAGAGCCAGCAGCATGTCAGTGGGACAATCTGAGTCTCAGAGTGGAGCAGAGAGCCAGAGAAGGCTGCCTAAAGTGACAGGTATTTACCCAAAAGGGTACAGACGGATGCAAGCATCTGAGCTGCTAGACTTGAAGGCTCCTCAGTCTAAAAAACAAAAGTATGGTGTTAGGAAAGTGCAGTGCCTGAACAGATGTAACTTACTCATAAAAAGAAGTGCCTGTAGGCTTCCTACCAAAGCCAGAAGTGACTTCTAGCCCTGAAAAGACCTCCACTGAGACAACTGGGATTTTGAAATGCATTTTCTCTGCCTCTCTGTTGTTGCATTTCTCTATTTGAATAGTTGCATTAACATATTTCTGGCAAAACTTGTAGAGAAACAACAGTTTTATTGTCAAATATTATTGGAACCTTAATTTTTTTTTTTTTTTTTTTTTACCTATAGATATTTGCAAGAAAAAATGGTTGAAGAGTTACACCAAATAGGGAATAGGATTATTTTGTGTTTATTCCGTCCAGTCCCATCACTGAATTTTGACAGTGAGCTTTTTTGGTAACAAAACCCAATAATTCTTGTCACTTGTGTGCCCTCCAAATATGTGCTTGATCACCTTCATTGCTAAGAAAACAGGTAAAAACTCAGCAAAATGGCAGAACTAAAACTGAATGTCTCGATATGAAAATGGAACAAATAGAAATACATTCCTGAATTAGAGCTATATTTATTCAAACCTGGTCTTAATATTGGAAGGTTCCTGATAAAATAACCGTTGCATCAAGAATACCCAAATAACTTTGGG
The DNA here is from genome assembly GCF_015832195.1 of Motacilla alba alba. Lineage (NCBI taxonomy): Eukaryota > Metazoa > Chordata > Aves > Passeriformes > Motacillidae > Motacilla > Motacilla alba. Next base: position 3,156,160 of record NC_052022.1, read on the forward strand.
TCAGGAGGTAACAATAATTGACTTTATGATGCTCAATATAGGGTTCTTCTTTAACTTAATTTTTCAAAGTTAATTTAATTATAATGACAGTTACAGAGACTGGATCAACCCACCCAAAATTAACTATTTACCAATTAGACTGTTCATCTCTTTGGGCATCGTGCTTGTCAGGAGAGAGCCATGACCGTCAGGGACATAGGGAAAGCATAGGGAAAATGGAAACAGATTTATTAGAAACAATTAATTTGGCAATTTTAGGCAATCACTTCAGAACTTTAGTTAATGATACTTGGAGGTAGTAGAAAGTACTGAAATGTTTAATGAAATAAGAGCTTTGAGTTGCGTGATCTTGTGTTTTCTCCTGGTTCATCTGTCTTCTGCTGGACACCCTTTGACCCATTGCAGCTGGTGCACATTCTCATGCTGGATTCTGCAAATTCCTCTCCTGTGGGGCTGCTGAGACCACAAGCCCCCCAGTAACTACCAGATGGAAATGATGCTCAGTCAGAACCAACCTGTGCCACATTCAAGTTGACACACCTAAAGGTGAAAATCTTTGATTCCCATTAATAACACTTTGAGCCACTCTGACCTCCAGGATGTGATTAAAAGCCCATTAAATTCCCTCAGTAGCTTTGGCTCATATTGTTTGCATTTTTCATTATTGTCATGTATTGTTTGATCACCTAATTATATTATTTGATTAATTTAGGGCGCGAGCGTTTTTCTGTTTCGCATTCGAGAATTCACTGTGCTCAGAGCTCTCTTCACCTAGGAAATACCATTTTGTTTCACTTTATATTTCTCAGAGGGGGTGAACGAACTGCTTTCCTTTGTCTCATCGCTCAGAATAACAAATGTCAAAGCTTGGAACCTGGTAATTTGGCAATTTTAGACAATCGCCTCATAACCATGTTTTAGAACACCTTTGAAGCGGTGGAAGTTCAAAGGCTCCGCGAAGACAAGCGTTGCTTTGCCTGTTGCTATGAGTCATTTGAAGTAATTGGTCCTGTCTGATGAATGTTTTGAACTGAGGAAGTAGTGCTTTATTACCACAATCAGATACAGGTTTTTAGCTGAGGAAGTGGTGTTTTCCTCGCAGATGTAGATGTCTGCTTGATAAGGCAGAAAACAGACAGATGTGCCTCTCTGCACTGGGGAAGAGGTGTGGAGAAGGAGCAAACATAAGAGCTGAGAAAATTCCATGAAGCTACATGAGAGGGGATTTGGAAACCTTCCCAGTAAGAAAAATTCTCTAAAGCAAGGAAACTTGCCTTTTAGAGACATAAATACTTAAAGTTTTAGATATCAAACAACTATGCCTATCATCAGGTTTTCAAGTGCTTAGACTGGACAAAAAAACTCAGATTAAGCATCCTGAAGGTACTTTACAAAAATGTCACCTTATTTTAGGCTCAACATCAGGAGTCTGATGTTCCATTTCCCGTAAACATATGCTCTCTAACAGTTCTAAAAGTTGTGGAGTTTTAAAATTCAGTATTATAAGGTATCATTTCATGTTAAGGTGGTTTTTGGAATAATATGCTGCAAGATTAAAGCCCAGAATTTATGTTCTCTCTTATCAGTGACTAATGCCTGATGTACTGTGAGGAAGTACCTCTCTCTTGTAAATATTTTACTAAAATTAGAAAAAGTCCTGCCAGAACCACATCTATGCTTTTGGACGTGCATGAGAGCATCCCACAGAGCTGAATGGAGTCTCTGCTCCCCGACAGAGAAGTGTTGAGTTGTGACCCCAGCCTGGGGCTCGCCAGCTCCTGCAGGCAGAAACCTTGTGCTCAGATGTGCTGAGCTCAGTCCATCCATGTGTGTCACAGGCAGGAGTGGGGGAGCAGTTTTTGGCACTAGGAGGGTTTTCCTTTCTCAATCCCCTTTTGAATTGCTCCCACTGGCTGAGGTGGGTCTGCCTTGCGCCATATCCAGGGGACTCTGCAGTGCTGGTCTCCTCTTGAGGCAGCGCTGATGGTGGGTGTGCGCATTATTCATTACTGAGAAGGGCCTTTTTCTTTTCCTCAGGCAGAGAAATCTTGAGGAGGAATTTCTGCTCCCACTGCTGCATTGCAGAGGCCAGAGAAACACAGTAAAGCTCCGAATGGTAATAGAGAATATCCACTTCAGTGTGTGAGTGGCGTCCAGAGCAGATAAAGGAAAGAAAGACTCACATTTCAAAGGCAAGGAAGACCTTGGATGTGCCGGTGTGTGCTTTTGAGTGGAAACCCAGTACAGCAAGAGTGGTAGACTCAGGTATTTTGCAGCACCATTTGTTTTCCTCTTGCAGGTGGTGACATAGTACAGAAGTGGCTTGAGTCCAGCCAGTTTCAATAGATCAGCTCCTTTTATCAGTTTTACGACATCACATTTACTTAATATCACATGGAACAAAGTAAATGTCTGCTAGGGAAGGCTGGGCTGCTGCTCAGCTGACAGATGAGCTGCCCAACGTGCTGTATCTCCTCTGTACCCCAGAGTATTTACCTGCACCTCCACCTCAGCCATCATTTTTCTCTTTCCCATCTGGGCTCTGGCTGCTTTGGCCAAGTGGCACCTTCACAAATCAAAGGTTGCATGTGCAAACTTTCCTGGCAAGAGGGGCAAGAAATTTTGCAGCAGGGAAAATGAACGTAGGTGGACACAAATTTGGAAGGAGAACTCAAGACCTGGGCTGACCCTCACATCCACTGCAGTCAGTGCAAAGTCATATTTTTACTTTTAACAGCTTCGGCTGGTGCTCTGGGTTTAGTTTTCATCCGGGTGAGTGTAACAAACTCTTAGCTCAGCCTGCATTTTGCCCACGCAAATATTCAGATATAAATATTTGAAGAATCTTTCCTCCTCTAAATTAATTTTCAGTTTTGTAGTAGATCAATGGTAAGGGAACAAAATGATCATAGCAGAGATTGTGGAGAGATGGGCACTGATAGCTTTGAAGATGTCTCCAGTGTTTTTTGACTGTTGAAAACATCACATTTCCATTTAATCTAACAAAACGGGGTCTGATCTCATCCCCCATTTGTGCCCATCACAAAGCTGTCACACATTTTGATACAATAAGAATATTCTTATGATCAGTAAAATTGCCAACCCAAATTATGGCGATGGTAGGTTACCCCATCCTCCTGCCCTCTCTGAGAGCTGCCGCACACAAGCACAAAAACCTTCTTGCTCTGCAGCAGCAGGGGTCTCCTACTTCTACATATGCTTTATGTATTGTAAAGATAATTAATTATTATTAATAGGTTTTATTCCATTTTTTTTTTTTTACTTTCTAAATTTGTTTTTTTAATTTTTAAGCAGTTTGGCTCAGTAATAGGGGTTTTTTCCCCACAGAAATGGGTAATTCCATTTTTTATCTAGGAGAACACCACAAACAGGTCAAAGGGGCAGAAGTGCAGCAGTTGGGCACAGCTATTGCAGAAGCTCCAGTTATAGTTTACCCACATTTCTCCTGGCAGGGCGTGAGCATCCTATGAAAAGGAAAACCTCACCAATAACTTACAAAGTTGGTGAATAATAATAAAAAAAAAAAAAAAATCCTCACCACATTTGGCCTCTGCCAACCCCAATGAACAGGAATATTATTAAAAAATGGAATTTCACCTTTCCTACAGAATGAACTCGACATCCAGATGTGGGCACAGGATACACCAGCACTCCCCTAAGCCAGCAGGGATCCTTGTATTATAAAAATAGAATCACAATTCAGGCTTGAGTCTATTACACAGCAGCAGTTCCTGTTGAGAGCATCTTTGGGCATCCCGCTCAGTGATTTCAAAAGAAAGAAAGCCTCTGTGGCACTGATTAATGGAAAGTCCTGGATATACTGGTGGATCTGGAAAGCATCTCGTAATCTTTGACAGACAAGATGTTTCTTATTCTGATGGGATTTGATCATTGTTTATGAAATTATGTGAGTGACATAGCATCACTGTTATTTTTATCCTGGCATTACAGCTGGTCTAATAATTTGGATAATAAAGTTACTTATTTTGGCAATAAATCATCATACGTATCCAGATTTCTTATCAACATTTTCATTTATTAATATTCCCTGTCAGAATTCTTATCAATATTTTTCCACATTTGTTTTTCTTTTAGAAATCCTCTGATTTAAACTTGTATTAAACTTGTATTAATGCAAACCAGTTGATTTATTTGAAATGGTGACATCATTCTACTCCAATCTTCAGAGGTTTACACTTTGCCTGAATTAAAGTGTCCACACTGACTTCAACGAGAATATTTTCAGTTTATCAAGTGCCTGTATCAAATACATTTTTTTAAAATTATACACTAAATTTTCATTTCCATCTCCATATGCATTACACCTGTGTTTGAACCTGTGTGAGCATACACTTGTATTCCTCATTTTCCCACGTGGTTTCTGCCTAGTTGTCCTTTCCATTTCCACAGGAGAATCACAGAATCATTAAAGTTGGGAAAGACTCCCAAACTCATCAAGCCCAGTGTTCTCAACACGATTGAGGGAAATATTTACAGTAGTTTCATTATTAAGAACATTGCTTAAAAAAAAAAAAACATAAAAAGGAATAAAAATAACTGAAAATGATAACAACTTGTAATAACCTATCATCTCAAAATTTCTGAAAAAACAGAAAAACCTCAGCACAATCTCTCTGATAGTTGGGTGGGTGAGTAACACATCACATTTTTGCTGGGAAGGGAGAATGAAAATCCATCCTGAAGGAACAAGAGGTGGGATAAAAATACCAGTCCTTACTCTACCATAAGTCAAGACCAGCCACCTACTACCAGTAGTAACTCAGATTTCAAGGAAAGCTGAGGACACTCCTGAAATAATGAAAATTTTCTTCCTGAAATAATGATCAGCACAGGAAAATGAAGACATTCTGGGGATGAACAGACCATTGCAGGCTGAACATGATCGATTCTACGTGGAGAGTTAATAATTTATCATTAAGGAACAAACTGAGAAAGAATTTGTGCTGTCAGTTCATGCAGTGGGGATAAAAGAATATATTTATTTAGTCCTGTTTTTGCAACAATAAAATTTGGGTTAATTTACAACAGCGGTTCAATGGAGATGTCTGCTCCATAAAGGGAGGGAAGGCAAAGAGGGAACCATGGAGCAAATATAATTGTCTTGAAAGCTGTGGTTTAACAGAAACAAGCTTGGAAAATCTTCCTTGAGCCACTGAGTTAAGCCCAGCCCCTCCTTCTCTCGCTGTATAAAATTCTCACCAGAGCTCACTCTGAGAGAACTGGATGTAAATATAAATCTTCAGCTGAAATACAGCAGAAGTTCTACAAACCCCAGCATGTTCACATCTGTCACAGCCACTTTACATTAAGACTTTCAGAAACCTGTGTTACAGCTCAGCCATCAGATTTGATTTTCCTATCACCTTGAACACCTAAAAAGATTTTGGAGGCATATATTTTTTTTTAATTTTTTTTTTAAATCATAAAGCAATTTAAGTTCTGTTGGTTGAGCCCTGATCTGGCTCATATTTAAGCATGTGCTAAACTTCACTCGTATGAACAACCCCAGAATTGATAGCAAGGCTTCAAAATGCCATTTTGTGCCTCTGAATATTGAAAAAAAACATGGCTGGTTTAAAAATATCCATCAGCCTAACCAGCACAGCACAATGCAAAGTGTGTCAGTCCACTGACAGAGAGGAAAAATAGGTGGTGAGTGTCTCTCTCAGTGTGTAGGGATGACAATCAGAAGGAATAATGTCATTCCAGGTGTGGGAATATCTGTGTTTGCTCTTGGTGACGATGGCTGTGACAGCAGAGGATGGAGCTGGAATGCAGGAAACAATTCCCAGTGATACCCACAGGTAAAAATTATGAAAACATATTCAGCAGTTGCAGTTCCTTCAGTCTATCGGCTACATAAAAGGCATTTATAAAAGAAGCCTAAATACATATTTAACCAATTGACCAGAATGGCACTGAAGGAGTTTTAACATATTTTGAAAAATTGCCTAAATACATATTTACCCAATAGACTGGAACAGCTGCTTCAGAGTCTCTCTGGTCTCTTGGGTCTGTAATACATGTTTTTAAAAACTGCCTGGCTATATATTTACCCAATAGACCAGAACAGCTATTAAGTAAATAATGCACATTATATAACTGTCAATGTTCTTTTTTTTTCTTTGCCATCCCTTTTAAAAATAATAGAATAAAACAAATTTTAGAAGATAAAGATTTAAATATGAGGTATTTATTCAGGTTGGGAAAGGTCTGGAGTCTGAGGTTGTTGCATGTGTGTCACATTGTAGAAGATATCTCAGATCACCAGAGTGCTTTTCTCTGTGTGTTTAAAGTACAGGGCACTGTCAAGTACATCAGAGCCTGGGGTGCTTAATATAGAAGATAGAACAGCAGTTGGGAGTTGGAAAGGTCTGGCAGAAGAGAGGGGAGGGAAAAGAGGGGAAGATATGAATCATAAATTCCCAGGAAGGATGGGTAAATCAAGCAGCTGATTTTGAGAAAGCCTAAAGATAGTACATGAAACACTAAAAAAAAAGAAAAAAAAAAAAAAAGAAAAAAAAGAGGCAGAGGGTGGGCATCATGGCATCTGAGACCTGCATATCAATACCTCAATATACTCCACAGAAGGACAAATTGTGCTCTGCCTTCCAAACTTGCCTTAAAAGAAAATCAGTCCTGATTGTTGAACTATTAAGGATTGACCTTTTCTTAGAATGATACAGCTACCAGGATAATGTCTCCTTAAATCTTTATATATTTTTTAAACCATTAAATTAATTACCATTTATAATGTGTTCTAATTGGGATTCTTTTTCTCCATAATATATTTTAATTCTGAACTCACGCTCATGGAGACATTGATTTCTTTTTGATCTGAGCACCCTTCAAACTGTTTTGAAATAGTGAATCTGTGCTGCTTTTGGTATCTGTCCTGCAACATAGTGAAGGAAAAACTGTCTTCAAAAATAATGCTGTCACTTCTGCATTTATTCTTTTTTTTTCTTTTTTTTCTTTTTTTTTTTTTTTTAATTAGGAGACTCTCGGTGGCTGAAAAATCAAGGAAGGCTTCTCAGATTTTGCACAAGATCTCCAGGCTGGCAAAAGATGAATAGTCAGGAAGTGATGGGAAGTGGTGAATGAAAATTTTACTACAGGCAGATTTTTTTTTTCCATAGAAAAAATTTCCATTTCATGGCCAGGCCAGAAGTGAAATTTCTTTGTCATCCTGTTTATCTGGTTGGCCAGCAGACACAAACGTGTTGGCATGGGGCAAAACACAGCCCGTGACTGGTGGAAGTAGTCCTGCAATACCTTGGATTAATGTTCTTCCTGGGGTTATCCCTCCAGGTGAGAAGGGAGGAAAGATGGATGGATGGATGGATGGATGGATGGATGGATGGATGGATGGATGGATGGATGGATGGATGATGAATGGATGGATGGATGGATGGATGGATGGATGGATGGATGATGAATGGATGGATGGATGGATGATGGATGGATGGATGGATGGATGGATGGATGGATGGATGGATGGATGGATGGATGGGTGGATGGATGGATGGATGGATGAGCCTCCTGCAGTGATATACATATTTTGGTATATCACCACAAGAACTGTTGGGTGCAGTGGAGGTAATAATGGTGAGGAAAATCCAACAGAGCAACTTCATGACACTTTATCTTTCCTTTATTTTTACTTCAGCTTTGATAGTCAAGCCCATAAAAGAAAGATGAGCAGCAAAACCACTGCTGCTCATCAGTTCAGTATCACCACAAAGCTTTTGGCTGTTTCACAGTTTTAACTCATTAAACCCTTATCAGACAAAACTCACCTCTTCATTTATTTAATGAGCTGCTGAATGCCATTAATGACCTAACCTTGGACTGAAAGTGGCTGCTCTCAACCAAGAGCCCACTGTCAGCGCTGACTCCACTCTCCGAGGTCACTCCAAGCCCCATCCAGCCTCCCCTTGCACACTTTCAGGGATCCAGGGGCAGCCACAGCCTCTCTGGACACCCTGTGCCAGCTCCTCACCATCCTCACAGGGAAGGATTTTTCCAAGTATTTTTCCAGTCATTATCAACTTCTTGTAGGCTCTGATATGGCAGCTGATGGGTGAAAACATCTCTACCCTATTATCACCCTCTACTCTGCAGTTCCCATTTCCTGAGCTTTTAATTGAGTCCACTACACCAGAAATAGTGAAATGAAGGTAACATTAATTAGTGCGTCTCTCTTACCCATAAAGTTTAGAATAAATATATATTTATATCTAGCCATCTATTTGTTAAAGTAGGGCATTACTTTTGTTGTACCACTTCCAAACTCGCTATTCACTATTTAGCAGCCTTCCTGCAAGACACAAAATCCATTGTGTAATAATTTCTAGCAGGCTGCAGGAGTGTAAAAGTAGACAGTGTTTCCTTCAAAAATGGAATCATCTTTCACAGATGTAGATGTGTACTTGTTATGCCAAGATGAGACAGATGTGGCTCTATTCACTCAGGGACAGGTGCGGAGGAAGAAGAGATAAAACATTTGTAGAAAGTGTAAGCAACTGCATCGCTGTTGTTAAATAAATAAACATTCTGCCAAAATGAAAAAAAAAAAAGTTTATTTGCTTATTTTTTTCCCCCAGAATGTTTATTTTAAGCTGCAGCTTAGCTGTGATTTATTCAGATTTATGTTCCCGTATCAATTTAAATTTATAATATGCATTCTATATATAAACATCTGTTTGTATATAATCAGGGGAAGGTGCATTGGCACGTATGGGTGTAAATGCACACACGCATTTTTCATGGAAAATGGGCTCACGGGCACGTGCAGGCAGCTAATCAGGTGAAGAATGGGAAAATATTTTATTAATATAATGAGGCTTTGTGTGTGCATGAGCAGGGGGTGGGAGGGAGAGGAGAAGCAGATGCTTGTGTTGCCTAACACAGATTAAGCCAGTTCAAGCTCCAAATTGCAGGAGAAAAGCCTAATTGCCCTTTGACCACACGGACACTAACAGGAAACCTCCATGCAGAGACATCCTTGGGGAAAGGGTAAAATGGTCTGGGCCATACGAAAGAGCTTAAAGATGCTTAAGAGTTGGCTCCTGAACTCAGAGCTCAGGAGTGGCTGTGGAACAGAGATGAGAGTGATGCTGGGGGTCTTCATGGGGAGGGAGCACAGAGCAGAGCAGGGACAGGACGTGGTTCAGGTGTTGGGAGATTTATTCTATTTATTACTGCTTTATCTCTCAGTTTAGTTTTGTTTCATCAAAAACACTGGGACTTGTTCAGCCAGAAAAGGTGAGAAGGCAGGGACACCCCCAGGGAAATTCAAAAGCCACCTCAATGAAGGGATAATGGGCAGATCACAGCATCAGCTTGTCCTCTAACCATAGGAAATCTCCACGCCTGGGCTGCAGACACCAAAATCACTGCCCTTGGGGACTACTGTGTTTTCTTCATGCTTGGACCGGGGAGCCATCAAGGAGCATTTTGTGATGAAAGCAGGAATGTTTCCGTGTTTTGGTGAATATATGGTTCTCCTGACAGCTACTGTAGAGTTAAGAGTCTTGGGCCAAGTTTTTTTGGTTCACAAAGAGAATTCTTAGTAGACATAAACCGTTAAAAAACGTGCAAGGCAGGGCTTGTCCTGCAAGGGAAGGCAGTTCACCCCCTCCTGACCTCGTCTCCCCCAGAGCACAGGCCCTCTGCTTGCTGGCCATCTCCTGCTTGCCAAGAGGATCCCTGTGGACCACTGATTTTTGGCATTCAGGGGATTTCAGACGCTCCACGTGAGGTCATCGAGCAGGCGGAGCCGAGCCCAGGCGCCAGCGGGAGCCTGGAGATGTTTATCCCAGGCTTTCACTGCATCACTTTGGAGAGCCCCAAGTGCTCCCTGCAAAACTCAGAGCCCTCAGATCCCTTGGCTAGCACTGGCTGGGTCCATGTTGCCCGTTTGGTGCCCAGCTTGATGCTCGTTTGCAGGCGGGATTGTTAAGGAGGCTGCTTCCAGAGATTTGAGGGTGCCCAGGGCCTCGCTCCTCCCAAAGTCAGCAAGAGAGGAAAAGTGCAGACAGGAGGGAAAGCAGTGCCACAAAGCCTGGATGAAGCTGGATTACTTTCCTCTGAAATATTTAAGGGAGCTGGGGGAGGGAAGAGAGCAGGACGACAGCAGAGGCAACTGGAAGGAGGAGTGAGGATCCACAGCTGTGAGGAGGACTGGGAAGAGGAGGGGGAGGAGAGGCAGAGAGAGAGAGAGAAGGATGATGTGATTTAAAAAAAAAAAAAAAAGGTATTAATCACAGCTCCAGAACAGGATTCAGGGTGGGAATCAGCAGCTGGGAGAAGGGAAGAAAATGGAAAAGATTATTTTTCATTTGAAATACATTTCTTCAATCACAAGTCTGCCTGAAAGCGGGAGTTTGCAGCTGGGCACAGCAGAGGGGTCCGTGGTTAGAGGAGGAATATTTTGAGCAGAGTGAGCTCTGCAGTCAGCTGGGCTCCACACAGGGGTCGGAGCAGGTGGGGGACTCTGTGGCCAACACGAGGTGTCACTGCCAAGGGCTGTCAGTTCAAAACCCTCCTGGATTCCCCTTCTCTGCAGCACAGCTACAGATGGACTTTATTTTGGTGTCAGGACAAGGAGCAAGAGGCACATTTGAAAGGAAAGTCAAGTGACTTTTGCATTTCTACAAACTTGTCAGCTCAAAGCTTTCTCTTTTTTCCTTCCTCTTACATTAAGGGAGGGAGGGTGGAGAAAAAAGGAGCAAGTTTGTTCACCATGTGAGGGCTGGTTTGTGATTATTTTTTTTGTCTTGTCTTTCATAGCTTGACCAGTGAATCCAGTTTAACAAAAACATTTCCCTTTGTAGGCTGAACATTCAAAGACTTCACTCTTTTAAGTCAAAATGTGAGTTGCTACTTTGTTTGAATCATATAATTTTAAAAAAATCCAGGTAACAGAGGCATGATATAAATTCTCATGAAGTCATGAGGAGCAATGACTATTTAGTAAAATTTCTCTTTTTTATGTATGTCCAGCATGTTATATATGGGACTTACCATGTGTGTCAGGAGGAGTAGGAGAAAGCAGCCACTGGTTTTGCTCCCTAGAAAAGCTGAGAGCACGAAATATGTCACAACAATATTGTTACTTCCTTTACATTTATATTTTCTAACACCCAAGCACTGATTTGCTCCTTATTTAAGCAACATTTTCTTGATAAATTAAAAAAGCAGCAATAGCCATTACTGCAGGCTATATACAGCCTCTAATATCACTTAAGCATATTACAGAATATAATATCTGGTACTTAACGACTAACTTGCATATGAAAGCTCACATAATGTCTCATAAAACCCTTAAAATGGCTTCAGTTTAAGAGTCTCTTTAAAAAAAAAAAACACCTTCAGGGAATATTGTAAATGAAGTAGCACTCCAGCCTTAGAAAAAAAAAATCACACACTTGCAGAAATTTTTAATATAAATTGAACACATTAAAAATTAATTTTGCATGACCATTTCGCATTGCAGTGCCAATGCATAGTTAAGATAAGGCCTTAACTCTTCTTTGTTTAAAGTAACATGGAAACATCTCTGTCTCCCTCCCCATTATCCGTACATAATTATAATTTTCATTAATCAGAAATTGCAACCCCGTCCTCTGATAACGACAGCCCCGGCTGGAGATCAATGAAACCCTTCCTGTGCCACTGAGGAAACTTGCTGTAAACTTTTAGGAAACTCATTAAGGGAAGGTTTGACCTCACAACCGGAGGAGGCTGCACAGAGCATCTCTCACACATGCCAGCCAGGGAGAGGGACTGGGTTTCCTGGGAAAGTGGATGTTCTTTTCTGAGACACTTTTCTGGTGGAATTCTTGTAGGTTCTCTGGCGACGTCAGCTGTCAGCTTGGGAGGCTCAGCTGACACAAATGCTGGCAGCAGCGACTCCAAACCAGGCAGCAGTTTGTGTTACGGGGCTGCTCTTCCCTGGGATGTATATATAGAAAAGACCTTGAGTGATTTTCCTCTCCTTTTCCAGCTTTTGGATTGGACTCGTGGCCAGTGTTTCACGCTGAGGAATCCCCTCAGCAGGCCTTGGCTGCAGCTGGACATTGACTGATGCTTTTTGCCCCCCTGGAGCAGCTCTGATGGACACAAGAGAGTCCAAATCTCTCTGATGTCACCACACCAAAGCAGGCAACAAGATTTTTTTCATATTCTGACTTGTTTATAGGATGCCCAAGTTTTTTTTTTTCTTTTATTATCCCAATTGTATGATAAAAATCATAAAACCTGAGAATTGTTTGGTATGGGATGGACCTTAAAGACCATCTTTGTTCCTACACTTTCTGCAAGATCAGGTTGCTCCAAGCCCCATCCAGCCTGGTCTTGAACGCTTCTTTTTGATAGTCTCTTGATATTTTATCTCTTCATTGTTTTATTTACCTGTAGGTGAATCAGATTTCTAACCCAATTCTGAAAGCTTGGGGGTTTTTTGCTATAAACTCTTTAGTAGTGTGTCTGCCTGCTTTAATGATGCTTGCTTGTGCTATTAACACTTTAAAAAATACATCCTCATGTCAAACATTCAGGAGCATTACAGACATTTGAATTAAAGATGCTACGAAAGCAAAATAATTTGCCACACGTCACTCACCACAGATGGATTTTGATCAATGGAATCCTGGTTCTACACTTCTTTGCAAATTAAAATAAATAGTTCCATTTAAACCAACAAATGCCATCTTCAGTCCAAAGTGTCCCAGAATTCGCTGTGACTTCTAAAATATCTCAGTGTTCTAAATGGCTCTAAAATATCTGAATGTTCTGAATGGCTGAACAGGGAAAA